>NW_020954580.1:24950034-25445037 GCF_900497805.2 Vombatus ursinus | reverse complement strand
AGAGAGAGAGAGAGAGAGAGAGAGAGAGAGAGAGAGAGAGAGAGAGAGAGAGAGAGAGATCACCTTCTGCTGACATTGAGATGGTAAGAAGTAGCAGAAACTGTTGGAAAGTATCTTCCTGATCTTTGGTCTGGACATACGGGAGAGACTTTGCAATGCCCCCTTTACCTCCAAGCTTACATTTCCAGACATTCCTTCTTCCTCTATTTGTTTAGGGATGGTATTCTAATCTCCTAAGTGTTACATGTGAGATTGTTTCCCTATTTCTTTACTAACTTGTTTTAATCCTCATTACATCCTTTTCTTTTAGAATGTATGTTCTTGGTCTGCTATCCTGGTCTGAGAACTTTAAGAATCAATCCCTTATAACTTAGTTTTTATTGGCTTACAGGAACTAGGAAAATATTTGAAAATAAAAGAAACTATCAACAATATAGTAAAACAGACAGTTATAGTTTCTGAACCTAGAATATAATGGTGGGCTTTTTGTCTTTGGATACCCAGGGCCTTGTTCAGTTGCCTGTCATTCAGTAGGTGTTTAATAAATACTTGTTGATTAAGTGATAGTGTTAGAAAAGGATCTAACACAGGCCTTGTGGCCACACGTCCTTGGGTGCGGCCTTTTGACTGAGTCCAAGTTTTACAGAACAAATCCTTTTATTAAGGTGATTTGTTCTGTGAAGTTTAGATTCAGTCAAAATGCCACACTTGAGGGCCACATGTGGCCTCAAGGCCACAGGTTCCCCACCCCAGAGGGAAGTAAGACAAACAGACATAACTTTTGCTACATGGAATTAGATCTGATAAGTCTCATTTTCTAAGTGATCAAGTATTTATGCTTTTTTTTTTTCTGTATCATCATCCACAGACTTCTAAAAGCTGAATTTTCCTGAATCAAGACAAGTTTCTCTACCTTTTACATGTTGATTTGTTTCTTGATTTGGGTCAGGGTTTTTTTCTTGTTGCTTTTTATTTTTTCAAAGACCAGTTTCTCCTACGTGCTGAGCATAGCAGGAGATAAATACAAAGAATCAGAGAGACTGTATTGTGCTAAGACCAATCTGCTGTGTGGCCAGAAGAAAATACTTCCCAGAATCCCTGGCCCACATTCTGGGAACAGTCTCCAAAGATGTCCTACATCCCGCAACATTTGAAAGTTCCTTTAGAACCTCAAGTCCAAAGGGGATCACTTGCTTTGTAACAGACCAGTGCAGAGCTCTCATCATTTACATCTCTACCTTCAAATATTGGTTCTGTAGGATTTCAGAAGTGTGGATTGTCTGACGACTACAAGATACTGCCTTTTTCCTCCATATTTCTTTCTTTTCTTCTTTGAGTTATAAATAGACTTCGATCTTCTACAGGCAGAAATAAATTTTTCACTTGCATTTCAGAATTACTGTACTGCTTATCGTTGAGTGTCTTATAGGTACTTTCTGGAACAGCCTGACAACATGAACCAAGAATTATAATTATTATATTCCCAAATACCACATTCACTATTTTATGTTAAAAAAATCTTTTAAAAACTTTGTATTTTATAATTTTTAGAAGTAATTTTAGTGAAGTAAAGACTAGTGGAATCACAATTTTTGAACTCTTATCATCCTATTCCCCAATATGAAAAGGTGCTATAGACAAGGAACAGAACGGTTGGACCAGACCAAGTATATAAAGAAGAAATTTGTGCTAGAGGTAATGTAATTTTGAAAAGATTGATGGACTGATTCTCAAGGCACCTGAAAGAGGAGAAAACATTGAATACTTGGGGGGGAAAAAAACTCCAAAGAGGAAGCATAACATGGTAAAAAGAATATTGTACTTAGAGTCAGGAAGATGTAGGCTAAAATCCCACCTCTACTACTTATTAGGTGATATGGGCAGGTCATTTAACATAACTGTGCCTCAGTTTCTTCATCTGTAAAATGTGATGAAATATTTCTAGTACCCACCTCACAGGATCATTATGAGGCTAAAATGAAATAGTGTATGTAAAGGTAATTTGTATATCCTAAAGGGCACTAGTTCAATGTGATTCAGCTAAAAAATTCCAAAGAGTAAGCATGGCATTGTGAAAAGAGTACTTCACTTGATAGAGTGCTGGATTTGGTTTGAATCCTTAGTAGTTATGTGACACTGAGCAAGTCACCTAATCTCTATTTGCCTCAGTTTACTTCTCTATAACACAGAGATAATAATAGCAAATACCTCCCAGGGTTGTTATGAGCATCAAGTATGATAGTATCAAAAATGACAATATTTATAAAGTGCTTTGCAAGATTTAAAGTGTTATATAAATGCTTTGTTGTTTAGTCCTTTTTCAGTCATGTCTATGACTCTTTTGTGACCCCATTTGGGGTTTTCTTGGCAAAGACACTGGAGTGGTTTACCATTTCCTTCTCCAGTTCATTTTACAGATGAGGAAACTAAGGTTAAGTGACTTGCCCAGGGTCACACAGCTAGTAAGTATCTGAGGTCAGATTTGAACTCAGAAAGTAGAGTCTTCCTGACTCTAGGCCTAGCACTCTATCCACTGCGCCACCTAGCTGCCCCATATAAATGCTAGATATTATTATATTATTATTACTAATAAAAATATAATCTAGTAGATATCATTAACTCCCAATCCATGTATCTCCTTTTTCATCTCTATAAAATCTTGATGAGAATGATCTATATATATAAGTAGATAGATAGATAGATAGATATAAATTGAATGTATTTTTTTATGAAAATAAGAGAACATAACTGACAGACTTTCACAAAGAAGGCCATACCTTCAAGGTCACACAACTGACTGAAGGATGCAGAAAAATATGATCCTCACTGAGAAGCAATTCTGTAATTTCCCAAGGGGAGGAGCTAGGAGTTAAGCAAAGTGCTAAAATGATGTCCAATGATGATAGAGCTTCCTACCTCCTTCTTCGATCTCAGTGGGACTTTGGTACTCTGCTTAATATGCTCCAAGCCCACAGAGCATAACACAGACATATTTAAATGTAAATTGTTAAAATGTATTATCTGGTATTAAGAATTATCCATATCACACGCCATCATCAATAGAACAAATTAACTAAGTGATTACAGATGTAAGACTCAGGATGCATACATGGATCTATACAAAAAGGAAGAAGCATATCCGTTCCTGGTGAATGCCAGTGAAGGCATGCTTCTGACCTCTCCAAAGGTCAGTTATTATTATCAATGTGATATGTGGCCCATTACTAGATCTGCACTAACATGGACCCAGATTCAATCTTGAATCTTTTCAGGATGGATGTACTCTACAGTTTATTTTGCTTCTCTGCATTTCTCTGTTCCCTCTCTCTTAGAAGGACCTCTTTTTTTTTTTTTTAAGGGAAAGCCTAGGGTATGGTTTAGGTGATTGAACGTCAAGTCCCTGGTCCACATGGCTCCAGTAACTCCATAGCAGAGAATGTCATCATTTGTATGTTGTCATTGCCAGAACCAAAGGCTAAATCAATGGGGCAGCAAGAGAAGTTCAGTTTATCAAAGAGTTCATACTTTGTCAAGAAGATTCAAAGGGCTCTTAGACCATGACAGGCATAATTATTACAATTTCAAGTTCAATGCCATAGCTATAGAAGGAGAGAAAAGAAATCACCGACTCTTTTAACCCTTCTTCCCACAGCTCCATGCCTTTCCTCACTACTTTCCACTTCCAATGGAAAGGGAATCAGGAAACTACATTAACAGGCTAAGAAATTCACTCTTTGGATCCTATATGCATACGCTTATAGTCATTCACTCATTTATTCAACCAGAGCATTTTGTAAACACTCACAAACTATGCTGTGGATTTTTACTTGATTACTGGAAAAGATCGCTGACTTCCATCAGTGTGGGCACTCCTTTCACTGATACATTGCAGCCCCTCCATAGCCTTCCTTTGTAGAGTGCAGAACTTAGAATTCCAGGTCACTTTGTTTTGCATCTGCAGCTCTGCCTGGTTTCAATTTCACAGAACAAGATATTCCCAGGCTGGGTCCAGCTCTCTTTTCTGTGTTGTCTTCCTCCATTAGACTGTAAGCTTCTTGAGGGCAGGACTTTCTTTCTTTTTCTTATTTATATCCCCAGCACTTAACACAGTGCCTGGCACACACTTAATAAATGTTTATTGAATTGAATTGAAAAAAGAAATCATCACCTTATGGCCAGCCTTCTGAGAGGTGTCTCTCTACTCTCTAAGTGGTCTAGTCCTAGTATGAGGAACATGAAGTCCATCACCAATCCCACATTTAAAGCCTTCCCAGTTTGGTAAGACCAACCAGGGCTGGCACTTTGCTGGCACAGTCTTTCAAGTACTCAAGGTCACTTCAACCTTAATGGAAGTAGAGGTACTATGGAGGTGGGGGAGAAGGGGCAACTAAGTCATAATCTAGAATTTTTTAACCTGAGACAAGTACCATACCTGGAGGCAATTGTCACAAAAGTGCCCTTAGTGAAGTGGGGAAATAAGATACCATTCTGTGTGTGGAAGACAAAGGCCTCATGAGGCCACTGCTGAGAAAGCACCAGGTGGACTCAGAAAAGGAAGTTCATCCCAGGCCACCATCTAGTAGCTTCCTATTTTAGTCAATTATTCTTGCTAACTAGATGCTAAGCTCTGCTTTTTCTATGCTGTTAAAAGACATAAATATCTCTGGCATCTTCTAAATTTAGTACCCTGGGATAAAACCCCAATCACACCACTTTAGTTACAATTTGTAGCTGCATGATAAGGAATAGCATAGCCTTCAAAAAGTTAATGTTCTAGTTGGGAAATTGTCCCAGTCTCTGTTTTTTCTCTGTTTTTACTCTTTCTTTCTATTCAAAATACTTAACACAGTACCTGGCTTACCAAATGTTAATTGATTGATGGATTTGATATTATCTGTCTCTATCTCAATGGTATATGTTAATCCAGTTTCACCACATTTCAGATTCGTGAGAAGAATATGTACAAACGAGTTGACAAAACAATCTATAAGCAAGCATACAATCCTGACAAGTTGATAAGATGCTGGAATGAGTGTCTGGACAAATCTTCCTATCACACCAGGAAAGCAAAAGTGGAAAATTTTAATTCAAAGAATTACTGGAAAAAGAAAGGTATCGCCATTGTCCCCATGAAGTTCTCAGTTGGTTTTGGTGCTACAAGTTACCATCAGGTATGCAGTTACTATTGATGTAGGCAATGAGAGAAAAAAAAAAAGCCACGAAGGCTGTATGAAAGGATGGGATGTATTGTCTTGCTAAAAATAAATAAAAATCAGCACGGTGGAAAAAGTGAAACAGATACTACAAATAAACTCAGAGGACCAAGGTTCAGATCCTAGCCTTGCTGATTACTACCTATATGATCTCGGGCAAACCACTGAACATTTCTGGAACTCAGTTCCTCTCCAGTAAAATGAGGACATTGGACTAACTGACCTCTGAGATCTCTTCCAGCTCCTGTGAGGGGTAGGGAAATTGGTAACGTGCAGTTGCAGACCTAGCTCTCCAGGACACTTTAGCTACTTCCTGTGTCTCAGGAACCATGTACAAATAGATTGGCTACTTATCCCGGCTACCCCTACCCTTAATTCCAAATATATAAACCTGCTCTGCCTTTGCCTAGAGAAGGTATAGAGTTACCACTGTCCATATAAGCCCGTGTTGAACATCTATTTATAGATTTATACAGATGGAATCCCCTCTTTGCTGAGGGACAGAATTGGCTTTATTATATCTAATAAGTCAGACCTACAATTCTGTTTGCCTCAGTTCCTCATCTGTAAAATGAGCTGGAAAAGAAAATGGCACACCACTCCAGTATCTTTTGCCAAGAAAACCCCAAATGAATTCATGAAGAGTCAGAAACGACTGAACAACAACATATTCCTGGCCAGCATATCTATTTTATAAAATGGGAAACTGGGGCATAAGAAGTTTTAGTCCCTCATGCAAGACACAGTGAATCAGTGACTGAGCTGGTGTGAGAAGTTGCATGTCCTGATTACCAAGGCCATTTGTCCTGTCCTATGCCTATCTATGGAGTCAGGTCATCTTTCTGATTCAAAACTTAGTAATTGATACAAGGTTATAGGAGTCAACTTTTCTTCCTATTAGACAAGGCCACAGAAAATAAACAAGGATTTTAAGTCTCCATTTGAGAAGTTTCTAGAGTCCCTACATAATTCCAAATTTATGTGCCTCTGAAAAATAAGGTTAGGATTGGAACTTGTGCTATTTCAGGCCAGGGAATGACGATGACTCATCAATCACACTAGAATGCTGACTCTGCAATTTCAGGTTGGGAAGCACCATTCTTGGAGGCTCTTGGCAGCAAATCAAGACTATTATTAGTCTGTACAAGTACTAACATGTCAGAATCTAGGCAGAGCTGCCTCCTGGCCTCTTAAAGAAAGCCCAGATGCTTCTTCCTTCTCCTTCCCTCCCTCCCTCCCCATCCCCTCCACCAAATGGCAAAATGCAACATTTTTTTTAGCTGGTTGAAGCCAATATTCACAATCATTAGAGTACCAAAGGTGTGAATGAAGCTAAAAATGGAGTGATACATAAGGATGGTATCTTCCTAAAAGATGCCAAAGCTTCAACTTCACCTTTTTTTTATTATTGGTAGAGCATAGATTTAGAGACTACCTAACCAAGCATCCTCAACTTACAGGATGAAGCCACTGAGGCTTGGAAATGTTAAATGGCTTTCCTGGGGTCCCACAGGTGATGACAGGTGACACAGGAGCCCAGGTCCTCTGATTATACATCCAGTCATCTTTCCCATTGAATTGCTCTGCCTGTCCTCTCCCCATATTCTTCCTCTCCTTGCCCATGGGTGAAAATTTTGACATCTTCTGTGTTTAATATCAAACTTTACTTTGATTAAATAACCAGCTTTTGGAATATTTGTTTTTCTAGGCAGCTGCACTGGTTCATATATACACAGATGGCTCTGTATTGGTAACTCACGGAGGAAGTGAGCTGGGGCAAGGTATTCACACCAAAATGTTACAGGTAAAAAAAAATAAAAATAACAACTACAAATCTTATGCTGTAAATGTCAGTTATGGTGCTGTTATTTGTACCTTTAGTTTTTAGCTTCATCTTTTTTTCTTTCAAGTTCATTAACTTTTGATTAAATACGACTTTCTGTTTTTAGTAACTGGGTTCTTAAATGTTACTGCAAATGGCTTCTCAGATATCAAATAGATTAGCTTCAGTGGCTGGGTAGGTGAATGTGATGTTGAGGTATAAATAAGCCTGAAATGCAGGTGAAGGTATTCATCCAATTGAGAAAAACATTCTCTTTGCTATATACTTGGGATTTGGTTGGGTATCAATTAATCAAGGAACCTGACACTTCCCTGATGGAACATATAATGAGAAGGGGGTTGGGAGGAGAGAGGAGACTTACAGACAGACAGATAATGATGATTGGGTTTTCCCTTTTCTTTCTTCTTTTTTTAAGTTGTGTCTTAGTTTTCATTAGCGCTTTCTAGGGGATTAAAAAAAAAAAGGACTGAGTTGAGAAATGGAGAATAATAGATCATGGATGAATAACTTCAGAAGGCCAGTGAACAATGAAGAAGCCAGTATAAGACAAAAGGAAGCTTTGAGAAGCTGGGAGCCTAGACGTGGTAGAGAGTGAGCAAAGGAAATTAAAAAAAGGCTTTGGCATTGAAAGCCATGCCCCCTCCCCTGCTTCCAGACACCCTATGGCATTTCCAGAAGCTTTCTCTGTGGAGCACCAGAACGAGCGCTAGCCTAGAGTCAGGAAGACTTGGGGTCAAATCCAGCCTCAGACACTTACTAGCTATGTGACCCTGGGCAAGTCACTTAACCTCTCTTTACCTCAGTTTCCTCATCTATAAAATGGAAATAATAATAGCATCAACCTCTCAGGATTGTTGTGAGAATCAAATTACAATATTGGTAAAGCACAGTACAGTGCCTGGCACACAGCAGGCACTATGTAAAAGTGCTATTATTATGATTATTATTATGAAGGATACTGGTCTTTCCCTCCTCACTGTGGGCCCTAAAGAAATGAGAAAACCTCCATGTGGACAGTCCTAGAATGAATGCATTCACATTGTGATGATATACGTTGAAATATAATGTAATGAAATTCTCAGAACATATCATAAATAAAACACACAGCTAAACTCTGAAATTGGCCTCAGACACTTACTAGCTGTGTGACCCTGGGCAAGTCACTTAACCTCTGTTTGCCTTAATCAACTGGGGAATGAAGTGGCAAACTACTCCAATATCTTCACCAAGAATATCCCATGGACAGGATGCTCCACAGGAGCATGAAGAGTCAGACCCAAATGAACAACTACACAACAAAAAATTTGAAAGGAGGAACCACTAGGTAGTAATATAAAGGCGACATCAAAACTTGTATTCTCTCCAAGAGACCCTGGCACTTAATTAACATTGAATGAGATGTTACCAAGCCAGTAATCTTAATCTTCATCTTTGATGACCTTTCCACTGCATTTTTCTGTTGGTGACCCCCCCCTTCTAGGTTTCCATGACTCTCCTCCTACCTGTCTGCCCACACCTCAGTTTCTTTCACCTTATCTTCATCCATGCCATGGCCACTAACAGTGGGTGTACTCCAAGGTTCAGTCCTGGTCCCTCTTTTCTATACATCTATCCTAAGCCTCTCTCCAGTCCTACGCCACAAAATGCCTACTGGACATTTCAAAATGGATGCATCGTAGACATGTCAAAATCAACATGTCCAAAACAGAACTCATCATCATTTCCCTGAAACCTACTTTCCTGCTACTATCAAGAGTACCACCATCCTTCTAATCACCCAGATTCACAAAAGCTATGTCATCCTCGCTCTTATTCACCCCACATGTCCAATCAACTACTAAATTTTGTAGTTTCTATGTCTGCAATATATCTCGTCTACTTTCTCTCTCTTCTCTCACACAGCTTCTACCTTAGATCAGGTCCTCCTCTCCTCGTGCTTGGATTATTGAAAAAGGCTTCTAATCTCCATGCTTCAAATCTTTCCCCAATTCAATCTATCCAGCCGTAAAAGTGGTTTTTCCTAAAGTACATGTCTAACAACTTCATACCTTTACTTGATAAATTCCACTGGCTTCCTATAACCTCTAGCATCAAATATAAGCGCCTGCTTCTGGCATTTAAAGGTCTTCCCAACCTGGCTTTTTTCTACCTTCCCAGCCTTCTCTCACATTGCTCTTCTCCATACATTCTATCATCCATCCATATTGATCTGCTAGCTATTTCTCACACTGGCTTCTTCTATCTCCCATCTCCATACATTTGCACTAGCTATTCCCTATACCCATAATGCTCTTTTGCCTCTGTCTCAGTTTCCTTCAAGACTAAACTTAATTATGTTACATATAAATAAATATAAATATATAATAATCATAAATGATATATAAACAAATTAAATAAATCTATAGGAAGTGTTCCCTGGTCCTCCCCCTCCAGAAATACCTTATATCTACTTCATATACTTAACCTCTATTTGCCTTAATCAACTGGAGAAAGAAGTGGCAAACCACTCCAATATCTTTGCCAAGAAAACCCCAAGAAAAGGCAGGATAGTCCACAGGATCATGAAGAGTCAGACTCAACTGAACAATAAAAATTTGATTAGACCTGTCTGTGTACATGGTATCTGACTGTAATTTTCTTGAGATCACAGTTTTGCTTTTCTCTTTATATTTCCACCACCTAGAACAGTGTCTGACACATAGTAGGTACTTAATAAATGCTTGTCAATTTATTGAGGAGTGATAGTGTTGTATAAATAACTTAACAAAATTGTTCTTTTTCTATATTGACTATTCGTCACAAATCTTACTCCTTGAAAATGTTTATTTTCCTGATAGATTGCCAGCCGTGAATTAAAGATACCAATGTCATATATGCACTTCTGTGAAACAAATACAGCCACAGTGCCTAACACTATTGCTACTGCTGCATCCATTGGCGCTGACGTCAACGGGAAGGCCGTGCAGGTTACAGCTACTACCAATTTTCCTCTGTGTAATTTGTCTTTGTCTGTGGCTTCCCTTTCGCTAAATATGGGTGGCTTAAAGTCTAGATTTGTTGCCAGCCACAATAGCATGTAAAAGGTGGTTAGTGCCAGTCCTAGAGTTGATATCTAAGAGAAACCGCTTTCAAGCCTTGGTGGAAACACAGCTCAGTGACTAAAAAAGAGAAGTGGAGAAGGGGTGTTTAGTCCAAAGAAAATAAGACTTAGAAGTGACATGATAGGGTTATCACAAGGAAGAGGACTTAAGACTTATCCGTAGCCCCAAAGGACAGAATTAAAAGCAATAGTTATAAATTACAAAGAGGCGGTTTGAGACTTGACATCAATGTAGTGGAGGCCATACCATGGAATATACATGGTCCCTTCTGGTGAAGCACTTGGACTCTGGTCCCCTTGCTAAAAAATATATGTGACCAGTAATCTAGGTTGGTCCCTTGGTCTCCTGGGGATCAAGCGAAAGGCAGAATCAGGGGTAACGTTTCCAAAAGTGTCCTCATTTTCTCTCACAAGCTACTGAGTAGGTTGCTCTTCTTGGCTCAGTCACCACTCATGTTTAACACAGCTCCCTGTCATGGGGATGAAAGGACCAACTAGGGGCTGCTGGCCGTACTTGTCCATTAGCAACAGGTGGGCCACCTGTGAAGGGGCCAGGGCATAGGCCTATCCCATGCATGCTCCATGGGATAGCATGCCTATGTCAGGGAAAAACTTCCTAACAACTAAAGCTATCCAAAAATGGAATCAACTAACAGATGGCAGCGTGTTCCTTCTTACTAAAGGTCTTCAAACAAAGGCCAGATGACCACTCATTGGTTGTTTTGGAGAGGGGATTTTTGCTGAGGGACGGCTTCAATTAAATGACTCTGAGATTCTGTATCTTAAGATGTTCTTCAGAATGAATGCTAGAAGGAACCAAAAACCTATTAGGTCTACCTTTGGCCAAGACTGCGAACCAACTCAAAACGTGGAGGAATTATGGGAACAAGTAAAGATCTAACTCATTTTATGGAGTTCAGAGCTTGTATTCTCTTAGAATAAGAGAAAGAAGTCAATGATCAGGGCCCATTTGGGGATTCTTATTAGATCTGGTAATATCTACCACATTTGGTATTATCACATACAGTCCTACAGAAAACTTGACATGCTCTTCATTCTTCATCTCATGTCTAGAGCAAATGCCTCCATCAGTGACTAAAGCCAGCAAAAATAAGACATTGTTACCATTTTAGATCTGAAGGATGGCAGGTATTGACAGTAAGACAGTATTACTAAAAAGTGCAGGGGAAATGTGATTAAATATAGGAGGGTTTGATCCATGAGGAGTACGAGATAATGCTAGGGTCAGTGGGATGGAAGGAGGAGAAAGAAAGGACAGACATAAAAAATGGAGGAAGAGACAGCAAAAGGCTGAGGGATCTCGAAGTAGAACCTGAAAGCAAGGATCTAAGTGAAGGTAGAGGAATTAAGCAAGAAAGAAAAGAATGATTGTCTGGTGTAGTGGACAGAACTCTAGACTTGAAATCAGGAAAACCTGGGTCCAAATTTCACCTCAGAAACTTTCTAGCTGTGTGATCCTGGAGAAGTCATTCATTGAGTCTTAGTTTCCTCATCTGTAAAATAAAGGAGTTGAACTCAATAACCTCTAAGGTCCCATCTAAATCTATGTATCTATTTTAAAAGTCCCTAATGTAACTAATTATACCACCAAATAAATATGAATTCACTTTAACTAGTTTTTTATTCAAATTAAATGAATTAATGTTTTTTCAATATGATTTTTCCCATCTTTACCCCCACAGAATGCCTGTCAGATTCTCCTGAAACGCCTTGAGCCCATCATTAAGAAAAATCCTGAAGGCACATGGGAAGACTGGGTAAGTATAGTATCCACATTTACTTCTCAGAATAAGAAATAAATCCAGGAAAACTGGTACAAATTGCCATTTACTGAGAGGGGTGGGTCTAATACAGGGTGAAGACAACTGTTCTAATATCAGAAATGCTGGATGCTCTATTCTCTTTCTCCATCTTCACTGTAAGTGGAAGTATTGAATAGACTGTCCCTAAATGCATGTATGCTTGAATAAAGCATTCATCTGTACACATCTGGGGAAGGGAAGAACATAGCTCAGAAGAAGACATAAGCAAAATAAACCGTTACAAACTCACTCACCTAACAGGCTTTAATAAAAAGGAAAGCTGAAACCAAAATAAAAGTTGGTTGTTTGGCAGTCCCAAGTTATACCTATTGCTTTTAATGCTGTCCTTTGGGGCTAAGGACAAGTCCTAAGCCCTCTTCCTTGTGATAACCCTTCAACTACATCAACACTGCTATCATGTCACTTCCAAGTTTTGTCTTCTGTGGACAAAACACTCCCCCTCCCCTTATGTTTTTCATCCACTAAGCTGTGTTTCCACCAAGGCTTGAAAGCAGGAGACAAAAGATTTAATTAATATTGAATATGTGTCAGTGAAAATAATTCTGATATCTTAGTCTTATTCATAATATGACACCTAATTTCATCAGAACAAATATATTCTCCTCCCAAGAACTTCCCACCCAAAAATTTCTAACACCTAGAAAATCTAGCCATAATCAGCTCGTGAATTATATCATGTATGCCAAGCCTATTTGATGTGACTGTACCCTACTTCAATCTCTAGAACTCAGACTTCTGAAATTATGTAAGTCAGAGTAGAAAGGAAACTTTATAATGTGTCCTCTCTTACTATAGCAAAGGCCCAACAGGAATGTAATAGATACATAGATAGATACATAGATAGATAGATACATAGATAGATAGATAGATAGATAGATATCTCTGTGTATATATACATGTGTGTCTATATACACACATGTATGTGTGTCTGTCTATTGAGGGTTGCCAACTCCTGAAGAAACAGAGGGCGTCAAAGAATGCCTGAAGTAACTCATAAGGTTTCTGCCAGTGTACTCCCTCATACTTCCATGGACTATCCTGGAATCTAAACACCATTTCTAAAATGGCTTCTTTGGGAAAATACACTCTGAGACATGATTTTAGACATTAGGAAACTTCTCTGTCTTTCCCCAACTTCAAAAAAAGCCACTGGTCAGCTGGCAAGAAGGGGATTCTCCTGCTTTACCCCAAACAGTACATAGGCTACCCTTCTAGAAAGGACAAGAAGTTGAACACAGTCATTTTATGACAAAAGCTACCTCATGCCCTGTGGTGGGTTTGGAATATCTGGGTGCCTAGCCTAATTTGGACATCTGATTTCAGTTCAATGAATGAGTGAATGAAAAGCACTCATGAAACACTTACTATGAGCCAAGCACAGTATTAAACTCTGGTGATATAAATACAAAAGTGAGAGAGTCTTTAACCTGAAGGAGTTTACATTCTAATGATGAAACAACACAGAAATGTGCAGTAGCTAGGGAGGGTTATTTGGGTTTTAAAAAATCACAGTTGTAAATTTCTGTTTGGGTTTTCTTTTTAGACATATATGTACAATTATATGTCCTAAAAAGCAAACTATATGTAACAAAAATTCACTGCTTCTGATACAAATCTCTGTGAATGATTAAATTCACAATAAAAAATAAAATTTACCAATAGCAAGAAAGAGGAGAGAGAGAGAGAAAAAGAAAGAGAAAGAGAAAGGAAGGAAAGAAAGTAAGAGAGAAAGGAAGGAAGGAAGGAAGGAAGGAAGGAAGGAAGGAAGGAAGGAAGAAAAAGAAAGAAATCCACAGGGTTGGTGAGGGGAGCTACAGAAGGGTAGATTGACACCCTTTCCAGGAGCCATGGCAGTATTGATTTGAGAATGATTCCAGACCTGGATAAGGGGTGGGGAGATCAGGAAGAAGGCATGAAGAAGATGTGTAGGTACAAAGCATGAAGCGTGGCTGGGAACAGCTAGTTATCATGGGCCATGGGAGGCACTCACCCAAGCGGAATTGCACAAGCCTCAGAGCTCCAGAATAGAAAGAGTTAGTACCCACTAGCCTAGTCTCTGGTCTGGAGGGGTAAAGTGTCAGGACCAACCAGGTTCAATAACCTCCCATATTCCCAAGTGCACAGAGTCACTCACACCCTGGGCATTGGGTCTTGCAAGTTTTTATGTTTTCTCCATCAGAAGTTTATCTTGAATATGTCCATTCTGCAGGTTGAAGCAGCATTTGAAAAAAGAATCAGCCTTTCAGCTACAGGATATTTCAGGTAAAAGAAGTTTTCTTCTCTTTTTTGTAAATTTCAGGACTGTGCCTATCTAGAGATGCTACTTGACTTCTGGGTCCATTTCCTTATCTGTAAAATATGGAGAATCAGCTAGGTCAACAGTTCTCAAATTTTTTGGTGGTCTCAGGACCCCTTTGCACTTTTAAAAATTATTTAGGGCCCAGGAGAGCTTTTGTTCATTTGGGTCATATCTGTTAATATTTGCCATATTAGAAATTAAAACTGATAATTTTGAAAATGTTTACTTATCATTAATTCTTTGTAAACTCATTATGTTAACTTAAGTAACATTTTATAAAAATAATTTTTCACATTTCACAAAAATATAAAAAATATTTAAAAAATTTTTATATTTCCCCAAACAAAAAAGTGAGGAAAATAGCACTGTTTTACGTATTTTTGCAAATCTCTTTAATATCTGGCTTAACAGAAGACAGCTGGATTCTCATATCTGCTTCTGTATTCAATATGTTGTGATACTTTGTTTTGGCTGAGGCATATGACGAAAATACTGGAAAAGGGAGGAGTATTTTCATAAGCAAATAATGTCTTAATATTATGAAAAAATTTTGACCTCAAAGGCCCTCAAGAGTCCAAGAACCACATTTTAAGAATTGCTGATCACCAAGGTGCTCTAAGGTTGTTTAGTGGAAAGATCCTGGAACTTGTGAGTCAAAAGATGAGGACCTAGATTTGGGTCCTTTCTCTGGTGCTCAGTAGAGCAGGCTAGCCTCTTGAAAGGCTTAATTTCCTCATCTGTTACAGCATTCTTGAGAGACTCAGATGGAATGTTTGCAAAGATACTTACATCAGGAAGTGATGGATTTGGATCTTGGGTTTCAATCCTTGCTTTGCCATTTAACACATGACCTCAGGCAAGTCACTTCAACTCCCTGGGACTCAGTTGCTCCATATGTAAAATGAAAGGTTTAACTAGATGATCTATAAGATCCCTTCTAGATTTAATTCTATAGGCTCCTAAAACTTTATGTAAATGAAAACTGTTATGAATGATCCCAGGTTGGCTTGGACAGCCATCCCGTCAAAAATAAAGACTGACATAATCATAGAACCACATTAGGCAAGAAAAGGCTATATTGCAATATTTGATTATTTCACTGCATTTTTTATTATAATTATAACTTTGCTAAGTAGTAAGATAGAATATTTAGTAATATCCTATTAGCATTCCCAAGATCACAAGTTATTTTTAAAAATTTTTTTCAATTACGTGTAAAAATAATTTTTAACTTTTGTTTTATACAATTTTGAGTTCTAAGTTCTCTCCCACCCTGTCATCCTTTCCCCCTCATTGAGAAGGCAAGAAATTTGATAAAGGTTATAAATGGGCAGTCGTGAAAACATATTTTCGTATTAGTCATGTGTCATACAGTTATTTAGCAGGAACTTGAAGCCATGTCTTCTGACTTTAAGTCTGGAGTTATTTCCACCAGGCTTTCTGAGCCTCAGTTTCCTCCTCCATAATATGGGAATAATAATACTTGCACTTCCAGCCTCACAGCATTATTGTAAGGAAAACACCTTGTAAATCCTAAAGTGATGTGTAAATTAGGGAAAACAAAAGGGGAAGTTTAGGTGTCTAGGGTGAACACCAGGCTAAAGAATATCTGAAATAACACCATCACTCAAATGATGCATGATTCATTCAGTCTTACTTGATCAGTAAAATATCAATGGAGCCACCAATAAGCATTTACTGTGTCTTCTGTGTACCAGGCACTGTGCTTGGCTCTGGAATATAAAGACAAGAAAAAATAGTTCCTGATATCAAGGAATTCACATTCTATAAAAGGAGATAACATACATACAACACATATATATATAAAACAAATAAATACAAAATAGATATAAAGGAGTTAGGGAGGGAAGTCACTATCAGCTGGGAGGTCAGGAAAGGCGTCCTATGGAACGGGGTACTTGATCCTGAAGGATTTGAAGGAAGTGAGTGATTTTGTGAAGGAGGGAAGGAGGGAAACCGAGGCAGGGGGGAAGACTAGGAGCATCCAGTGGAAAAGGCACCAAGACAGGAAATAGAGTGCCATGTGTAACAAATAGGGAAAAAAAATCCAACTCATTGTGGAGGTAGAAATGGCAAGCTTTGACAATGGATTGGATTTTAAGATGAGGGAGAGTGGGGAGATGAGAATAATGTTGAGGTTATAGAACTGGGAGATTAGAAGAATAGTTGTGCTCTCTATAGAACTATGGCCCTGGGCAAGTCACTTAACCCTGTTTGCCTCAGTTTCCACATCTGTTAAATGAGCTGGAGAAGGAAATGACAAACCACTCCAGTATCTTTGACAAGAAAACCCCAAATGGGGTCAGAAAGAATCAGACACAATTGGAAAATTAGTAAATAACAACAGCAACGACTATAGAAGTAGGGAAGTTTGGTAGAGAGGTAAGTTTGGGGGGAAAGATGCATCATGTTTTAATTCCATTGAATTTGAGATGTCTCTGAGGCATCCAGTTTGAAATGTTCAGGAGGGCATTAGTGAAGGGAGATATCATGGTATAGTGGCACAGCACTGGATTTTGAGTCAGAGGACCTGGGTTCAAATCTCTACTTTGCCCCTTATTACTTACTTAATCTCACCTTGGATAAGTCATTTAGCCTCTCTGGTCCCCAGTTTCCTCATCTGTAAAATGATGCAAGTGAACTAAATGACCTCTAAGGTCCCTTCCAACTATAAATCTATGGTCCTGTGGTCTTTGGGACTGGAACTCAGGAAACATTAAAGCTATGTCTCTAGATCTGCGAGTCATCTTCATGGAGATGATAATTTGTACCATGAGAGCTGATGAGGTGAAAGGAAAAAAAGTAAGAAGAAAGAAGGAAAAGGGAAGAAGAAAGAGGAGGAGAAAGAAGAAGACTGGAAAGAAGGAAGAGGAAGAGAGGGAAGAGGGAAAGAAAGAGGTCGTAGGGCCATGCCTTGGGATATACCTACAGTTGGGGCATGATATGGATAATAATCTAGCCCAGGAGATTGTGGAGCATTTAGACTGGTAGGACCAAAGAACCAAAAGTATAGTGTCACAAAAACCCAGGAAGAAGAAAATATGTTGGAGGATAAAATATGAAAGATTACTCCAAATCACTAATCAATAAGAGAAATGCAAATCCAAATGATTCTGAAGTTTCGCCTCAAAAATTTGCAAAGATGACAAAAGATGGAAACAGTCAGCGTCAGAGGGGCTACAGAAAAACTGGCATCCTAGTAATTGTTGCTGAAGTTATGAGTTGGTCCAACCATTCTAGAAGGCAATTTGGAATTATATTTTAAAGTTATGAAAATATCCTTATCCTTTGATTCAGAGATCCCACCATTAGACACAACTCACAAATAGGACAAAGACAGAAAGAAATGTCTCATATGCAGCAAAATATTCATAGCAACACTTTAAGTAGATGTTCATGAAAGTAAAGTGGTTAAACAAGTCGTAGTAGATAAATATAATGGAATATTGGCATAAGAAATAATGGTTTTGAAGAATTCAGAGAAGCACAAGATATGAATTGATGCAGAATGAAGTAAGCACTAGGAAAACAATATACACAATGGCTACAAAGAGCCAATTGCTAAATTATTAGTATGAACATTTACATTTCAGAAGTCAACAAATATTAGAAATTAAAGCTTGATTTATTCTTTTGTTGATTGTCTGGACTTAAGAAAGTGGTAGAGAAAATGTTAATAATGCAGATTAAATTTAAAAGTGTGTGTGCAATTTTTTAGGAGAGATGGTTGTTAAATATTTACCAGCACACCTACATTATTTTGGAAAGGTGGTTGTTAAACATCTACCAGCACACCTCTGGCAATAATGGAAATATAAATAACCAAGAAAAAAAAAAGGTGTAATTTTAATGACCAAGAAGCTTGGCCCTGGGGAAGAGTTGAGAAAGCACACCTCTCTCCCTTCCTTGCCAAGGTCAAGAGACTATGGGTATTGAAAACTGTATATATCATCAGATTCAATTGATGTGTTTATTTTACTAAACTTTTTTTCTTTTTTTTTTATTCTTTATTATCAGGGGTGACTCACTAGGTGGGGAGAAGGGAGGAATTATAGCTCTCAGTTGTAAATGAAAGTTATATCCAAAAATATACCAATAAAAGACTCTAAAAATAAAAATTATGTCATGTTATTCTCACACTAGAGCTAAATGTCACAGGTTTTATTGCTTTCACCAGAGGCTATAAGGCCAATATGGACTGGGAGAAAGGGGAAGGAGACCCATTTCCATACTACGTTGAAGGAGCTGCCTGTTCTGAAGTTGAAATTGACTGCCTGACAGGAGCTCATAAGGTTACTACAGCTTTCGTAAATGATAAAATTTTGTTTCCTATGTTTGTGTTAAATGCTTTCTGTCTTTTATTGAGGTAATTGATAGTTTATGAGTTATAAAAAGATAAGACTAAGATCCTTTCAGTTACACAGGGATGTCTCGATGTCTAATTCTTCCCTAAATTTCCACATATGCCCCCAAAAAACTAGTGCATACTAGAGTCTTCACTTTCTAGAAGGGGGGGCAAATTAAACATCAACTGTGTGCATATTTTACTCCAGGAAACTAAAAACAAATTCCCCCAAAGCTACTCTGTTCATAGAGAAAGGAGAAACTTAAGAAACACTTAAGAAAATGATATATCCCCTCACTAATAGTCTACTGAAAATTTCAAACTGGATGCCTCAGAGATTTCTATTGTCATTGTTAAAATGTGTGTACATTTTTTTTTTGAGAGATGGTTGTTAAACATTTACCAGCACACCTCTGACTACAAAGATGTAAATGAAAATGGCCAAGAAGCTTGACCCTGGGGAAGAGTTGAGAAAGGGATTTCCAAAAGTCAGGGATTATGAGTATCAAATATTGTATATATCTAATGTTAAAGAATAGGTAAATAACTTAGTAAATGATCATAAGAAAGCATTCGGAAATGATATTTCTGCAAAGATCCTTTCCAAAGACCCCTATGAGGAATTTTTGGTAAAAAAAAAATTGCAAATATTCTTAGTTATATACACAGGTGTGTTCCTTCAAATATCATTATTAGTTATGCCTCAGAAAAATATTAAGCGAAAAAAATTTTATAAGAAATTTTCACAGGGCAACTAGGTGGCGCAGTGGATAGAGCTCTGGCCTTGAAGTCAGGAGGACCTGAGTTCAAATCTGACCTTAGACTCTTGATACTTACTGGCTGTGTGACCCTGGACAAGTCACTTAACCCCAATTGCCTCATCAAAAAAAAAAACCCATAAAAAAGAAAAGAAATTTTCTCACAGAAACAATGTTTTCAATAGGAAATCAGCTGACCAAGATTTAAGTGGGGTTTTCTAACTTTACCATGGCATTTAGCTGTGGGCCATTGACAATGCTGCTACAAAACAAAGCTAGTTGTTGGCAACCATAAGTGAGATACTTTAGGGTTCTGTGATTTCTTCAGTGTAGGAAGTCCCTCTACTGATGCTGATCACAATTTCTTTATAACTTTGAGAATTGCGATTACGAAAAACATCACCCTCACAATCAAGTCATGAACCTCTCCAAATCTAGGAAGACTGGTCAAGAGACATACAATCCATTACCAGTTCTATATTAGAAGCTTTTCCTTCCTGTTAGAGACTACCAGAGCTTACACCCCACTAGCATAGCCTTCAAAATCCCAGTTTTTTCTCCATGCCTCCAAACATCAGAGTTGGACTTTAATGGGGATTATCAGTATTTAGCAAAAAAAAAAAAAAAAAAAAAAATTTAAGATTTCACAAATGAATACTAAGAAACTTTAGACCTATAATACTAGATGAGATTTTGGAATAGAATATGCTGTAGAAATCACACAGATTCCACTGGTATCCATGCAATGCCCAGAGAACAAAAGGAAGGTCCCTAGGACATTGTGCAGACAGATTTATAGAAGGCAATTATAGAATTGTGGCAGATTTATAGAAGAATAAGAATTACACAGGCTGGGCGGGCATGAGCTCACGGATTGATGGTGGTCCACCATATGCTCTTATGTGTTCTTATATAGCATATTACAATGTGCTATAGAAAATTACAGAAAACCAAATTATAACTCATGCCAAGGTCATCTTCAGCCAACTTCCCTCAAAAAGAAATGGTCCAAATGAAGCATATCTTGCTCCTCCCCTTGGCAGAGAAGCAAGGGACTAGGATGGCAGAATGTTGCACACATCATCAGATGTGGTCCTGTATTTGCTTGGTTTTGCTTAACTGTTTTTCTCTATTATAAGGTGAGAGAAAGGTTCAACCAGGGGGATGTTGTCAGAGGAAGAGATGGTATATCCTGGAGTGAAAATTACATAAAAATGAAAAGTAACCAAAAAACTTATGTTAAAAAAAAAGAAAGAAAAAGATTATATTGAGGATATTAAAGCATCTTTTAAGTATTTCTGTGGTTGATGGATCTGTAATTTCATCAATGGGAGGATTACTTCTAATTGTACAGATTGCAACTCACCCACACCTTTTTATCTTGTGTAACTCTTGCCTACGTCTTCCCATAAATCATCCAGAAAGAGTCTATCCAATGTGCCATGGACCTTCCTCTAGAAGAGGGGTGGGGAACCTGCAGCCTCAGGGCCATAGGTGGCCTTCTAGGTCCTCAAGTGCAGCCCTTTGACTAAATCCAAACTTCACAGAACAAGTCTCCTTAATAAAAGGATTTGTTCTGTAAAACTTGGACTCGGTCAAAAGACCGCACCCAAGGACCTAGAAGGCCACATGGGGCCTCAAGGCTGCAGGTTCCCCACCCCTGCATCTACAATCTAGAGTCTGTGCTTTTCAGTGATGGAACATTAGCTACTCTTTCCTCTCAGATGAGAGGTGATGGACCTTTTCCAGTCATCTATCTTTCCGACAACATCCTTTAAACAGTATAACATGTTGCAGCCTGCTCACACCCACCATACACCTCTCCATTGCCCTTTTAGTGAACTACAACGTTAAATATTTTGAAACTGTGGTATTCCATGACTTACAGTCATATAAGATCATCACAAGACTATCTACACTAAAAATATAGGCCTTTGTTGCAGAGAAAAGCTTCAGGTCATTTAAAAACAATTTCCTAAAGGCAATCCCACCCTCTTTCCTGCTGTTCAACTCTGGACTCAGTTCATTGTCCATCCAAGATACAGTTATTACTAGAGCAGTATGTCTTGGACAAGCAATAGCATATCATAATCTTTACAATAGGCATTCTTTATCCACTTAGTTTTCCCCTGGAACATAGTTAGGCTGAACTCTTTTAAGTTATTATCAATCTCATTTAGAAGAATCTGCAGCGTTCCAGGAATCGGTACAATCATTAGATCATCTGCAAAGAAGACCACTTGGAGGACCTCATTATCTCTTGAGAATCCTTCTTCCATTTGAACTCTGTGCTATATATGCATCTTCTTTGACAGCAGTAAACACTCTTGGCAAGCAATTTATTCTATACCTCACTTAGTCGTAGAGTCATTGAACAAGGTTATCTTTATTATCACATCTCTCACATGATTTTGTTATTTGCATTGGAGATACCTTGTTGGAGAAGTAACTTGAAGGCAGTATTTTTTCTACTAAATCAAGTACTTTTTCATAGACAACAAACTGAGTGAGATCTTATATTCTTGGCACTTTTTAATCAATCAGTCGCAGGATTGAGAAAATGTAGTCTACTGCAGAATTTTATTTGTGAAAGGCTGCCTGCTCTTTCCTTGTATATTCATTAAGGATGACCTCAATGCATGTGTAGATTATTCTCAAAGACTTTGTAACAATGTGGAAGTAGGCATATGGGGTTAGTAATTTGGGGTATTTTCTCAATCTTTTTTTTTTTTTGGTTGGTACTTTCCTTCCCCACCCCCAATAATTTGGTGCTCTTCCTCTTCCAAATATCTTGTGAATCAACCCCTCATTGCCTTCAAAACTGCACTGCCTATAATAGCCTGAGCGTACTCTGTGAACACTTACCTGCTCTCATAATCCTTTTTTTCCTTAATGCCATTCCAATTTTCTCTGGCAAGATACCAGGGACTATAATAGAGTCTCGATGTGATGGTTCCATTTTCATTGATGTAGAAAACTTTGTTTAAGATAATCTTTACATACCTTTTCTATTTTTCATCCCTTGGTCATCTTCCTTCCAAGTTTATCCTTAAATGCCCTGCGGATATTCTGGCTTTGTGGAGACTTTGCTAAGCTTTTTGTAAACTTGCTTTTCTTCCTACTGTTTCCTACTGTTTTATGAGGCAGTACTAGACACAATTTTCCATCATATATCTCCATGAGATTTTACAAATTAGTTCATATTTTTAGCCAGTGTTATTCTTGGCAGCCATCTCTCTCTCTCTCTCTCTCTCTCTCCCCCCCCGCCCCCCTGTCTCTCTCCCACCCTCCCCCTCCCTCCCTCTCTCCCTCCTTGGCAAAGAGATCAAATTGTTGGCTGAAATAAATTAGGAGCTCTTTTATTCTCTTCACTGGATTGTTGGTTTACATCAGTTCAGTTTTTTTTTTAGAAAATCATAACCTGTCAGCATCTGTTCTTTTATCCATTGGATTAATATATTTTCAACATCAATGGCTTATTTTAATTAGTCAGGATAGAGTTGTTTTGATTGTATGCCAAATCTCATTTTTATTATTTCTTCAAATTCGTTATTCTTTGCTCCAAAAAGTTGGTGGTCTGATTATGCAAATTCATCCCACAATTTAGGTTCCAGCCTTTCCTGAGCCCCCTAGCAAAAGGTGATTTCTCCTCCCTCAGTGCTCCCATAGTCCTTTGTCTCAACCTCTTACTTATATCACTTATCACATTCTACTTTGTATCATGTTTATTTATGAGTCTTATTCCCTCTATTAAACTGCAAACTCTTTGAGGCCTGAGACTGTGTTGTTTCTCATTTTGCATTTTCACATATGTTAGGCATTTAATGTTAATTGAATTGATTTGAATTAGTGACAGTGTCACTTATTTATATGCTTGTATATTTACAATTACTGAGGTTTTCAAGGTGGCCAGCCCCTGATGAAGAAGGTCAATCTGGACCCACAGGTTTGGTCTTAGTTTCAGTAGAATGACTCCTTGAGGCCTCCTGCAAGTCAATCCCTTAGACGTGGCTACTTTGCTAGACTTTGCTAGATCAAGGAGGCACAGATACACCATCATTATATAACTGATACTGTCTGATTTCCTATTGTTATGTCAGGATAATTAGGCCTACATTATACATCACCCTGAGGTTCTGATATAAGAAGAGAGTGTAAGCAGACTGCAAAACACTAAAAAAAATGAGGAATTATACAAGAGTATCAGTATAAAAGATGTCATCACAGAAATGGCTAACTGGAAAAGCAAGGCATAACTGATGGACAGCCTATAATTTCCACTGGAATCCACATATTGAGAGGATGCAATGAGGGCCCCAAACACACTGATTAGAACCTTCTGCTGCTAGGTAATAGGAGGACATGGATAGGAGTTGTCCAGGATGGGCAGACAAGTATGTGTGGCAGCTGATGAGATCAGCGATCTACGGGACTTTTGATTATTGTTCTGTAATTACAATCTTGACTCAATCCAACAATGGTCATTTATTAAACACCTACTATGTATGGTGCCAGGCTGGTGATAAGCAAGAAAAACAAAACAATCTCTGCTCTCTGTGAGCTTACATTCTGATATCTTTGGCCAACTTTGGTAATTTCCAGTCTCTCATAAGAGTTTTTCAAACCAATTTCAGTAATTTATTCTATTCCCAGGCATTTAGTCATGCACTCTTGTCAGTTTCCACATTCTTATAATTGGATACATTAAATTGACAAAAATCACTTTCAAATTAAGTTTACCCAAAGTATTATACTGTCATTTTTCTGCTTAAAACTATTGCTAATTATTATTGCTGATTTTTCCAACCTAGTTACCACTCGCATTAAATTCAACAAAACTATATTAAATATTTGTTCTGTGCAAAGCACTGTGATAATACCTGAAGGAGATATGGAGGCAAATAAGGTATGGTTCTTCCCTTTATGGACCTTAGAATCTTCAAGGAAGCTAATGATCTAGTAATGGTGCAAACCTGAGTGTATTATTAATAAGTCTCAGCTTTTAAAACTCACTCCAGAAATAACCTACATTTCCTTATAGGAGACTAAAGTAACAAATCCAAAGTTGGCTTTGACTTTAGTTTTAACTTCTGTCAGCATGGGGCTTTTCATTTTTTTTCATCCAGTTATTAAGCACTTATTATTATTCCAGGTACTATGCTAAGTGCTGGGGACACAAAAACAAGAAAACAGTAAAGTGGAATGTCTTTAGGTCATGGCTCTGGGAGGAAGAGGGGCTCTTTCAAAGAAAAGTATCTTTTAAAATGCAATATTTTGTAAATATAGCTTTTGATTTTTTTTTTCTAGAACATAAGAACTGACATAGTCATGGATGCAAGTTGCAGCATAAATCCAGCCATAGACATAGGACAGGTAAGTACCAAAGTATTTAGATCTGTAAGTTATCTTAAAAGTGATTGTTGCTATGACTGTGCTCTCAAAATATTATTTTAAAAAATCTTGAAATTCGCTTAGATTCTTAAAATCTAGCCATTGCTCAGATTCTTATAATCTAGCCAATAGCTCACTAACCTTCAGACTCCTTAAGAGTCTACCCAATATGACAGATGTTCTAATAAACCTTGTCTTTGGCTGAAAAAAAAAATCTTGAAATTGTCCCTTTGCAGATTGAAGGCTCGTTCATTCAGGGCTTGGGACTTTATACAATAGAAGAACTGAAATATTCTCCTGAAGGAGTATTGCATTCTCAGGGCCCTGATGAGTACAAAATTCCTACAGTCACAGACGTCCCGGAGGAATTTAATGTTTCCTTACTAACATCATCAGAGAACCCAATGGCAATCTATTCATCTAAAGTAAGCATCTATGACATGTTCTTTTTTTTCCTTTTAAATAGTATTTTATTTTTTCCAATTACGTGCAAAGAAAATTTTTAACATCCATTTTTAATAAAATTTTGAATTCTAAAATTTTTCTCCCTTCCTCTCCTCCCTCCTCCCAAAGTAAGTTGATATAGGTTATATATATGCAATCATGTAAAACATATGTCCATATTAGTCATGTTTTTAAAGAAGGAACAGAATAAAAGGAAAAAAACTAGCAAAAAAAGTGAAAATCAATCTGCATCCAGACTCCATCAGTCCTTTCTCTGTACGTGGATAGCATTTTCTACCATGAATCTTTTAGAATTGTCTTAGATCATTGTATTGCTAAGAAGAGCTGTCAATCATAGTTGATCATCATACAATATTGCTGTTACCTTGTACAATGTTCTCATGATTAAAGTAAGCACCTTTGACATGTTCTAAGAAACAACGGAAATAGTTCCCTGTAGCTAAAATACTGTAGGGATGATGGTTGGAAGCCAAAATAGAATATAAAAATCAGTTATCAGGTTCATAGATCTGCAGAATATTGGAGCTAGGACCTTAGAAAGCATCTATCCTAACACCGTCTTGTTATAGACGATCAAACTCGGGCCTAGATTGGATAAATGACATGAACCTAATCATTGTCATAACTACAACCCTAGGATTCCCCGAGGCCCCCAAATTCCATAAAAAAGCCTTGTTTTTATAAGTAATCTTTTTTTTTTTTTTTTTTTGGTGAGGCAATTGGGGTTAAGTGACTTGCCCAGGGTCACACAGCTAGTAAGTGTCGTGTCTGAGGCCAGATTTTAACTCAGGTCCTCCTGACTGTAGGGCCCGTACTGCACCACCTGGCTGCCCCCTATAAATAATCTTCAAAGGCTAACCAGAGGCCCTTGCTTCTTCTCATAGGGAATTGGGCATAGAGGGTTATTCAGGTTTATCTTCGAATTGCAAAAACTCATGATTATCCCTAAGAAAGTAAAACTAAAGGTTTAAGATCTGCAACATACAGATGGCAAATTAGGTTACAATGAACCCTCATTCAGAGCAGAAGCTATACTTAGGGTTTTGCGGGTGGGAAAAGGCTTCTCTGTAATAGGACTCTGGAATAGGATATAAATGAAGCCACCCAATTCCCCTTACTTTGCAAATCCAAAAGTATTTAGTAATCCATGAGACCATAGGGTTTCTAAATATCTTCTCACTTTCA
This sequence comes from Vombatus ursinus, assembly GCF_900497805.2. NCBI lineage: Eukaryota > Metazoa > Chordata > Mammalia > Diprotodontia > Vombatidae > Vombatus > Vombatus ursinus. The sequence goes on along the minus strand of NW_020954580.1, from coordinate 25,418,573 downwards.
GTTTATCAATTTTCCCTATACATGGAGTACTAAGAGAATAGAGATTCTGAAAGGAAGGAAAAAAGATTATGCCTTTAAATTCTCAAGAAACCTGGTGAATCAGAAGTCTTGGCGAGACAGATGGTCAATTAACACTCAAGAGCCCGGTCATTATGTACATATTTTATAATTTAGGTCTAGGATCATAGACCTGGAGCTGACAGGGACCCCTGGAGGTCATTTAGACCAACTCTTCATTTTATAAATGGGAAAACTGAGGCCAACAGGCTAAGCGACTTTGCCCAAAATCAGTAAGTATCAGAGGAGGGATTTGAGCCCAGGTCCTCTGATTCCAAAGAGAGTATTCTTTCTACCATACCACATAATATAAAGGTTATATTTAATCTAATATTTTAAGGTTTACAAAGTGTTTTCCTCACAACGACCCTGTAGGTAGGTAGCACAGAAGTCTTATGATCTCCATTTTACATCTGAGGAAACTAAAGTTTAGAGAGATGAAGTTGGTCACTCTGCTAATAAGTAGGGGACCAGAGTACAAGTTTTATGACACCTAAGACTCCCTTTTCCATTGGGATGGGTCTTCATGGGTCTATACCATATAGTACATTTCATCTTGTTTCTAGCATATTGATTTTCACATGCACATAAGGTGCCCAAGGAAGAGAGGGAAGCCATATGTTATTCTATTATGTGTAAACTCTAATCTCTTCTTAACCTACCAATAATTTTATGTATGGTATAGACCCATCAAGAAAGTAATAGGTTGTCATTTTTGGGGGGGGGTGAGGCAATTGGGGTTAAATGAATTGCCCAAGGTCACACAGCTAGTAAGTGTCAAGTGTCTGAGGCCAGATTTGAACTCAGGTCCTCCTGACTTCAAGGCCAGAGCTCTATCTACTGTGCCACCTAGCTGCCCCAATAGGTTGTCATTCTTTAAATTGTAACATGTATACATTTGGACTCTACATCATACGCTATGATAGATTTTCTTTCTTTACATTCATGAAAGAATGGACCCTACCCCTCCCTTCAACCCCTACTTGGCACCTATTCCTTAGCTTACTGGTATTTCACCAAGAGCAGAATCATGATAATTCTAACATGGGAGGAGTAAACCAAAGCTTTGGGAATTCTTAAAGATATATGAATTTCTCAAGAGACATTTCTTTTTTTAAATAATTAATTTATTTTTAGTTTTCAACATTCACTTCCATAAGATTTTGAGTTTTAAATTTTCTCCCCATCCTTCCCCTCCTCCTCCAAAGACAGTGTACAATCTGATATAGGCTCTACTTATACATTCATATTACGCATATTTTCCCATTAGTCATGATGTAAAGAACAATTAGAACTCATAGGAGGAACCACAAGAATGAAGCAATAAAACAAACAACAAAGGAAAAGGAGAGCAGGTAGTCTGCTTCACATCTGCATTCAGACCCCAGAGTTCTTTCTCTGGGTGTGGACAGCATCTTCCATCGTGGGTCTTTTGGAGTTGTCTTAGATCTTTGCATTGCTGAGAAGAGACAAGTCCATCAAAGTCAGTCACTGCATGGTGTGGCTATTACCGTGTACAACGTTCTCCCAGTTCTGCTCATTTCACTCAACATCAGTTCATATAAATTCAGGAGAAATTTCTAAGGAAATTTAATAATAAAAATTTATACAAATTTAATTGTGAATAAATTTGTAAATTTCTACTTTCACACAGGGCCTCGGTGAGTCAGGTATGTTCCTGGGATGTTCCGTGTTCTTTGCTATCGGTGATGCGGTGACAGCAGCTCGCAAAGAACGGGGCTTAATGGAAGACTTCATGCTGAACAGCCCAGCGACTCCAGAACGGATTCGAATGGCCTGCGCGGACAGATTCACAGAGATGGTATGGAATTACCCTTCCCCCTCCGATAACATTGGGGATTTATTTTACTATTTCCAGTCATGCACAACAAACATTTTTTCCTATCTATGTAGCATTTCCTGAAACAAATGGATGCATAATGAAGATATTCTTGATTAAATTTCACAATGACTAAATAGTCTCTGCTGGAATGTAGGAGGATGGGATAGCAAATGGAAAGATCCAGAACTTCTACCCTTCCTGTCTTGCTTTAACACCATCGCTTTATAAGAGGCCTGGTTACAATAACATGATGATAATAGCAAGCATTTTTCCTGCACTTTTCATATGTTGCTTCATTTGAGACACACAACTACCCTTTACCATAGGTGCTATTAATACCATCACCCCTATTTTACAGATGAGGAAACTAAGGCGGAGAGAAGGCAAATGACTTACCCAGGTTAAGGTGTCCAAGGCAAGATTCAAACTAAAGCCCAACTAGAAAATTCATTATTCAGTGGCCAAGATTTCAAATCCTTTTTCATCTAGCTGCCCAGTGAAGTAACTTGAGAAACAGTAAGAGTGGACTAGCCATTCTAATTTCAGCTAACACCAGAAGCTTGGCTTCTAAGTTACTTGCTCTATACAAGAACAACTTGGTAAAGTCACTGGAGGATTAACTCTGGCTTAAGTGGACCTGGTTTCAGGGCAGCTAAGTGGCATAGTGGTTAGAGTACTGGCCCTGGAGTCAGGAGGACTTGACTTCAAATCCAGCCTCAGACACTTGACACTTAACTAGATGTGTGACCCTGGGCAAGTCACTTAACCCCATTGCCTAGCAAAAAAACCAACAAAGAAAAAGAAAACCTGAGTTCAAATCATCTCTGATGTTTACTTCCTATATGTTGGGTTCTCTAGTGATATTCCATTTGCTTTCCTATTCTCCAAATTTTAAACTTTTTTCAATATCAATACTTAGTCCTATAATGTATTATTTTTATGCCTTATTACTAACATTTTAAGGCATCAAATACAAGTGTCGAAATATAAGGTAGACGATCATGCATCATACCTCTTTTTAGTAGGAGTAAAATGTCTCTCCATTATATATGATATTAGCTCATGAGTTCAAATAGATTTTTGCCATACTAAGAAAAAATCTTTCCATTCCTATATCCTAGTGTTTTGGGTTGGGTTTTTTTGTTTTGTTTTGTTTTTTGAGGCAATCAGGGTTAAGTGACTTACCCAGGGTCATACAGCTAGTAAATATCTGAGGCTGAATTTGAACTTAAGTCATCCTGACTTCAGAGCCAGCACTTTCTCCACTGTGCCACCTAGCTGCTCCTATCCTAGTGTTTTTAACATAGACTAATGCTGCATTTTATCTAAAGCTCTATTAACATCTCATGACATAATTATGTAATCTTTATTGTTGATATATGTTGAGTGGTTTCCTGATATTAAATTATCCTTACATTAACTACATCCTTACATTATATAAATCCTACCTGATCATAACATGTTTTTAATGTATATTTTATTTATGAATATTTTGTTTAAAGATTGTGCATTGATATTCATTAATGATATTGGCCCATAATTTTTTATCTACATCATCCCTCCCATTTTAGAAATTAAAATACTATTTTCTACTTATACATTCATATTACGCATATTTTAGTCATTGTGAAATTTAATCAAGAATATCTTCATTATGCATCCATTTGTTTCAGGAACTGGTTAGTCCAACATTTTTCTCTGTTTCAAAAAAAAAATCTGTATCATAGAGGAATGATTTGGTCTTTGAAAATTTGGTAGAATTCATTCGCAAAGGGGCAGTTAGGTAGCATAGTGAATAGAGCACTGGCCCTGGAGTCAGGAAGACCTGAGTTCAAATTCGACCTCAGACACTTAACACTTACTAGCTGTGTGACCTTGGGCAAGTCACTTAACCCCATTGTCTAGCCAGGAAAAAAAAAAGAGAATTCATTTGCGAATCCATGTGATCACCTTTGTGCAGGAGAGCTCTCTAATGGCTTATCTGGTTTATCTTTTTTATATTGATCTGCTGATTGATTTATTGGAAGGAGGGAACAAGCTTTATTAAGTATCTACTATGTACCAGGACTGGGCTAAGTGCTTTACAAACATTATTTCATTTGATCCCACAACTACTCTAGGAGATAGGTGCTATCATTATCCCTACTTAACAATTGAGGAAATTGAGGCAAACAAGTTTAAGTGCCTTGCCCAGGGCCACACAGCTAGTAAGTGTCTGAGGCTGGGTTTAAAAGCAGGTCTTAGGCCTCTGGACCCAGCACTCTATCCACTGCACCACCTAGCTGCCTCAAAATATAAAATTGGCATTCACTCTTTTTTGTTAATAATCACCCCTTCTTTCATCCCCACTGTGACCTTCCCTTTCGCATTTCAAAATTTAACTTGGGCTCTCTTTTTTTAAAGATTACATCTGCTAATTGTTTATCAGTTCTGTAGGCCTTTTCAAAGAACAGCTCCTGTGCCATTTCAATTGTTTTCTCATCTTCCATTATATTAATTTCAGCATTTTGGTTATTTATCTCTACTTTCTGTTAGTGTTGGGCTTTGTTCCTTTTCTACCTTTATTTCCACAATTTATTTTTAGCATCTTTTAATTCCAGTGCACACTTATCTTGCTATGATTCTCTTTCTTATTAATATAGGCATTTAACACTATGAATCATTATTTCCCCAATCTGTTTTTAGCATCTTTTAATTCCAGGGCAAGTTTCTCTTGCTAAGTTCCTCTTTCTTATTAATACAGGCATTTAGCACTATGAATTTGCCTCTAAGTATTGTTTTGGTTGCATCCCATAGATTTTTAAAATATAGAATCATTGTCTTTGATATTCTATTATTTTTATAATTTCCTCTTTCCTTCATGCATTACTTAGTAGATCACTTTTTAGTTCCATATGAGTTTACACGCCCCCCTTTATTCATTGTATTGTCATTTACCACAATAATAATAATAACTTGCTTTAAGGTTTACAAAACATTTTACATACCTTCACCTCATTTGATCTTCTCAACAATCTTATGAAGTAGGAGCTGTTATTATCTCCATTATTTCATTATGACTCATAAATGTAGTATATAGAAGTTCTGTTTTTTTATATTTACCTGGACTTTCTTTGTGATTCAGGGGCATTGAGAGGTTAGATGACTTATCCAGAGTCAGGCAGACAGTGTGTGTCAGAGCCAGGAGCTAAACTCAGCTCTTCCTAACTCCAAAGCTGACCTTCTGCCACTAGGTTAAAGCTATCTAAGTTCAAAGGGTTAAATGTTTTCTATAAGTATGTTTTCAGTAAATATGTTTTCGTGTAAATAACATGCTTGGTTTTAATCCACTCTGTGTTCTTGTTTTGTTTGTTTTTGTTTTTGTTTTTTTATATATGAGGCAATTAGGGTTAAGTGACTTGCCCAGAGTCACACAGCTAGTGAGCCTTATGTGTCAGAGGCCAGATTTGAACTCTTTTAATCCATTTTGTAATTTTTTTTCTTTTATTTAAAATGTTAGTCCAATTAGCAGTGCTATTATTTAGTTAAATTTTCTTCTACCATTCTGCATTATCACTATAATATTATTATTATTAACAAACTAAAACTAAATTCCTATGCATTATACTATTAACTACATAGATTTCTTTAATTTTTGCCTTCCTCTTTATCAAAAAAGTAAGTTTTATTTTACATGTTTCTGAAATGTTTAGTGACTTAGGCAATATAATATCCTAAAGGTTTCTGTATTTAATTAGTCATTGCTTAATCTTGATTTGAAAAGTATGGGTCTTTTTAAGTACTTATCTTTGGGACTAGAAGGCCTGTCTTCAAAATTCCTTTGAAATGCAAATGTCTCTCTAAGAGTTTTTCAAAGTCTAAATGTTTCATAAATGACCTCCCCTTGTTTTCATGTGGCAAGTTAAATTTTGCTGGAGAGATAAGTACAGGTTTGGTGCTAATGCTTCTTAATATTATATCTGTTAAATTCTTATGTCTCCAATCATTCCTAATCTTTCTTAAGAAATCTACTATAGAGCATTGGCCCTGGAGTCATGAAGACCTGAGTTCAAATCTAGCCTCAGACACATAACACTCACTAGCTGTGTGACTCTGGGCAAGTCACTTAACTCCAACTGCCTAGCCAAAAACAAACAAACAAAAAAAAAGAAATCTACTGCAATCCTCATTGATATCCCTTGGTAGACATCATTGTTGTTTTCGTAAAGTTCGCTAGATTTATTCCTTGTAGAATTGTTGGGACTTTTTGTTCATTCTTCTTGCTCAGAGGACCAATGACGTCACAAGGGTGATGTCTTGACTCTATTGTGTCTAGAAGGCTTGAATTCTTAGTGTTTCCATGTCAGGGTCCTGTCAACTCCTTCTATTTAGACATTGTCCTCTCTTTTTGGTCATTCTGAAAAGTTTCCTTGAATAATTTCTCGGGATAGTCTTTCCATATTTTGTAGATTACAGTGAGTTTCCCTGCCAGAATCCAGTAGCCCTATCTAAATGTTTATGATCAAATACTTAAAATTTTTAGTTTGCTCAGAGATCTGTTATTAGAATTGCTTAGTTTATATGCCTCAATACTTACCAAATCATTTAATCCTAATTACCTCCAAAGTTAGAGTTCCCTTAAAGTGGGACCAAAACATGGTATACCCCATATTTGACAAGGAAAATCCTTTATCTCCACCCCCCCCCATATTATGCACTGATCAGTATGTTGAACATTCTGTCAAATCTTTTCAGCAAACAGCAGGATTCAATTTTCTAAACTAATATATGGTATGAGGAGCAGGCAAGATTGAAGCACGATCATCTGGTCCCTAAATTCACTACCTCAGAGTTATCCTCAATTCCTTGATCTTCCTCACCCCACATATCCAATCAGTGGCCAATTTTGTAATTTCTTTAGAAACATTTCTTAGAAACATTTTCCTTCTCTCTACTCACACAGCCACCATTCTCCTTCAAGTCCTAATCTTTCAAAAACCTTCTAATTGTTCTCTCTGCTTCAAATCTGTCCTCATTCCAATCCATCCTCCTCAAGACCAACAAAGTGGTTTTCCCAAAACATAAATCTAAGAATGTTTCTCCCGCACCTCCACCCTATCTCCCCTTATTCAGTAAACTCCAATAGTTCCCTATTATCTCCAAGATCAGATATAAATTCTTGTTTGACATTTAAATCTCTTTACAACCTGGCCTCTTACTGTCCTTTTAATCTTTAACATATTAATCTTCTCCATGATTACCTGCTTACTTTCTCCAGCCATACCTGCTTACTTGTTCTTCCTTACACCCCATGCCTCATCTCCCATCTCCATACTGTCTTCCATGCTTAGAATGTTCTTCCTTTTCATCTCTGACTCTTAAAATCCCTGGGCTTCTGAGGTTAAGTTCAAATCCCATGTCCTATAAGAGGCCTTTTCCAGTCACCTCAGCTGTTAATGCCTCTCCCTCTAAGAATATCTTCCATCTATTCTGTATCTTGTATGTTGTCTTGACTTTGTCTTGCCACTGAACTTCAGTGACTCTGGAGGAGAGAGTGAGGCATGCTGACTATGTGACTGAGAACTTAGTTAAGATCATTACATGTTATCCACAGGATCCAACAATTTGTCATAAGACTTGGACTGAACAGACAAGAACTATCTGTAGACCAAACCATGTAACTAGTATAAGCCCACAATACCGGACTATTAAGAAACTAAGAGTGAGGAGGAATGGTCTTAGGACAGATGGAATCCCAATCTTGAATAGTGTCACACAGGGATATGCCCTAGCCTCCCATCTTCTCAATTTATATCTTAACCAACTTGGTACTGCTACTAGGTGAAATGTGTTCATATTCTGATAGAGAAGACAAAACTTATTTGTTTGCTCGAAAAGTATTTAAAGAGCACCTATTCTATACAATACACTGTGCTAGGTACTAGAGAAGATGCATAAATATGTAAAATATGGGCCTCTATCCTCAAGGATACCATAATGTAGGAAATATAACATGTACATAAATAAATACATTATAAATCAGAATGTGACAAGTGCATAAAAAGTACATAAAGTTCACCTTCTTGATTCTTATATTATCTCTGGGAGCTGTCTTAGAAATTACTTGGACTTGTTGGTTACGATCAGAAGGAATGGCTTAACATCTTTCTCACTAAAACTAAAATTATCATATTTTATATGCATTTCCCAGCATTTAAGAGGATAAACTTAAATAACCCCATCTAAAAAAGTCAATCCATCTTGCCCTAGTAGGTGCAGAAGTTAGATGCTAGGATGTTAGAACTAAAAAGACCCTTAGAAATAGTCTAGTCTAATATTGATAGACTTAACCCTTCTCAGCAATACAAGGATCTAAGACATCTCCAAAGGCCTCACGGTGGAAAATGCTATCCACATCCAAAGAAAGAACTATGGAGTTTGAATGCAGATCAAAGCATATTATTTGCTATTTTTTTTCTTCTGTTGCGTTTTGTTTCCTCTTTCTGGTGGTTCCTCCTACTAGTTCTAATTCTTACTTACAACATCACTACTGTGAAAATACGTTTAACAGGAATGTAAATGTGTAGCCTATATCAGATTGCACGCCATCTTGGGGAGGGAGGTGGGGAGAGAGGGGGAGAAAAATTTAAAACTCAAAAGCTTATGGAAGTGATTGTTGATAACTCAAAAAAAATTAATTCAAAAAAGAAATAGTCCAGCCAAACACTTCCTTTAAAAAGAAGAGGGTTTTTTTGATAGTGTTTATTTTTATATTACAATCATTCCCAGACATAATCTATCCCCACCTCTACCCCTGCATTGAACTCTTCCTTTTAACAAAGAAAAACAGTTAAACAAAACCAACTAACTAACCACGGTCTCTAGAAACCGTTTCTGACAGTACATGCAACATTCTCCACCCCGCCACCTATCTGTTCCTGGGGGCCAAAATTAGGCATGAAATTAATCAAGGTCCAGCTTCCTCTGAGTATTCGTTTCATTTGCATTGTTATGGCCATTGTGTATAATATTCCCATCTTGCTTAGTGCACTCTGCATTCATTTATGCAAGTCTTTTCATGTTTTTCTCAATTTCTCATAATCATCATTTTTTCCTGCACCTTAGTATTCCATTACATTAATCTACCACAGTTTGTTCAACCACTCCACACGCAATGAGCATCCATTTTATTTCTAGTTCTTTGCTACCACAAAAAGTGCAGCTATGAATATTTTGTGATTCAGGGGAAAACCTTTCAATTTGATGGATAAGGAAAGTCATCTGTTTGAGAACTAGAGAGGTGAAGTCATTTTCCTAAGGCCACATAGAATCGTATATTCTACAGGTTCTTTCATGGATGAGAGGGTTTGATGGTAGAAACTTCCCTAAAATTCTTTCATGCTTTAGCCAACTCTCCTCTGTAATAAATGGCATAGAACTACAGAATCTTTACCTAGTATACACAAAAGCTTAAGAAGATTCAAAGTTCTTTTTTTAAGAAAAAAAAAACGGGTTCCTATAACCCTGTTGCCCACCTCCATGATAAAATCAGTTGGCCATCTGTGTGGGTGAGAAAAAAATCTGGCTCTTAAACTTTCACAGTTGAATGATTGCTTTGCCTCCTTCACATCTGGCATTTAAAGTCTGTGGTTTTCACTTTTACAAACAATATAGATAATCTGCACTGTGGTTTGTTAGATAATCCAATCATGAGTCGAATGTGAGTTAGTACCAGCCAAAGGCTCACTCAAGACATCTGGAGTTTAGGAGAGTTGAAGATATACATTAGTTACCTATTATTCAAGAATGTCCAGACTCTATCCTTCCATTAAGTTTGATCATCAAATACCAAAGGACCTAGATGATATTACCTAGAGTCCTAGGCCTAGAATCCTAAAGAAATGTCTTGACTGAACTAATTTTTTTAACTGTTTTATTGATCCTTTTTATTTATGTATTTATTGGACCAAAGTCACTTCTTGATATACTCCCTCCCCAACAATGATAACTCCCTTATACCAAAAAAAAATTAAGTAAAACCAACCAACAAACAACTGCTCCTGACAGCATAAACAGAATTCAGCACTCATATTTTCTCCAACCGCACTGAAATGAGTGTTTAATCATCTGTTCTTTGTAACCAAAATTGATCATTACATTTCATCTGAATTCATCTTCCTTTTAGTGTTTTCATTTAAATGATTGCATTCATTATGTCAGTCAATCAATAAACATTTATTAAGCACCTACTGTATGCCAGGTACTGTGCTAAGCACTGGGAATACAAAAAGAGGTAAAAGATAGACAGCCCTTGCCTTCAAGGAGCTCACAATCTAAAGGGGGAGACAACAAGCAAACAGATATGTACAAATAAGCTATAGGCAAGATACACTGAAAATGATCAACAGAAGGAAGGCATTAGAATTAAGAGGACAGTTATCCTCTCCACATCATATGAGGTAAGGGCACAGCACCCCCGCAATCTGGAAAATCTGCATAAAATTTTTGGCCTTTCGTTCGTACCAGAGAAGTCTGAATTTTTTTCATTTGCTTTTACAGGATGTTTCTAGTACCTCATTATAAATGTGGGTTGATATTATACAATGCTATACATATATTTCATGCATTTCTTCTTCTGTGTCATCTGCTGGCCTTGCAGTATCATTTGCAGCAGATTTCACAAAATTCCCAAAAAAATTCCCATTTAATTTCTTATGCCAACCTATGATGTATTGAAACCTCGATGGGGAAAGTTGAGATGTGGAAGGGGTAACTGTAGTTGGGAAAGGCTTCCTGTGAAAGGTAGGATTTTAGTTGGGACTTAAAGGAAGCCAAGGAAGCTAGTAAGAGGAGATGAAGAGAGAGAGCATTCCAAGCACAGGGGACAGCCAGAGAAAATGCCCAGAGCTGAGAGATGGAATATCTTATTAAGTATAACAGCCAAGAGGACAGTATCACCAGATCAAAGAAAATGTGTTGAGGAGTAAGGTGTAAGAAGACTGGAAAGATAGGAGGGGCTAGGTTTTGAAGGGCTTTGAATGCCAAACAGAGCATTTTATACTTGATCCTGGAGGCTATAGGGAGCCACTGGAGTTTATAGAGTAGGGAAGTGACATTGTCAAACTGCAATTTAGGAAAACCCCTTTGGTGGCTGAATGGAGGATGGATTAGAATAGGGAGAGACTTGAGGCAGTCAGACTCACCAATAGGCTATTGCAATAGTCCAGGTGTGAGGAGATGAAGGTCTGTACCAGAGTAGTGGCAATTTCAGAAGACAGAAAGGAGCATAAGAGAGATGCCTCAGAGATGTTGAAACGGTGAAATCAATAGGTCTTTACAACATATTGGATATGGAGGAGGGAAGAGGGGGAGAGATAGTGAAGAATCAAAGATGACACCTATGTTACGAGCCTGAGGAATTGGGAAGATTTTGTTGCCCTCAATAGTAATAGGGAGAGTATAGGACAAGGAGGATTTAGGGGAAAAGATAATCAGTTCCATATTGGACTTGTTGAGTTTAATATATCTACTGGTCATCCAGTTCAAGGCATCTAAAAGGCAGTTGGAGATGCCAGATTAGAGGTCAGCAGGGAAGTTGGGACAGATAGGTAGATTTAAGAATCATCAGCACAGAGATGATAATTAAATCCATGGGAGCTGAGGACATCACCAAATGAAGTAGTATAGAGTAAAAAAAGAGGGCATGAGCTGGATGAAGATCCAGAAAAGGGGACAGACAAGGAGCAATCAGAGAGTGTCAAAGGCTACAGAGAGGTTAAGGAGAATGAGGACTGAGAAAAGGCCATTGGATTTGTCAACTAAGAGATCACTGGTAACTTTGGACAGAGCAGTTTCAGTGGAATGATAAATTCAGAAGCCAGATTATAAAGGGTTAAGAAGAGACAGAGAAGAGAGAAAAGTGAAGGCACCTATTGTTGAAACTCTCTTTAAAGAGTTTGGCCACAAAGGGCAGAAGAGAAGATAGGATGATAGCAGGGAAACGTGGATGAAGTGAGGGTTTTTTTCAGGATGGGGGAGACATGGGCATGTTTATAGACAGTAGGGAAGGAGCCAGTAGATGGGGAGAGATTGAAAATAAGTAAAAGTACAGGGATGATAGAAGGACAAATTTGTTGAAGGAGAAAGGATGAAATGAGAGTGCTTGTGAGCAGGAAGAGGGGTTAGCGTTGGTAAGGAGTAAAGCCACTTCATGTGAGGCGGAGGTGAAAGAGAAGAGAGTGGAAGAAGGAGAGAAGGGGGAGCTCATGACAAATGGCCTCAAATTTCCTATAAAATATGTGGCAAACCTCTTAGCTGTGAGGGGAAAGTGAGGGGAAGAGGGGAGATTTGAAGAGGGATGAAAAGGTTTGGAAGAGCCACTGTGGAGAATATGACAGTGAGTTGATAAGGGAGGTATAGTAGGATTGCCTATTAGCAGTGAGACTGTGTAACATAAATTTGTAGTGAGCCCAGTGAGAATGGTTACATGATTTTCTCCACTTTTGTTCAGTAGCACATGTGTGGGAGCAAAGGCAGCAAATGGTGGGAGTGATCCAAGGTCACGACTTAGCAGGACACAATTGGTGAAATAAAGGGGTTAGAGATTTAAGAGAAGGACAGTATAGGATTGAATTGGCTCACCAAGGGGTCAAGATGGGGAAAAAGAGGAGAGAGTAATTAGTGCAGGGGAGGTGTCCTGGGAGAAAATTGAGCATCAAGGAATTGGAGGTCACAGTGGACAAAGAGTAGGGTTTGATAAGGGAAGGCAGAGGAAGAGGTGAAAAGCCAATAAATTATGATCAAATAAGGGGATTTGGGAATTCTTGAAAAGGAGGTGGTCAAGGATTTGATCATCTTTGTGTGTGGTGGCTAAGGCAGGGTGGAGGTATAAGCCATAAGAATTGAGTAGGTTGAGAAACTGACTGATTATGGTGTTTGAGGGAGAGTCACTATGTATACTACAGTCCAGTAGTATGGGGGTAAGAATTGGAGAGGGGAGAAAGACTGTGAGCCATGTAGAAAATTCAATGAGGAAGGAAGGGGAGTGACCTGGGAGTTTGTAGACAACAGTTACCAGGATTGTGCAGGCTGTTTTCCTGGTTCTGCTTTCATCATCCTACATCAGTTTTCACAAATGTTACCATCTTCTGTGAATTCCTCATATTTGTCATTTCATATGATGCAATACTGAATCACGTTTTCATGTTATACACTCATCTTTATAAGGGATTGATACATGAAATATGCTCTGTAACTTTTACAACACTGTAATTGAAGACTTGAATAGATTACTTGAAAGGGTCTGGTTTTTGTTGTTGTTGTTGTTTAGCTATATCAAAAATAGAAGAATACCAAAAGAAGTATAGAAGCACTCATTGATCAGAATGGATGAGATGGTGAAAACTCAATATGGGGAAAGGACAATACTTGTACAAACCTCTACTTCTACTGCTTTCTCTGCCACAAAGAAGGAAAAGAAATGAAAAAAATTAGTTTATAAGGAAGTTGAGACTCAAGATAAGTAAGGAAATAGGAAGAGAACATGTAGCTGCCCTTGATGAATTCAAGTCACCAAACCCAGGTGATTTACATCCTTATGTACTTAAAAAAATACTGGCAGATGTGATCAGCCACTACTAGAGAACTTTGAACAATCATAGATTGTGAGAAAGGTAATGCAGGATGAGAAAACGGCAGATGTTTTCCCTGTTTTCCAAAAAAAAAGGAAAGAGAAAAAAGTCTGTAAATTATAGGCTTTGAAGATTGATTCAACTACTAAGAAGATCCAATATATTACTAAAGGAGTGGTTAGTGAATATCTAGAAAAGAAAGTAGTGATCACAAAGAACTAGGACATTTCATCAAGAATATGGTTGTGCCAGGCTAACCTAATTTCCTTTATGGATAGGGCAGACTAGTGAATTAGGGAAATATTATAGAGTTTGCCTAGATTTTAGCAAACCATTTAATGAAGTCTCTCATCCTGTTCTTGTGAAAAAGACAAAGATGTGGGTCAGACAAAATAAGTGGATTTCCAACTGGTTGAATGACTTGACCCAATTAGTAGACATTACTGGTTCAACAATGGAACCTATCCAGTATAGTGCCTCCAGGGATCTGACTTGGCTCTGGGTTGTTCAACATTTTTATCTATGACTTAGATAAAAACATAAATGGCTTATTTATCAAATTTTCAGATGACTGAGAGATAGCTAAATACACTGAGTGGCAGAATCAGGATCCAAAAAAAAACTGTAGGCTAGAATACTGGGCTACCTCTAATAAGATGACATTAATATGGATACATAGGCAGCATAGAGTAGTAGAGTATAGGCCTTAAGGGTCAGGAAGACTTGGGTTCAAATGGCCTCTGACACCTGCTAGCTGTGTGACCATGGGTAAATCACGTAACACCTCAGTGGCCCAAGCAACTCTAAATTCAGACTTTTCTAATCTGCTTTGGAATAAGGAGCTTCCACACTAAGCAGATATCTCATAATAAAATGTAAAGTCATTCACTTGGGTTCAGAAAAATCAGCCTCACCAGTACAAGATAGGGGAGGCAATACTATTCAATACATTGTTTATCTCTGTGGATTACATGCTCAATATGAATCAATAGTGTGATTTGGTTGACAAAAAAAAAAGTTCAGGCAATCTTAAACTACACAAAGAGAGGCCCTGTGTCCAAGATATAGGAAGGTGATAGTTCTGGCATATATTGTTCTAACCAGACCGCATCTTCAGTATTGTGTTCAGTTCTGGATATCACCTTTGAGGGAGGCCACTGATGAGCAGATCATGTCCAGACTAAGTAAAGAGCATGAGATGGACCACTGGAGAATCCATTAAAGAAAACTGGGATGTTTAGCCTGAAGAAGAATAGACTTAGAGGGTACATCATAGCTGTGTTTTAGTATCTGAAGGGCTGCCACTTGGAAGAAGGGATTAAATTTGGTGCAAATTTATTTTGCTTGGCCCCTGAGGGTAGAATTAGAAACAATGAGTGGAAGTAACAGAGACGTAATTCTGGCTCAACGTAAGGAAAAACTGTCTAATTATTAGAGCTGTTCAAAAGTGGAATGGGCTGCATCAGGAGGTTGTGGGTTCTCTTATATTAAAAGTCTTTTCATAAAGTCTGAATGATCACTTACTTCGAGGAGATCCTATAAGCACAGTCTTTATTCCAGTAAGAGTGAAATGAGATGAGCTCTGAGGTCCCTTCCAACTGGAACAGTCTGTGATTCATTAACACTGTCCACTATTAATCAACATTCTTTATATAAGGATGCATGTAATAAATAATAATATCACACTTATACAGTGCTTTCAGATTTACAAGTACTTTTTTCCCAATAATCCTTAGAGACAGACGGGCAAAGAAAATTATCATTTTACAGAAGAAACTGAACTTCAGAGAATTAAGTAATTGGTTCAGTGTCATACCTCTAGGAAATGTCAAAGCTGATTTAATGCTGACCAAAAAAAAGTCTTCACAGACAAATTTGTTTGTTTTGTTAGACAAAAGAGTCATGGAATCTAATTGTTTCCCTTTATGCCTTAGCTGCCAGGAAACTTAGACCTAACTTCAATGACCAGCTATAGTAATTAGCTCATCTCAGATGATTCCTGGCAAGATCCATTCCTCTGTTCCTCTTGGTGGGTCTTTGTTCTGGTTTTACTCTTAACAAGTGCTGTTTACTTACATGTTTCCTCAAATCCTTTTGCTGGTAGGTAGGAGTATAAACCCAAAATAAACATATCAACAAAGAGAGTCTACCAGCTTCTTATTTTCTACAGGTTTAAAAATCCACTTAACTGTAGTGTGCATTAAGGTTTTAGTGAGGTTTTGGCCATCCTGTAAGTTCCTCTGAGCCCAAACCAACTGAAGAAAGTATGCCAAGTAGTGGAATATCTGGCAGTTGCCACAGGAGCTGGGTCAGTGGCATCTGCAAGGCAGGAGCCATGATTGCATATTCCTTTCCCTCTAGGCCTCCAATTCATGTACCTGTTGGAAGTTGTACCTAGGTAATATCTTCACAGTACAAACTACTAGGCTTTACAGCATCAAAGATTATAGAATGTAAACTGGAAAGGACTTCAGAAGTCATTTAGTCTTACTTAATAGATTAGGAAACAGGTCCAGAGAGGATAAAGGTTTTGTACAAGGTGACATGGATAGTAAGTAAAAGATCAGGATTCAAACCTAGTTGCCCTGACTCCAAATCCAGCATTTTCCTCCTGCACTATACTGTTTCCCATTGATGTAAATAACTGAGCAAAGTTAATATTCTTTTCCATTAAATTGCTTTCTCCACAAAAGTAGAACTCTATTAAAAGACCTGTGCATAATTTATAAACATAAGAAGGTATGTGGTCACTGGTGCCAGGTATGATGCTAAAGAGATTCTCTTAGTAGCAATTCTGACCACCTCTAGCTTGATCCCCATTTTCCTCTCATGGGTCAGCTTCACCTTCCTCAATCACAGCATTCTAAAGTCATAGAAGTATTCATTGTTAATGGCCATGACTTATTAACACAACCGGATCACATATAAGAAACACAAAAGAGAATAAAAACAATGCTTCCAATAGTAGGTTGATTTCCACTCTTCTCAGCCAAGCTGAAGAGAATGGAAGGGAAAAAAATTATTCAGAGTTTAAATTAGCAGGACCTTTTACAACAAAGCTCTTTGAGGAAACCAGAAGAGAAAAAAAGTTATGGACTAGAATTCCACTTGCTCTCACCAGACAAGGTAAATCAGGGTGAAACTAACAGCTCCCACTGGTGAGAGGTAAAGGGAGCAAGCAGACATTAGATGGCATAATAGAGTACCGGGCTAGAAGTCAGGGAGACCTGAGTCCAAATACGACCCTAAAAACTTCTTAGGTTTGTGACCCTGGGAAAGTTACTTAACTTCTGCCTGCCTCAGTTTCCTCAACTGTAAAATGGAGATAATAATAGCACTTCTCAAGATTGTTGTGAGGATCAGATGACATATTTGGGTTTTTTTAATTTAATTTATTTTTAATTTATGAAATAAAACAAGCATTTCCATAACATAGTAGAATAGAAAAAAGATAATTGTTCATGAAATTGCAAATCTATTATGTACTATTTGCTATTCCTTTTAAAATATAATAAAGTTATCATGTAAATTTTTTCTTCCCTCCCACCCCAGCCTAGAAATATCCTCCATTAGACAAAAATATACGTATGTGTGTATATGTACAAAATTATTCTATACATACTTCTCCTTATCAGTTATTTCCCTTAATATTGACAGTACTTTCCTTTATATGTCCTTTGTAGTTAATTTGGGTATTCATCAAAATGACTTAGTCACTCAAAGTTGTTCTTAAAACAATGTTGCTACTACTGTATACAATATTCTCTTGGTTCTGCTCATTTCACTCTTCATTATTTTGTGCAAGTCTATCCATGTTTTTCTAAAATCAATAAGCTCATCATTTCTTATAGCACAGTAGTATTTCATCATGATCATACACCATAACTTGTTTAGCCATTCCCCAACTGATGGGCATCCCTGAAATTTCCAGTTCTTTGCCATCACAAAGAGAGCTGCTATAAATATTTTTGAACATACAGATTCTCTTTCTTTTTCCCTGATCATCTTTGGTAATAGACCTAGCAGTGGTATTGCTGGGTCAAAGGATATAAGCAGTTTAGTAACTCTTTGGGCATGATTTCAGATTCCTCTCCAAAATGGTTAGATAAGTTCATAGTTCTACCAATAGTGAACTGGCGTTCCCATTGTCCCACATCCCCTCCAACATTTGTTGCTTTCCCCTTAAATCATTTTAGCCAATCTGATAGGTGTAAAATGATACCTCAAGGTTGTTTGAATTTCTCTAATCAATAATGATTTAGAGCAGTTTTTCATATGACTATAAATTGTTTCAATTTCTTCCTTGGAAAACTGCCTGTTCACATCCTTCAACCATTTATTAATTGGGGAATAACTCATATTCTCATAGATTTTACAAAGTTCTTTATATATTTGAGATATGAGACCTTTATTTGAGAAACTGTCTATAAAATTTTTCTCAATTTTTTTGCTTTCCTTCTGATCTTGACTACATTTGTTGTATCTGTACAAAACCTTTTTTAATTTAATCAAAATTATCCATTTTATATCTCACTCTGCTCTCTATCTCTTGTTTATTGACGTAATAGTTGTAACGAACTTAACACAGTGCCTGGCACCTAGTAGGCACTTAATAAAGTCCCTTTCCCTCTCACAGATGGAAGCTGTTAGATTCACCCTGATCAGGTCTTCATACTATCTCTCCTCTGGCTCCCTCCAGTCCTCCCTGATCTGGTCTTGTATGCAAGAACATAACTTCCTGATTTACTCTTAGTAAGTTATTAGAGTAAAAATTTTTAAAAAATAACTTATCAGAGTATATTGATTAACAAACATTTATTAACTACTTATTATGTTCCAGGCACTGGATATATGCAATCATTGCTCTCACTGTGGCCATTCACAGCTTCAGGGCAGCTCAATGCCAAAACCCATGTTTTCTCTCCTTGATTCTATATTTGTGGATCAAAAAAAGTTGGAGAATGGTAGCAGAATGAACGGTGACCATCCCTTTTGTATTTCTTGTTGCTATCTGAAGGAAAGGTCCTGCAAAAGTGACCAAAAAACTCGAGTAAACCCCATTTCAGGTCCATCAACCAAACTGAATACATATGGCACATGGCCTGGTTTGCCATGACACTCCAGTCTTGTTTGCCTGCTTCAAAACCAAAGGCCATAACCATACAATCGGAACTCATTCAGCGGTATCAGCAGCCCAGTTTTGAACATTTCTTGGCTGTGAGGAATCTTTTGTCAGCCCTAAAATATATTAGTTCCTGTCTTACACATTGTCCTGGGCCACGCGTTTTTCTTCCCACAGTCTGGTAAAATCTGACCACAGCAGACTATGGGCAGTGAAGAAACACGCCAAGCCAGAACGTCATGTGGACCATGTGATATGCACTGACCCTGCGGTCCTCAGATTACATGAGTCATTGTGGGCGCTTAGAGAAGATGAAGGATAATATATTGGGACATGTTTAGACACTCTCTGGATTTCAAAACATAATTAGAATATATAATTAAATATGGGTGTTTGGCTTATTAAGTCTCAGGACTATTTTCTCTAAGTCTTCACATTCTGAGGGGATGAAAAATTACATTATGGCTCTTGAGGGCTCTAATCAAAACAAATGAAGAAATACTAACCCCAATTTACCACCCCAAAAATGACGAATTTTTTTTTTTTTTATATTACATGGGTAACATGTAAACTCTACCACAGAAGTTCAGATTCAACTTAAGCGCTTCATAACTCTTTTCCCCGGAAATGGGTCTTATACAACTAGTTTATATGTTAAATTTATGAAGGATCCTTGTTCTTATATGTACATGCATAGTACATAGAGAGTAATCATAGAAGTATTGGGCAAGTGGGCTGGGGATTGGATAAGGAAAGATCTCCTTTAGAAGATAGGATTTGAGCTGTCTTTTTAAAAATTGAATTCTGTTTTATTAATTAACAAATCTATTTTCTCTCTCTCCCACCCCTTACACCTTTTAACAAATAGGCATAGTCAAGCAAAACAAATTTCCTCATTGTCCGTGTTGAAACAACATTTTTCATTCCGTACCTTGAATCCATTGCCTCTCTGTCAGGGGTTGGATAAGAGGCTTCATCATAGGTCCTCTGGAAGCTTGAATGATCATTTATTGATTAGCGTTTTCAGCGCTTGCAAAGTCATTTGTTTTTTGTTTTGTTTTGGTTTTTTTGCTAGGCAATGGAGTTAAGTGACTTGCCTAGGGTCACACAGCTAGTAAGTGTCAAGTGTCTGAGGCCGGATTTGAACTCAGATCCTCCTGACTCCAGGGCCAGTACTCTCTCCACTGCGTCACCTAGCTGCCCCAAAGTCATTTACTTTTACAGTACTGTTGCTATTGTATAAATATTGTATAAATTGTTCTCTTTGTCCTACTCATTCCATTCTTCGTCAGTTTATATGTCTTTGAAATGGTTCATTTTTATAATATTGATGTTAATAGTATAAATTATTCTTCTGGCTCTACTCACTTCCTGTATCCATTTGTACAAGTCTTTCCATGTCTCTTTGAAACAGCCAGTGGTGAATGGGATAGTGAGTTAATTAGGGAGATATACCAGGATTGCCTAGCAGCAGTGAAAGTCCAGTTGAAGTAATATGACTTAAATTTGTAGTAGACTCAGTTAGCACCGTTTCATTATTTTCTGTACCTACGTTTATCAGTATGTGTGTAGGAGTGAAGGCGGCAGATGTTGGGAGTGATTTAACATTAACGCTTGCCAGGGTAAAATTGACAATAGGATGAGAGGGCACTGGACTCAAGAGAAGAGGACAGTGTTGAGTTGAACTGGTTCACCATGCGGTCAATATGGGGAATGGAGGAGAGTATGGCTGGTACAAAGATGATGACCTCGAAGAGAACGGAGGGATCAAAGGATTGGAAATCATTAAGTTGAAAACCTATGAGGTCAGGGGGCTTGAGGGAGCATTAATAGATATGTTGAAGTCCCCTAGTAGGAGGACAGGAGTTGGGAAGAAGAGAAAGACAGCAATCCTAGCACTGAACTCACTGAGGAAAGAGGGGGTGTGTCCTGGAGGACAATAAACAATAGCTACCAAAATTTTGATTAGGTGAGAGATATGTATTGAGTGAATCTCAAAGGAGGAAACTTAACCAAGTGATAGTGGTCAAAGGAGAACTTGGAAGTGGCCATGGGAGAGCAAGGAGTATTCATTTCCAACTCCCCCACCTTCACCAGGGGAATGAGTGATAGTACAGCCATTGCTAGAAAAGGCAGCCGGGGAGGATGTGTGATGAGGAGAAGACCAGGTCTCAGTGAGAGCCAGGACATGGGAGAAGTGGGAAAGGAAAAGATTTAAGATGAAAGCAAATCTGTTGTCTACGGAGCAGACATTCCAAACAAAGAGGTCGGCAGCTTTAGAGTGGGATGAGGGGAGTGGTGGGGCTGGTGTTGAGAGGAATGGGAATAAAGGATCAGGCAGAGGGGCTCAGGAATGGGCTTCAGAATCACTGGATGAGGACAGTATGACTAGAGGGGAGTTTGATAATCATTAAGTTCGGATAGATTTTCATTGTCAGGAGTTCAACCTCAGGGCAGAGTCCTCTCAGGGTGGCTAGGTGGCACAGTGAATAGAGCACTAGGCCTTAAGTCAGGAAGACTCATCTTCCTGAGTTCAAATCTAGTCTCAGATACTAGCTCTGTGACCCTGGGCAAGTCACTTAACCCTATTTGCCTCAGTTTCCTCATTGTAAAATGAGCTGAAGAAGCCCATGGCAAACCACTCCAGTATCTTCGCCAAGAAAACCCAAAATGGGGTCACTGAAGATATAACTGAACAACAACAAAGAGTCTCATCAGGGCTTTAGGCAATTCAGGCTAGGGGACAAGTACTTGGAACTCGAGTCTCCTTCCCCCGAAGCCAAAAACCAGTCTGAAGACTTGATGGAATGGCCTTTCTCCACTTCCCCGGAAGAAAGGAGTCTTGTTCTTCTTGATGGAAAAGTATTTCTCCTCTTTCTGAAACTGGAGACCACACAGGAGATGTAGTATGATGAAATAGCACCCTTTCCCCTCACCACAAAGGTGGGAGATTGGTGGGACAGAGTGGCATCTTCTGTCTTCTCCCCTTACTTCAAAGGCAGGAGATTGGAATGGCTTTCCTCCTCTTCCCAAGGAGACACATGGAATGGAATGGAATAATATTTGTAAAAAGCTTAGCACAGTGCTTGGCACATAGTAAGGTGCTTAATAAATGCTTTTCCCCTTTCCCCATCTACATCTCGTCTCACCACAAAAGTGAAAGGGAGTATGATGTAGTCAAATGGGGATGAATAAAAGGATTGCCATGAGGCAGTGAGAGTCCATTTGAGAGATTAGAATGTGGAGAGCAGAAGTGTAAAATGATGTAACACTCTCTAGTGCAGCTGAATCAGATTAAAATGCAATTGAGAAATATTTTTTAAAAAACAGAAATACAACAGAACATAGCTAATGTTAATATGTGGTTTTATATGTCAATACGCACAAGCAGGAATCCTTATGTAAGGTTTAATGCCACCACCTCTTCCTCCCCAGCCCCCCCCCCACTCCCCACTTTCCATTTGAGTTTGACACCACTAGTGTAGAGAGAGGTAGCTAGGTGGCACAGTGGATAGAATAGGCGCCTGGAGTCAGAAGACTCATCTTCTTGAGTTCAAATCTGGCCTCAGACACTTACTAGCTGAATGATCCTGCACAAATCACCCTTGTTTGCCTCAGTTTCCTCATGAACTAGAGAAGGAAATGGCAAACTATTCCAATATCTTTGCCAAGAAACCCCAAAAAGGCTCACAAAGAGTTGGACAGTACTAAACAACAACACAGTGTAGAGGGTTGATCCTATAGACCTATTCAACTTGCTGAGGTTAAATGCCTGAGGCCATTGTCCTTATAAGTCTTTGAATATGTAGGAAGCACTGTGCCTAATCAATTATGTGGGATCTAATGTGGGATCTGCCCCTTCTCCCAAGGACTAGGGCTGTCCCATGTAAATTTTTTTTTAAACTTAAAGATATATAGACATTCTTTTCACAGTGAATTATTGTTCATGTAATATCACTACAGTATTAACAAATGATGCTTCGTGTTCTTTTTCTTAGATCCCAATAGATGATGCAAAGACCTTTAAGCCTTGGTGTATCCCTATTGCTTAAAATCATCATCATTTCCTAAAAGGTAAGATCCTTTCAGTTCACAAATTCATTCATTTACCTGTGAATATGAAACCTATCCATTCAGCTATTTACTGGCATGCTAAATAAATTAAAGGAAGGCCTTGAACTCTTTCTTCTATATTTTATTCTCTATAAATTTTTTTGTTTCAGATATTGAGGAACCTTTCCATGATTTGAATGAATTAAATTACAAGGATGGCTTTTTTTTTTTCCAAACTAGACCCAGAACTCCTCTTCAGATCTATTCGACCTAGCCATGGAAAAACATAACCAGTTTTAGAAACACTGCTACAAGTTCTCATAGTCATGACAGACGATCAACACTTAGATAGGAAATTTGTTGGATATCACTGTCCATTTATCCACAAACACATGCTTTGTAGGATACAATTATATTTCTTTCTGATTGATTTTTGGCTTTTTATAATGAAATTAAGCCTTCTTTTACCTCTTAACTAACATAGTCCTCTCTAGTGCTAGAAATGGGATTACCACTTAAGTCTATTTGTAAAATATTTTTGTATTGATGCTTTTTATCTTCATATCATAAAGACCTTCTCCTCTCTCTCTCTCTGCTCCTTCCCTCTAAAAGACTGAACCTTCCATTATTATACTATTTCTAAAGCATTAGTTAATAGTAGTATACTAAAATGAGTTTGAGGGGTAGTAGCGGGCTTGGAGCCAGAAAAATCCTGAGTTCCTGGCCCACTTTCCTTACAAAAACATTTGGACATAGGTACTATTGTAATACTCATTTCATGAATGAGTAAAATGAGGCTCAGAGACCTGGGCCAATGTCACACAGCTAGTGAGTCAGGGGAGCTGGATTTTTAACCAAGGCCTTCGGACTCCGAAGCCTAAGAACTTGGCTTCTTGTCGGAACTCCACCTGTTACCTGACCTTGGCTTAGTCATGCCAGCTCTTCTCATCTGTAAAAATCAGGGCATTGGACTACATAATCACTAAAGTCCTTCCAGTTCCAACATTGCATGCACGTTAGATGTTCGAGGGAAGATCGTAGTCATCAACCAGGCAATAGTTGTTTCAAGTAATTTTGCTTGGAGTGGAGAGGGATGCAGAAAGACATTTAAAGATGTTTTAAAATATTCATTGACATAGAACAGCTGCTTTTTTAAAAATTTAGTAAGTTTATGAACAACAAATAATACGGTTCACATTAATATTTGTCCAATTTTCTTCAATACTGAAAAGCACATACATTTAATAATGAGGTCTCACATGGGACAAAGTGGGTCATAAAGAACCATCATGTTGTAGTTATCATGCCTACAACTGTTATAATTCAGGGGCAGCTAGGTAGTGCGGTGGATAGAGCACCGGCCCTGGAGTCAGGAGGACCTGAGTTCAAATCCAGCCTCAGACACCCAACACTTACTAGCTGTGTGACCCTGGGCAAGTCACTTAGCCCCACTGTCTAACAAAAACAAAAACAATTGTTATAATTCAAAATACCTGCTCCCACATGACCCCATAGTCCTAAATTTTCCAGTCTTTAAAAAGAAAATAAACTGACATATGAATTGGGCCCAATCTGATCAAGAAGCAAAAAATAAACTGTTTTTATTTGTGAAGGATAGCTAACACACTGGATAAACCCCCAAAAATTGTTACATGCCAGAACATTTCATAAGATGAAATTTAATAGGGGCAAATGTAATGTTTTACACTTAAGAAAATCAACTTCAAAGTACGGGATGAGGAGACCAAGTTCAGCAGCAGTTCTGAAAAGGATCTGGGGGTTTTAGTGGACTGCAAGCTTGATATGAATTAGTAGTATGATAAGACATCTCAAAAAAAGCTAACATGAATTAGGACTACAGCTGCATTATAACAGGGATTCCTTTTCAGGTGTGGTTATGATTAAGTGGCTTCTGAGGTTCTTTCCAACTCTAAAAATCTGTGATTCTGGGGATAAATGGCCCTTTGGGGACCAGTCATTAGTGCCAGAGAATTAAATGGCACCTTAATAACAAAAATTAATATACCATCTGATATAGTCTCATCTACCAAATCATTCCTCTCAATTATTTATGCCTATATTGAACAAAGAACAGGTTGAAGTGAGAGGACTTAGTGAATCAGGATTGCACCAGGAATCATCAGGACCTGAATTCTAAACTCGACTCTCTCACTGTGTGACCTTAGGCAAGTCACTTAACTTCTCTGGCCTCAGTTTTCTCATTTGTAAACAAAGGGGCTGGACTAGGTAATTTCTTCCTTAAAGTACTTTTCATTTCTTATAGTCCGTGATTCTACAGGATGGGTATGATATAAGCCCGGGATTCCAATCCAATATGCATGTATTATGTGCCAGACATTGCACTAGGCAAATGAGATTCAAAGACAAATGAAAAGCAACTTTACATTCTACCGGGGGATGGGGAAAGCGGGGGAGCAATATGTAAACAGATAAGCCTATACATCACAATTTGAGAAAAGAGAGAGCATTAACAACTACGGTGAATAAAGGCTTGTCATAGGATGTAGGATGCGGAGGAAGCGAGGGATTCTTGGAGGCTGAAAAGAGGAGGAAAACTGTGGCCAAGATGTGAAAGCAGGACATGGAATGCCAATGCCAGGAAACAGTAAATAGGCAGGTTTGGCTGGAACAGAGCATGCGATTCCACAATTCAAGGTGCTGCCTGAAAGCTGAGGGACAGAAATTGATAAATTGCAAAAGACAGCATTGAACAAGTTTGCCTGAAGAGAACAGAGAGCATAGCTATTGGAGAACCCAGCAATTTTGAAGGCACTTGAACTAGTTTCATAGCTTGCTCATGGGTGGCAGGAGATAAAGGACTAACACTTCATCAAAGTATCATGACATCATCCTATCCTCCCGAACCAGGATTTCAAAGACGAAAGGAATTCCAAAGCAGCAAGCTGTAAGAACAGCAGAGTCAGAGAGATGAGACCCCAGAGATGTGGGAGTAGACAGGATAAGCAAATACGGGTGGGAAGAGGGGAACTTACAGCTTAGGGCTCGGGTAAAATGAGCAAGCAGCCAGAAATGAAAACAGGAAGGAAACCAAAGAATCAGTCAGTCATATGTGTATTTCTGTGCTTTTAATAGTGATTTGGGGAGTCCTAACCAAGCTCATCTTCCCCCTTAAAGGGATGAGGTACTCCAGGGTTCTGGAATTCTAGAACAAGATAGATATACAGATATTTGCCTTCTCAACATAGGTTAAGTAGATGGTCTGTAGCTGAAAACACAAAGAACATACAAGTAGATGTATCAGGGAAATAATTCAAATGATAATTAATTAAAAGGAATATAAGAATTTATACCTCATTTGATTTTTAAGAGTAAAAATTTAATATATTTAATGATGGAATCAATTGAGAGGGTAAAAATATAATTTTATCATCTGCCTTAAATTATAGTAAATGTAAATTAGGGATTTGGAGGAAGGGTATTCTTATCTAACATTCATTTTACTCTTATCACTTTTGAAAACAAAGAGCAGTACTCAAAAAAAAAAATGAGGGGTTTGAATAACATTAAGTGAGTGGTGAATTGTGCTATTAAATCAGGATTTTCTACTAACCAGTACTTTATTGGCATGATTATCAATAAAAACACTAAAAAATAATCAATGTTTGGCTAGTTCTTTGAATTCATATAATAAGAATAATATATTTGGTAATGATACAACCTCCTTGTTTGTTTTAAAAATAATGTTGTGTTTATATTTTTATCTTTATACCAGAGACATTTTTGGGGGGCAGGTGGACTTACACACACACACACACACACACACTCCCTTGTGACAAAGAAAAGCAAGTAATAAAAACAAAACATTCAATACAGTAATCTAATTAACAACGTATACAACATGCCCCTCTGGTAGTCCCCCATTTCTCTGATGTGAGGATGCAGGTATATTTCATTATTTCTTCTCTAAGTTTGTTGTCTATTTGATGATCTTTTCATTTGCATTTTTGAAGTCACTGTGGTCACTCTTCTGCTTTTTTTGCCCTGCATTAGCCCATACAAATCTTCTCATGTTTCCCTAAATTTCTCATACGTTTCATTCCCTGCTACACTATAATATTCCATCCTGTCCATGTGCTACAGTTTTTTCCAGTCATTCTCAATCAATGGGGAGTCACTTACTATGAGATGTTGAAAATGACAAACTTAAGATCAATGATTTGGTGCTATCAAGGCTCTAAAATTAGGTAAGAGGAACTGAATGCACATTTAAACTTGGGCTACCTAATTTACACATGTCCTCTACGGCCGACATCCGGCCTAAAGCAAGTTCAACTTGTATGATTCAATTAGGCAACACTGGACTGGATCTAATTTCACAACTTCATCATCACTTGCTCCTATTATTAATGTAGGAAGCATGTTGACTCTAGAACAATGCTAAGCCCAGTGTGCTTACAATGACAACATAAGGGAAGGGTACCCAAGACCAATGCTATGAGAGCACTGCAGCCTCCGAGCTCCCCCAACATCTTTTTTCTCTTCCCGAGCTCTCAAAAACAAGAAAACCCACTCTAACTCTATCATGTCATCACAAACTAACCCCACATTTCCCCAAAACACACTACAAAGTGGTACCCAGAAATTGTCGAGAAGTATTTATTAAGCATCTACAATGTGCCGGGTACAGTGCTAAAAACTAGGGATACAAAAAGAAAGGAAAAAAAAATCCCTGCCCTCAAGGAACTTACAAACTAATGGGAAAGACAACATGTACAATGAAGATATACAGGATAAACTGGAGACAATTTCATAGGAAAGGCACTAGTATTAAAAGGAACTGAACAGGAAAGGCTTCTTGGCAAAGGTAGGATGTTAACTGAGATTTAAAGGAAGCCAAGAGGCAGAGACAGGGAAGGAGAGCCTTTCAGACATGGAGGATAGTTGGTAAAAATGCACAGCTGGGAGATGCAGTATCTTATTCAAGAACAGCACGGAGGCCAATCACCAAATTGTATAGTACTTGGAAGGGAGTATGGTGAAAGGCAGAAAGGGGCCGGGTTATGATGGGCTTGAAAAGCCAAACAAAATTTTATATTTGATTCTGGAGGTAATAGAGAGGTACTGGGGTTTACTGAATAAGGGAGGGACATGGTCAAATCTGTGGAAGATCACTTTAATAGCTGAGTGGAAGATGGACTGGACCGAAGAGAGATTTAAGGCAGGAAAACCAATCATCAAGCTATTGCAATAGTCCAAGTGGAAACTGATGAGAGTTTTTTCCATGATGGTAGCAGTGTTATATGAGAGAAGGGGTGTACAAAACAGATGTTGCTAAGGTAGGAATGACAGTGCTTGATGGGGTATGAGAAAGAGTGAGGAGTCAAAGATGATACTTAGGTTGTGAGATAGGGTAACAGGGAGAGTAGTGATGTCAACAGTAAATGCCCTCAAACAGAAATTTGGGAGAGGCAAGCAGTTAGGCAGAATGATAATGAGCTCGTTTTAACACACTTGATGCCTGAGAGGGTGGACAGAGAGACAGACATACCACAATTGACCTAGTGCTGCCTTTTCAGCAAGATAGCACACTAGAAACCCACGTAAGAGAAGACTGCAATACGTATATTGAGGGGATATGCAGTTACATACTTCCCAAGGCCCTAAAGGCTTACTTAATTCAGTGCCTCTCCAGTGATAAGCAATTCTGACCAAACACAATAGAATTGCAGCCAGTCTTACATCCACTGGCAACAATCACCATCCCTCCTCCTTAAATACTCCAGCTAAGCGCTTATATACACTGGAAAGTTATTATCATCAACAAAATTTGTTGTTGTTGTTGATGTTGTTTCCATATCCAATACTTTGTGACCACATGCACCGTAGCACACCAATGCTGTCCATGGGGTTTTCGTGGGAATGATAATTGTAATGGTTTGCCATTTCCTTCTCCAATAAACTAAGGCAAGCAGACGTTAAGTGACTTGTCCAGGGTCACACAGCTAGTAAGTGTGTGAGGTCCGATTTGAATTCAGATTGACTCCAAGCCCAGTGCTCTATACACTGAGCTACCCAGCTCACAGTTTACCTGTTCCCAAATGCTCTGCTAAGTTTCCTTTGTTACAGTACTGATTGTTCCCATCTCTAGAGATAAGTTTCTACTTTTAAAAAGTCTGGCCTCCTATTGCTGGAGACCTAATATTGTCACCAATCTTTAAATCAAATAGAGCCAATCAGATATAAATCCTATCACCATTTCTAGGAAATAAAAGCAAAAGAGATCACTTAAAAAAAACGATAGTATTTATTGACAGCTGTCTGTTTTGCATTTTCCTATCTCTTCTCTGGGGCACCTAGGTGGTACAGTGGATAGAGTGCCAGGTCTGGAATCAGGAAGACTGATCTTCCTGAGTTCAAATCTGACCTCAGACACTGTGTGACCCTGGGCAAGTCACTTCACCCTGTTTGCCTCAGTTCCTCATCTAGAAAATGAGATGGACAAGGAAATGACAAACCACTCCAGTATCTCTGCCAAGAAAACCCCAAATAGGGTCATGAAGAGTTCAATACATCTGAAAAGGCTGAACAACAAAAATCTCCTCTCTAGCCTCAAGCTATAGTTTTGTCTTGATATTCTCCCACCCACCTTCACGGCTAGAAAATACAGATTTTTAAACAAAATTAAGCCTAATAGCTAGATGAGTCTGCTCTGTGTTCCAAAGAACTTGGTACCTAAGGCAAGGAATCTCTTTCTTGGAAAGGAAAAATCCATTTCAGCCAAGGTCCAAAAAAAGGCCCTTTCTTATGGGAGAAAAAGCACTGATGAGTTTTTCCCAATGAAGTGATTAAGTTTGTGAAGTATTTTGTCTACTAAAAGGACTGAAGCTATAAGGACAAGAATAGAGCCCACTCTTCCAGTGAGGAAGAGAAAACACCTTACAGGGTGGGGAACCTTCAGGCCTCCAGGCCACACGTGGCCTTCTAGGTCCTTGGGTGAGGCTTTTTGACTGAGTCCAAGTTTTACAGAACAAATCCTTTTATTAAGAGGATTCAATCTGTGAAGTTTGGATTCAGTCAAAGGGCTGCACTTAAGGACCTAGAGGGCCACCTGTGGCCTTGAGGACACAGGTTCCCCACCCCTGCTTAAGAGAACTCCACATGTAGCTGAAACATGGAAGCAAAGTGAATACCTAGTGGAGCTGCCCTTGGCAGTAATAGTTACTGTGGTAACCATGGGTCCAGCCAGGGAAGCTAGGCTAAACGGTCACCATGTATGCAGACAGCAGAGACACACACCATACTATACCATACGCCACGCCTATGACAAGATGTTTTGAGGCGAGTAAGGAGCAGGACCAATGAGAACAGCCTGTCAGCATCACCAGAAGACATCAGAGTTGACGTAATGTCAAGCATAAGTTGCTCTACACAATAGTTGTGGGACCTTGGGCAAGTCACCAAACCTGTTTCTCTCAGTTCCTTCAACTGTAAAATGGGGATAACAATGGCACCTACCTTCCAGGGTTATTGTTAAGATCAAATGAAATATTTGTAAAGCACTTTGCACCACATAGTTGGTGCTATATAAATACTAGCTATTATCATTGTTATTATTATATATCCATGCCACACATGTTCCTTAATTGTACACCTGTCCATACATGTGCCCTAACCGTGTTTTCTACATGTGTGTGCCTTCTCACACGTTTTCCTTTTCATACATGTTTTCTACCTATGTTCTCTCTTTCCATTGATGCTATATATAGTATTAATGGGAAACCATGCCTCAAATTTATGGGGGAAATGTTTTGTTACATTTTTCTTACTATACTCTTTCATTAAATGTCTTTGCTTTTAATTAATTGTGTCCTCTGGCTAACCAGTAAAAGTAAACACATCAGTAAGAGCTTGAGAGTTTAGGTTTTTTGAGTGGATTCAGACCCATGAAGTTTCATAAGCCTGAGGTAGCACTCTCTCAGGGATCCACCGTGTGAGTTCAGGGATGCCTCCAGATTTCACATATGATGTGAGGGAAAGTGAGAAAAAAAAAACCCCACAAAGGAGAGGCCTAAGCAGAGTCCTAGGAAAAATTTGAAGATAGATCACTTTCACCAGTTGAAACATGTTATGGCCATGTATAAACAAAAGGGAAAAGGCAACCAAGGAAACTAAAAAAACTTTGAACTTTCCAACCAGTGGTCCATGGGTTCTCACAGCTAAATGATATTTCCTCTCAGTAACACAAGAATTCTAAGTAGATGTGATGAGGATGGGATCTGGACCCCAAAAACGAAAAACCTTGAATTTTCCCAGTGGCCAAATCTCTGGAGTTTGCCTGAGGCTATAATCCCTGGGGATTATTATAATCCTGAGGCTATAAAGTCAACTGGCCTTTCATTGTGGCTACACCCAATCTCCCAATTCTTTGTTACCCTTAACCTAGCCTGGCCCTCCATTGTCTTACCTCCCTACGGCCCCAGGCCATTTCCCACCCTTAATCCTAGCTAGGCTCCATTCTCCCTTGGCCACACGGTCCAGGTCCTTGGTGTTCTACCACCTCACAGTCCCAGCAGACTACTTGGCCACTCCTAGATCCCTCCCATAGTCTTTCCATGTATAAGGTCCATCTTGTCTCCATTAAGGTGCTCAGATTCTTATAATCTAGCCAACAGCTCACTAATGTTCAGATCCTTTAAGAGTCTGTCCAATATGACGGATGTTCTAATAAACCTTGTCTTTGGCTGAAAGAAGGCTTGAGTCGAATTATTTCGGGCAGGACCCGTGGGTTGTGATTTTGAGGTTCCAGCACCCCTAAACCTCAACAGATGGATAGAAGAGGAGCAAGAAAGTTTGTACCTGCCAGTTTTTAACCAAAGCATAAAGAAATCACAGAGGCTGGTAGGAACAGTTTGCAATAAGAATTAAAGTCATGATTTCTATTTCTCCATACAACCTTGCTTTACTAAATCAACAATTAATTAATTGGGGCAGCTAGGTGGTGCAGTGGATAGAGCACCAGCCCTGCAGTCTGGAGGACCTGAGATCAAATTGGGCCTCAGACTTGACACTTGTGTGGGATGCCCCGGTGAAGACTTCTCAGTGTAATTAAGGTTTGGGATAAGATTATCCTGAACTTGGAGATAAATTCAGGAGGTAGTATACGTATAGATTTCTATAGTTCCCTTGTTCTCACAGTCTGACATCAGTAGTTAAAGATTGCCAAGCCTGAAACTTTGAAACCCCCCTGTATCCCCTTACAGTGACACATTCTAAATGTTTCATTTTGGTAGCAAATTGAGGTGATTGTTTCTTTGTTATATTGTTTCTTTGTTTTAGATATGTATATTGTTTCTTTGTTCTCTGCCTCTGGGAATAGATTTTCCTGCTCAGATTGTGAGCCAAAATATTGGTCAGTTGGTGGGAGGGGGAATCTCACCATTAGGGCTATTTAATCTGGCTTTCTGCTTCTGTACTTGTCTCCTTTCATCAGAAGCATCCTGGTGAGAGGACACCAAATTCTCAAGAATTGAAATAAACTTTCTGTTCCTACCTTGAGATACCACTAAGAGGTTTTTTTTAGGTCGCTATCCCACACACACTTAACTAGCTGTGTGACCCTGGGAAAGTCACTTAACCCCATTGTCGAGCCAAAAAAAAAATAATTAATCTACTATGTTACCATAAGCCTTTAGGTTGCAGAAGAGTTGCCAATGTGCATTGATATGGAGTTTCCCATTACACAGCTCTTCAAATACCCCAAAACAGGTATCATTTGACACCTTTTCGGTGTTCTTATTGCCAAGCTAAATAATTCCAAGTCTCCCCAGGTCCTTCATCCAGTTCTCAAATCCATGGATTTCAGAGGCTTCATTATCCTGGTTGCCATTGTTTTTGCTAATCAATATCCTTTCTAAAACGTGGTCTGAACTGAACTCAGCATTCCAGTGTGGTCTGACCATGGCAGAATACAGAAGACCATCACTTCTTTTTTCCTGGAAGCTATGCCTCTTTTAATCTAGCCCAATATAAAATTAGGGTTTTTTGGCTGTCATATCATACTATTGACAATCCACTAAAACTCAGAGTTCTCTTTCAAGCATACTTTTGCCTGTCTCCCCCATCTTGTATTTGGATTCAAGAAATTAGTTTCACAAATGAAAGACATTACAATGATCCTTATTAAATTCCAAATTATTTGATTCAGCCCAAAGTTCTGTCCTGTCAAGTTCTTTTTGAATACTGTCATCTAATATATTAACCACCCCCACCCCAGTTTTGTGTCAGATGAAAATTTGATAAGTATGGACTTCCGCTTCCAGAAGCCAAGATGGCGGAGTTAAAAAGGTAGTCGCTCTCACCCTCCCCTATCAACCTCTGAAAACCCAGAAAATATCACCCCAGAAAAAACCCTGGAACAGCTGAACCAGAAGAAAGACAGAGTGCAGCAGTGAAGTAGCCCAGGTAGCAAGAGGGATTAATGGGAAAGGCCCCTCTTACCCTCGGGGAAGGGGAGCAGTATAGAACCGGGAGTCGCCCAGCCAGCTTGTGGAAAGACCCACTTTAGCACACCAGAAGGAGATTCTAGTGCCTCAGCATTCCACAGCAAACAGGTCTCCCAGTGCCTCAGCAAAAATAAGGGAAGCAGCACTACAAAGGGCCCCAGGAAGATAAGCACCCTGCAGCATTCGTCTGAAAGGATCTGAAGAAAGCAACCTAGAGTTGACCTAAAGTTCCAGCCTTGTTGACTCCAGCCCAACACCAGGTAAGCTGTCAGACCCTACAGCCTCCAACTGCCAACCAGGAGGAAATCACAAAACCCAAGGGGTCGAGCAGACAAACACCAACAGCTGGACCTCCGAGTGCCTCAGTGAGGGCAGGGGGAACCAGTGGAAATCAGCTCAGAAAACCACCAGGTGCCTCGGCATTCTACAACAAAGGAGTCTCCCAGTGCCTCAACAGAACTAAGGGAGGCAGCACTGCAAGGAGCCCCAGGCAGAAAAACACCAGCAGCATCCATCTAAAAGGAGTTGAACAAAGCTAAAGGAAAGGAAAAGCAGGCAAGCTAGATTGCCTGAAAGTCCCAGCCTTGCTGACTCCAGCCCTACACCAGGTAAGCTGCCAGAACCCTACAGCCTCCAATTGCCAACATAAGAGGCCCCAGCATACGAAGTCAGTGACCAAGCCCTAGGCTCCCAACACAAGAATCTTGGGTCAGTGCCCTCTGCTACTCAGCAGAAGAGCATAATCTCTTTAAAGGCCAGGGAATAAAGAAACACCATGAGTAAAAAGAAACGTACGATAGATTCATATTATGAGAAGAGTGAAGAGATTCATATTATGAGAAGAGTGAAGATCAAGATGGAAATTCTGAAGAGGACAACATTGTCATCAAACCCACATCTGCAACATCAAAAGGGAATGTGAACTGGTCTGAAGCCCAAAAAGCCTTCTTAGAAGAGCTCAAGAAGGATTTTAAAAGTCAAATGAGAGAGGTAGAGGAGTCCTTAAAAAGTACAATTGGCCAATTGGAAAAAAACTACACTGAAGAAAACAAGTCCCTAAAAAACACAATTGGCCAACTGGAAGAAAAGTATGCTGAAGAAAACAAATCCCTTAAAAATGCAATTGACCAATTGGACAAGAAAGTACAAAATCTAACAGAAGAAAATAATATGTTAAAAATTAAAATTGAACAAATGGAAACTAATGACTCTATGAGACTGCAGGAATCAGTCAAATAGAAACAAAAAAATGAAAAAATAGATGAAAACGTAAAATACCTCGTGGGTAAAACAAGTGACCTGGAAAATCAATCCAGGAGAGACAATTTAAAAATCATAGGCCTACCTGAAAATCATGATGAAAAAAAGAGCCTGGACAATATCCTTCAGGAAATCATAAAGGAAAACTGCCCTGCAGTCCTAGAACCTGAAGGTAAAATAACTATAGAAAGAATCCACCACTCCCCGCCTGAAAGAGATCCCAAATTGAAAATGCCAAGGAATATAATAGCTAAATTCCAAAATTACCAGATTAAAGAGAAATTACTGCAAGCAGCCAGAAAGTAACAATTCAAATATCATGGAACCACAGTTAGGATTACACAGGACCTTGCAGCCTCTACATTAAAAGACCATAGGGGGTGGAACATGATATTCTGTGAGGCAAAGGAGCTTGGAATGCAGCCAAGGATTAACTACCCAGCAAAACTGAGCATGATTTTTCAGGGAAGGAGATGGATATTCAACAAAATAGAAGACTTCCAAACCTTCCTGATAAAAAGACTAGAGCTCAACAAAAAATTTGATCTTCAAGTACAAGATTCAAGAGAGACATAAAAAGGTAAATGGGACAGAAAGACACAATATGTTGTTAATAAGGGCTAAATGTTCACATCCCTACAAGGGAAGATGACACTTGCAACTCTTGAGAACTGTATTGTTATTGTACCATGTTAAAGGAGTATACATAAAGGGGGTGGATATAAGTTGACTTTGATGTAATGATAAAAAAAAATTTAATCAAGTGGGTTAAATGGATCCAGCTAAGTGGATTAGTCTGAGCTAAGAAAATGTACTGAGAAAGGAGGAGGCAGACTAGGGTAAATTACATTACAGGAAAAGACACAAAAACCTATTAGAGCAGAGGTAAAGAAGGGAGGGGGACAAGCATTGTTTGAACCTTACTCTCATCAGATTTGGCTCAAGAAGAGAATAACATAATCAGTTAGGTATAGAAATCTAACTTGCCCTATAGGCAGTAGGAGGGAAAAGGGGAAAGAAAAGGGAGGGGGGATAGAAGGGAGGGAAGAAGCAGTAAGGGTAAAGGGGAAGAAAAGGGAAAGGGAGAATAGAAGGGAGGTGGGACTGAAGGTGGCGGTGGTCAAATGCGAAACACTCGTGAGGGGGAAAAGGAGAAAGGAGGAAGAAAAGCATAAATGGGGGAGGAGGATGGAGAAAAAGACACAGATAGTAATCATAACTGTAAATGTGAATGGGATGAACTCTCCCATAAAAGGGAAGCCTATAGCAGAATGGATTAAAAACCACAATCCTACAATATGTTGTTTACAGGAAACACATTTGAAAAAGAGTGACACATACAGGGTAAAGGTAAAAGGCTGGAGCAAAACATATTATGCTTCAGCTGAAGTAAGGGTAGCAATCCTGATCTCAGACAAAGCAAAAGCAAAAATAGATCTTATCAAAAGAGATAAGGAAGGAAACTACATCCTGCTAAAAGGCACCATAGACAATGAAGTAATATCTTTACTAAACATACATGCACCAAGTGGTATAGCATCCAAATTCTTAGAGGAGAAGTTCAGGGAGTTACAGGAAGAAATAGACAGCAAAACTATACTAGTGGGGGACCTCAACCTCCCCCTCCCTGAACTAGATAAATCTAACCACAAAATAAACAAGAAAGAAGTTAGAGAGGTGAATAAAACATTAGAAAAGTTAGGTATGCTAGGCCTCTGGAGAAAACTGAATGGGGATAGAAAGGAATATACTTTTTTCTTGGCTGTACGTGGCACATACACAAAAATTGACCATGTACTAGGGCATAAAAACCTCACAATCCAATGCAGAAAGGCAGAAATATTAAATGCATCCTTTTCAGATCATGATGCAATAAAAATTATATGTAATAAAGGGCCATGGAAAGATAGACTAAAAAATAATTGGAAACTAAATAATCTAATCCTAAAAAATGATTGGGTCAAACAACAAATCATAGAAACAATCAATAATTTCATTCAAGAGAATGACGATAATGAGATAACATACCAAAACTTACAGTATGCAGCAAAAGCAGTTCTTAGGGGAAGTTTTATATCTGTAAATGCTTACATACATAAAATAGGAAAAAAGGAGATTAATGAATTGGGCATACAACTAAAAAAACTGGAAAAAGAACAAATTAAAAATCCTCAATTAAATACCAAATTAGAAATATTGAAAACCAAAGGAAAAATTAATAGAATTGAAATTAAGAAAACTATTGAACTAATAAATAAAACTAAAAGCTGGTTTTATGAAAAAAAAACAATAAAATAGATAAATAATTTTAAAAAAGAAAGAAAACCGAATTACCAGCATTAAAAATGAAAAAGATGAATTCACCACCAATAAAGAGGAAATCAAAACAATAATTAGGAGCTATTTTGCCCAACTATATGTCAATAAATATAACAATTTTAGTGAAATGGATGAATATTTACAAAAATATAAATTGCCCAGACTAAGGGAAGAGGAAATAAAATACTTAAATAACCCCATTTCAGAAAAAGAAATTGAACAAGCCATTGATGAACTACCTAGGAAAAAATCTCCAGGGCCAGATGGATTTACATGCGAATTCTATCAAACATTTAAAGAGCAATTAATTCTAATACTATATAGACTATTTGGTAAAATAGGTGAAGAAGGAATCTTACCAAATTCTTTTTATGATACAAATATGGTGCTGATACCTAAACCAGGAAGAGTCAAAGCAGAGAAAGAAAATTATAGACCAATTTCTCTAATGAATATAGATGCAAAAATTTTAAACAAAATATTAGCAAATAGATTACAGCAACTTATCACAAGAATAATACACTATGACCAGGTAGGATTTATACCAGGAATGCAGGGCTGGTTCAATATAAGGAAAACTATTAGCATAATTCATCATATCAACACCAAAACTAACAGAAACCACATGATCATCTCAATAGATGCAGAAAAAGCTTTTGACAAAATACAACACCCATTCCTATTAAAAAACACTAGAGAGCATAGATATAAATGGACTCTTCCTTAAAATAATAAGTAGCATTTATCTAAAACCTTCAGCAAGCATAATATGTAATGCGGACAAGCTAGAAGCACTTCCAATAAGATTGGGGGTGAAACAAGGATGTCCATTATCACCACTGTCGTTCAATATGGTACTGGAAACATTAGCTTTAGCAATAAGAGAAGAAAAAGACATTGAAGGCATTAGAATAGGCAAAGAAGAAACAAAGCTATCACTCTTTGCAGATGACATGATGTTACACTTAGAGAATCCTAGAGAATCAAGTTAAAAAACTACTTGAAATAATAAACAACTTTAGCAAAGTTGCAGGGTATAAAATAAACCCATATAAATCATGGGCATTTCTATACATTACCAACAAAGCCCAACAGCAAGAGATAGAGAAATTCAATTTAAACTTACTGTAGACATTATAAAATATTTAGGAGTCTACCTCCTGAAACAAACCCAGGAACTCTATGAACACAATTACAAAACACTTTTCACGCAAATAAAATCAGATCTAAATAATTGGAAAAACATCAGTTGATCATGGGTAGGCCGAGCTAATATAATAAAAATTACAATTCTGCCTAAGCTAATTTACTTATTCAGTGCCATACCAATCAAACTACCAAAAAACTATTTTATAGAGTTAGAAAAAATAATAACAAGATTCATTTCGAAGAACAAAAGGTCCAGAATGTCAAGAGAACTAATGAAAAGAAATGCAGGGGAAGGTGGCCTAGCCATTCCAGATCTTAAATTGTATTATAAGGCAGCAATCATCAAAACTGCTTGGTACTGGCTAAGAAACAGAGTGGTGGATCAATGGAATAGGTTAAATATGCAAGACACAGTAGTCAATGACTATAGTAATCTATTATTTGATAAATCCAAAGACCCCAGGTTCTGGTATAAGAACCCACTCTTCGAAAAAAAACTGCTGGGAAAACTGGAAAAGAGTATGGCAGAAACTAGGCATAGACCAAAATCTCACACCATATACCAAAATAAAGTCAAAATGGGTTCATGATTTAGATACAAAGGCTGATACTATAAGCAAACTGAGAGAGCAAGGAATAGTTTACCTGTCAGATCTATGGAGAACAGAAGAATTCATGACCAAACAGGAGATAGAGAACATTACGAAAAGCAAAATAGATAATTTTGATTACATTAAATTGAAAAGTTTTTGCACAAACAAAGCCAATGCAACTAAGATTAGAAGGAAGGTAGAAAATTGGGAAAGAATTTTTACAACCAGTGTCTCTGATAAGGGCCTCATTTCTAAAATATATAGAGAATTAAGTCAAATTTCTAAGAATACAAGCCATTCCCCAATTGATAAATGGTCAAAGGATATGAACAGACAGTTTTCAGATGAAGAAATTAAAGCCATCTATAGTCATATGAAAAAATGCTCTAAATCACTATTGATTAGAGAAATGCAAATTGAAACAACTCTGAGGTACCACATCACACCTATCAGATTGACCAAGATGACAAAACAGGAAAATGATAAATGTTGGAGAAGATGTGGGAAAATTGGAACACTAATGCATTGTTGGTGGAGTTGTGAAATGATCCAACCATTTTGGAGAGCAATTTGGAACTATGCCCAAAGGGCTATAAAACTGTGCATACCCTTTGATCCAGCAATAGCACTTCTAGGGCTATATCCCAAAGAGATCACACAAACGTGACAAGGACCTACATGTACAAAAATATTCATAGCAGCTCTTTTTGTGGTGGCAAAGAACTGGAAATCAAGAGAATGTCCATTAATTGGGGAATGGCTGAGCAAGTTGTGGTATATGAATGTGATGGAATACTATTGTGCTATAAGAAATGATGAACAGGCTGACTTCAGAAAAACTTGGAAAGACTTGTATGGTCTGATGCTGAGTGAAGTGAGTAGAACCAAGAAAACATTGTACACAATAACAGCGACGTTGCATGATGACTAATATTGATAAACTTAACCCTTCCTGGCAATACAAGGATCTAAGACATCTCCAGAGGCCTTGTGATGGAAAATGCTATCCACACCCAAAGAAAGAACTATGGAAGCCGAATTGCTAATTTTTTTTGTCTTCTGTTGAGTTTTGTTTCCTCTTTCTGATGGTTCCTCCTATTGGTTTTAATTTCTACTTACAACATCACTAATGTGAAAATATGTTTAATATTAATGTAAATGTATAGCCTATATCAGATTATGCACCATCTTGGGGAAGGTGGTAGGGAGGAAAGGGGAGAAAAATTTTAAACTCAAAAGCATATGGAAGTGATTATTGATAAATCAAAATAAATTAATTTTAAAAAATTTGATAAGTATGCCATCTATTCCTCTATACAAATCATTAATAAAAATGTTAAACAGCACAAGAACATGCACAGATCCCTGGGGCAACTCCACTAAAGAGCTCCTGCCTATGTGGCATTGAACCAACAGTGATGACTCTTTGACTCTGGGTGTTCAACCAGTTCTCAATCTGACTAATTCTACTATTGTCTAGCTCCTATCTTCCACATTTTCACCAAGGATAACATGAAATAATTTATCAAATGTTTTGCTAAAATCTGGGTGACTGCACCATGGCATTCCCCTGAGTTTACTAAGCCTATCACAAAAAAGAATTAATCTGTGATCACTATTTCCTTTTCTGGATCCTCTCTAACTCTAATCATCTCTTGAATAATCCATTCTAAAATTTTTCTACAATTCAAAATCAAGCTCATAATGGAAAGGATATTCTTTTTTTATCAATTTATTTTGATTTATCAACAATCACTTCCATAAGCTTTTGAGTTTTAAATTTTTCTCCCTCTCCCTCCCTGTTTCCCTCCCCAAGACAGCATGCAATCTGATACAGGCTATACATATACATTCCTATTAAACATATTTTCACATTAGTCATATTATAAGGAAAAATTAGAACCAATAGGAGGAACTACAAGAAAGAGAAAACAAAACAGAAGAAAAAAAATAGCAAATAGTATGTTTTGATCACATTCAAACTCCATAGTTCTTTCTTTGGATGTGGATAGCATTTTCCATCATGAG
Organism: Vombatus ursinus; assembly: GCF_900497805.2. Classification (NCBI taxonomy): domain Eukaryota; kingdom Metazoa; phylum Chordata; class Mammalia; order Diprotodontia; family Vombatidae; genus Vombatus; species Vombatus ursinus. The sequence continues at coordinate 25,378,056 of NW_020954580.1, read as the reverse complement.
ACTTTTGGAGATGTCTTAGATCCTTGCATTGCTGAGAAGGGCTAAGCCGATCAACGTTAGTCATTGCACAATGTGGCTGTTACTGTGTACAACATTCTCCTGGTTCTGCTCACTTCACTCAGCATCAGTCCATGCAAGTCTTTCCAGGTTTTTCTGAAGTCAGTCTGTTCATCATTTCTTATAGCACAATAGTATTCCATTACATTCATATACCACAACTTGTTCAGCCCTTCCCCTATTGATGGGCATCCTCTCAATTTCCAATTCTTTGCCACCACAAAAAGAGATGCTATAAATATTTTTGCGCATGTGGGTCTTTTTCCCATTTGTGTGATCTCTTTGGGATAGAGCCCTAGAAGTGCTATTGCTGGGTCAAAGAGTATGCGCATTTTTATAGCCCTTTGGGCATTGTTCCAAATTGTTCTCCAAAATGGTTGGATCCTTTCACAACTCTGCCAATAATGCATTAGTGTTCCAATTTGGAAAGGATATTCTAAGACCAGTTGAAAAATGAAAACATAGGTGAATAAGCAGAATTAGCTCTAAGAATTCTGAAGGAACCTGATCCAGTAAAACTGAGTATAATCTTACAGAGGACAAAAAATTGATATTTAACAAAATAAGGGGCTTTCAAGTATGAGTGGGAAATCATAAGTGACTCATGTAAGAATATACCTTCTTTAATCCCTGGAAGACGCAGATAGCTTCATAATAAAATATGGGCACCAGGGAAAATGTTGAGAGGAATGGAAATAAGGGATCAGGAAATGGAGGACAAGAATAGGATACAGAATCACTGGGTGGAAGTATATAGTTAGCAATCATAACTGTGAATGTGAATGGGATAAACTCACCCACAACATAGAAAAGGATAGCAAAATGAATTAGAAACCAAAGCCCAATAATATGTTGCTTACAAGAAATATACTTGAAACAGAAAAATATACATAGTGTTAAAATAAGAGGTTGGAGCAGAATCTATTATGCTTCAGCTGAAGTAAAAAAAAGGCAAGAGTATCATTGTCTCAGAGAAAAGCAAAATTAGATTTAATTAAAAGCAATAAATAGGGAAACTACATTTTGCTAAAATGTACCAAAGACAACAAATTGATATCAATATCAATAATCAATATCAATCAAACAGCATGGCATCCAAATTTTTTTATATTTAATTTTTATTTTTTTCTCACATGTAAACAAAAATTTTTAAGTTTTTTTTTAGTTTTGAGTTCCAAATTCTCTCCCTTCCCTCCTCCCTCCTTGAAAATGTAAGCAATTTGATATAGATTATACATGTGCAGTTAACGCAAAACATTTCCATATTAGCCATGTTGCAAAAGAAAACAGACAAAAAAACAGATATAGTAAAAAAATATACATATACTTCAATATGCATTTAGAGTCCTACACCCAGGGAAAGAAATATGGAGTCTGAGTACAGATGAAAGCATACTGTTTGCTCTCCTTTTCCTCTGTTGTTTTGTTTTATTGCTTCATTCTTGTGGTTCCTCTCATTAGCTCTAATTGTTCTTTACATCTGGGAAAATATGCTTAACATGAATATATATGTAGAGCCTATGTCAGATGGTATACCACTGGGGGGGGGAGAAAATTAAACTAAAAATCTTATGGAAGTGAATGTTGAAAACTAAAAATAAATAAATTAGTTTTTTTTAAATATGCATTTAGAGTCCATTGGCTTTTTAATCTGGAAGTGGATAGGGTTTTTTATCATAAGTCCTTTGAAATTGTCTTAGATCATTATATTGCTGAAAATAGCTAAGTGATTCACAGTTGATCATCATGTGATATTGCTGCTACTGTGTACAATGTTCTCCTGGTTCTACTCTCTTCACTTTGCATCAGTTCACATAAATCTTCTCAGGTTTTTCTGAAAGCATCCTGCTCTTCAGCATCCAAATTCTTAAAGGAAAAGTTAAATGAATTATAAGAGGAAATAGACAATAAAACTACATAAGTGGGGGACCTCAATTTACCCCTCAAAGACCTACATAAATTTAACCATAGATAAATAAGAAAGAAATTAAGGAGATGAATAAAATTTTTTAAAAGTTAGATATGATAGACCTCTGGAGAATACTGAATGAGAATAGAAAGGAGCACATCTATTTCTGAGCTTTCCATGGCACCTTTACAAAAACTCACCATGTATTAGGACATAAAATCCTCATGAACAAATGCAGAAAAGCAGAAATATGAAATGTATCTTTTCTGACCATAATGCAACAAAAATTATGTTCAATAAAGATCCTTTGAAGCACAGATTAAAACTAAATTGAAACTAAATAACATAATTCTAAAGAATGGGTGGATCAAAGAACAAATCATAGAAATAATCAATAATTTCATTAAAGATATGACAACAATGAGACAACATACCAATATGTATTGGATGCCACTAAAGCTATATTCCAGGGGAAAATGTTTATCTCTAGACATTCACATGAGTAAAAGAGAGAGAGAAATCAACGATTTGGCCTTATAACTAGAAAAAAACATCAAAATTAAAACCTCCAATTAAACACCAAAACAGAAATCCTGAAAATCAAAGAAGAGATTAACAAAACTGAAGGTATGAAAAACCACCAAATTAATAAATAATAAATAGAAGCCATTTTTAAAAATAGATAAACTAGTAGCCAATTTGAATTTAAAAAAGAAAACCAAATTACCAGTATCGAAAATCAAAAAGGAGAATTCACAACCAATGAAAAATAAATGAAAGCAATTATTAGGAGCCATTTTGCCCAACTATATATGCCAAAAAACAAAACAAAAAAAAAAACCAAGAATCTAAATGAAATGGATAAATATTTACAAAAAATATATAAATTGTCCATATCAACAGAACAGGAAATGAAATGCTTACATAGCCCTATCTTAGAAAAAAGAAATTGAACAAGCTATCAATGAGTTTCCTAAGAAAAAATCTCCAGGACAAGATGGATTTAAAAGAAAATTCTATCAAATATTTAAAGAACAATGTATTCTAATACTACATAAATTATCTGGAAAAAATAGGTCAAGAAGGAGTCCTGCCAAATTCCTTCTATGACACAAAAATGGTCTTGATACCTAAATCAGGGAGAGTCAAAACAGAGAAAGAAAACTACAAACCAACTTTCCTAATGAATATTGACACACAAAAATTTTTTAAAATAAAATGCTAGCAAGGAAATTACAGCAATAAATCACAAAGATCATACATTATGACCAGGCTGTATTTCTACCAGGAATACAGTACTAGTTCAATATTAAGAGAATGTTAAGTATAATTGACCATATAGCAATCATAAAAATAACAAATCTAATATGATTATTTCAACAGCTGCAGAAAAAGCTTTTGACAAAATACAATATCTGTTTCTGTTAAAAGACATTAGAAAGTATAGGAATAAATGGAGCTTTTCTTAAAATGATAATACTAAGTAAAATAACAATACTAATTAAATTAATGTACTTATTCAGTGCATACCAATCCAACTATCAAAGAATTATTTCATAAAACTAAAAGAAATAATAAAATTCATCTGGAAGAACAAAAAGTCAAGACTATCAAAGGAATTGATAAAAAAAAAAAAGTGGAGGAGGAAGGGAAGGAATGAGGCCTATCAGTACTATAAAACTATTATCAAAATAATTTGGTACTTAATAAGAAATGGTTATAAATGGTTGATCTGTGGAACAGATTATGTACACAATATACAAAAGCAATGGGCACAGTAACCTCATATTTGATAAGAGATCCCAGCTTTGGGATAAAAACTAACTAGCAAAAAGTGTTGGAAAAACTGGAAAATCATCTGACAGAAAGTAGGCATAGACCAACATCTCACACCACATACCAAGCTCAAAACGGGTACATAATTTAGACATAAAGAGTGATATCATAAGCAAATTAGTGGAGCAGGGAAGAAATTACTTGTCTGTCTATGGATAGTGGAAGAGTTCATGACCTTATAAAAGATAGACCAAATAACAGAAGAGGATAGCAAAATGGATTAGAAAGCAAAATCCAACAATATGTTGTTTATAAGAAATACACTTGAAGCAGAAAGATACACACAGTGTCAAAATAAGGGGATAGAGCAGAATCTATTATGCTTCAGCTGAAGTAAAAAAGTAAAGGGTATCATTATCTCAGAAGTACAACCTAATAAAAAGATACAAACAGGGAAACTACATTTTGTTAAAATGTACCACCGACAATGAATTGATGTCAATACTGAACACATATGCACCAAATGGCATGGCTGAAGAAAAAGTTAAATGAGTTATAGGAGGAAATAGAGAGCAAAACTATATTAGTGGCGGATCCCAATTTACCCCTTTCAGACCTAGATAAATTTAACCACAAATAAATAAGAAAGAACTTAAGGAGTGAATAGAACATTAGAAAAGTTAGATGTGATAGACCTCTGGAGAATAACCAAATAAGAGACAGAGACATTCACAAGAGGTAAAATGGATAATTTTAATTACACAAAATTTTAAAGGTTTTATATTAAAAAAAAAACCAATGCAGCTAAAATTAGAAGAAAAGCAGAAAATTGGGAGAAGGGAATCTTTGTAGCAAGTTTCTCTGATAAAGTTTTCATTTCTAAAATATATAGGGAACTGAGTGAAAATTATAAGAATAAGAGCCATTCCCAAATTGATAAATGGTCAAAGGATATCAATAGGCAGTTTTCAAAGGAAGAAATCCAATGTATCAGTAGCCATATGAAAAAAATTGCTCTAAATCAATAACTGTTTATTATTCAGTCATGTCCAATTCTTCATGACCCCATTTGGGTTTTTCTTGCAAAGATATTGGAGTGGTTTGCCATTTCCTTCTCCAGCTCATCTTACAAATGAGGAAACTGAGGGAAACAGGGGTAAGTGAATTGCCTAGGGTCACACAGCTGAGGCTGGATTTGAACCCAGCCTGGCACTCTATCCACTGCACCACCTAGGTGCTGCAATAATAGAAATGAAAATTTAAAATCTCATACCTATCAGATTGGTTAAGAGGACAAATATTAGAAGGGATGTGTGAAAACAGATACACTAATGCACTGTTGGTGGAGCTATGAACTAGTCCAACCATTTTGGAAAGCAATTTGGAACCACGTCCCCCAAAAGCTATTAAACAGTTACCCTTTGATCCAGCAATGCCACTACTAGATCCACACTCCAAAAAGATCAAAGGAAAAGGACTCATGTGTACAAAAATATTTACAGTAGCTCTTTCTGTAATAGCAAAGAATTGGAAACTCAGGGGATGCTCAGCAATCAGGCAATGGCTGAACAAGTTATGATATATGAATATGATGGAATACTATTTTGCTGTAAGAAATCACAAAAGGGATGGTTTCTGAAAAACCTGGGAAGACCTGTATGAACTGATATAGAGTGAAGTGAGCAGAATCAGGAGAACAATCTCTACAGTAACAGAAATGTTATAAAGATAATCATCTATGACAGACTTAGTAACTCTGATCAATACAATAACCCACCACGATTCCAATGAACTCATGAAAAAAAGCGTTCTTCCAGTCAGAGAACTGATGGACTCAGATTTCAAATTGAAGCATATTTTTTCTCTGTCTTTTCTTTAAATATATTTTTTTGGAACATGGCTAATAAGGAAATTTGTTTTATATGACTATACATATTCGTAATGGTTTTGTTTTCCTTGCCTTCTCAAGGGGTAAGAGAAGGGTTAGGAGTAAGAAGTGAATTTGGAACTGTGAAAATGAAGAATTTTAAAAGTCTACAGTTTAAAAAAACGTTGTTGGCAGCACGAGTTTGTACACTCAGCTTAGTCTGGTAATCAGTGAATGGGTATTGACAGTACTTGTATTCTTGCCGATAAAAACAACTGAATGAGTAAGAATAATTATTTAAAATAAGAAACTACTAGATGGCATGTCTTCACATCAATACCCACCATAAGGCTGCACTCTGGATTAGCAACTTCAGGATTATGACTTCGCTCTTCCTTCCGCTAGCAGAGGCCTTCTAAGCAGTGACTGCAATGTCCCCAGATCTCTATCACCACCACTGGGTTAACATTCCTGGTCTCTCCCAACCATGAGGTCTATGTCCTGAGATCTCCCTCCCTAAGACATTACGATGTTCAGAAGTTTCAAATTAAGAGCAGCAAAACCAGAACTGTGTATACATAGACTATATTAAAAATACACCAGTGCACAGAAAACAGTGGCAGTAAAACTTCAGGGGGGGTTGGAAGTGGACATACTGCAAACACCATTTTTGTTTGGTTTTTGGTTAATTAGTTTGATTTTACTTCCTTACATGCTAAGGGCGTATGAATATTTTATTACTAATTTTTTGTTCATTTGATTATATGTTTTTGTTGATGGTTATTAAACTTGTAATAAAAACTTTAAAAAGCCATTGTTAATTTGATTTTATGACCCTCATCTCCTTTCTCCTAAAAGTATTTCAAAGCATGGATTTAATTTTAAAATTAAAATTGAGTTGAAATAAATTTGGTTTGTAGAACCTGGGTGGGGGGACACTCTCAGGGACTAGGCACCAACTCTAAATCAATACTCAAAAGAAAATTTTTTCAGAAAGAAGTGCGGGGAAGTTTCCAAGAGAATTTTAATGGTGCATTTTAAGAGAAAAGCAAGAAATATATGATAAGAAAAGAGAAAAGGTGCTACTACTCACTAGATGGTAAATGAATGTGACAGTAAATGCACTTAATGAAATTCCAGAAATCACCCTCTGGAATAATGATGATCATCCACCTACAATGCAGTTAGCTTAATTTAAAAGGGAGACAGCATTTTAAAATTAAAACACAGGGTGAAGTTTTATTCTCTGTTACTTCATTTTCATTCCAGGTACATAAATTCCAACACAAATAAATGTATGTGGGAAGACCAGAAAGCGGGGAGGAAAATTTGAAATAACAAACAACTTTTCCACAAGTGTTTTATCTGCAGACTCAAACAGTAACTAGAAAGTCACTTTTTGAGCCTCAGTTTCCTTGTCTGCAAAATGAAGCTAAAAATATTAGTACTCCCTACGTCACTAGGTTATTATAAGGAAAGCTGTTTATAAATCTCAAGGTAAACGTAAGTTATTAGAACATTAACTTCAGATCACTGAAGAACAAAACTTAAAACATAAAATGTTTCATACCTCAAGATATACAAAGTATGTTCCTTTTTAACATATGGATTGATAACATACAAGTTCCTTATGGGCAGGTATCAGAACTTATTTTCTTTGTATTCTGAACAGCCAAGTGAAAGTCTTTCACATAGCTAGGGGTAGGGAAGAGATGAAGAGGAGAGGAACCCCTTCATAAATGTTTGTTCCCTTGAATTGGACTGAACTGAACTGATCAGGCAGTGCTATTTTCTGAATAAACACCATCTAGCTCTTGAGATTTTACATACCAATCAATTACTATATTTCTTTGTAAAAACAAACAGAATAAAGTGTCCTTAGGGTTCACAAAGTTCCAAATGCCAGGGTAAGTTTGTCTTTATTTACTGTTTAACAATCTGGTTTAAAAGAAAAATCTATCTCTATATTTTTTATTTAAATGTTAGGTAGTTATATTTATTAATTTTTCTTTACTTATTAGCTTGGTCATGACAAATACAGTATCATCATTCATGCCTTATCTTGTCCAAGCCTAGGCCTCCAAGCCATGTCCCCACCTGCCCTAACTATGCCACCCCCAGTTCCTCCTCCTCCTCCTCTTTCTCCCTGCTGGTAAACTGGACTCCACCTCTGGGTCCCTCAGCTCTGATGGGTCTGTTTTTGCCTTATCTTGCAGGGCTCAGGCCTTTCTACACCACTTTTTCAGTGGGCTCCAGCCATGCCTTCATGAGTGACCTCCAGCTCCTTTTTATGTTTTCTTCCCCCATAAGGACATAAGTTCCTCGAGGGCAAGAACTGTCTTGTGTGAGGGACTGTCTGATGTTGACTACTGCCAAGTAACGATTGTGGCAAGATGGGGTAGGAACAAGATATTAGGAAGTGACCGGAGCTCACGCTCCTGAGGCAGGCGCTGTGCTAGGCGGAGTTGTGGTGAACTGGGATGGGAACTGGATACGGAGAAGTAACCGGAGCTCACGCTCCTGAGGCAGTGGGCAGTGCTATGTGGAGCTGTGATAAGCTGGAGAAGGAACAGGATACAAGGAAGTAGCCGGAGCATGTGCTCCTGAGGCAGGGGGCTGTGCCACGTGGGAGTGGGACGGCAGAGGACGAGTTCCTTTGTCTAGCCCCCTCCCTAGGTACAATATCAACCCCAGACGTCTCCTTCCTGATTTCCTGGGTCACATACTTTCCTTTGTGTAGCACTGACCCCAGACACCTCCTTCCTGTGTCCTTCCTGACTTCCTGGGTCACATCCTCTCCCTAGGTACAGCTCTAACCCAGACGCCTCCTTCCTGTATCCGGTCCTAGCCTCCTGCGTCACTTCCTCTCCCTTGGTGCGCTAAACCCAGACATCCCCTTCCGGTATCTGATCCTACAATCAATGACTAGTAGGCGGGCTGAGGAGGAGGGGCTAAGTAGGTACTTAAGGAACGGTAGTGGTCGGAGCTCTCTCTCTTTTTTGCTCCTGCTCTCTTGCTCTGGCTTTCCTACTTGGCCTTGCTGTGATGGCCTCTGAATAAAGCTCGAGTGTTGGCACCTCCTGATCGGCTCGTCTCTGTGTGTTTATCCGGGTAGGCTCTGAAGACTGGTAAGTAGTATGACCCTGGCAGCCTGCTCCTTATAGGAGGAGAGTGTACGGCGCGGCTGGCACAGTCTTGCTTGTTTATAGTTGTATCGAGTGTACTTTGGCACAGTGCCTGATACACAGCAAACCATACATGACATATACATTCATAACTTTTAAATATTCATTCTAATTTTTGTAGGTTGCAGTTGAAAAACCTCTATTACAAAATTGCATTATATTAAATTAGTGTAAATTTTAAATTCAAAATGATAGAGAGATGATTTAATGCTATTCTAGACTTCTTTCAAGCTTGCAGGGGATCTCTAAAACTTCTGCAGATATTTCCTAAATGTCAGCTAGTATACAAAGAACCTGACTTCCACAAAATCTATAGCACACTTACAAAGGGTATCCTTGAATCACTGAGCAAGGAAGAAAAAGACTTTATCAAAAGGCTCCAAAATCCTACTAAGCATTAGAAATTCTACAGTTAACCACCTCTAAAAATGAAACTCTCTTCTATTTTTTTCATCAATATAAAATCAATTAAAAAGCAATAAAAATTGCATTCTTTGTACCTAGTCACCATTTCATGAGAATTCAGATTCAGGCCAGGCAACTGGGTTTCCATGGTCATTTGAGGAGGAAGGGTATTTCATAATTTTGAAAGTTACAAGAGACCTTAGAAAGTCAAATATTTTCATTTTACAGACAATGAAAACAGGGCCCTGAAAAGTTAAATGACTTTTCCAAGGTCAACACAGATAAGTAGTTAATTGATGTGAGGTTAAGAACTTCCTATTTTAATCATGGTCCCACCAAATCCTGGATTTAGCCTTTATAACTTCAAATGCAGAGCCCTTTCTACTATATTATGCTACTGTAGACTTCTTTGTCTTAATTATATAATAAATAGTTATCAAGCTCCTATTATGAGTGCAAGCTCTTATATGGTGCAAAGAGTTAGGGTTACTAAGATAAAAACAAAACAGTCTCTACCCTCAAAGAACTTACATTCAAAATTCTCTTTCCCTCATTATCAACTAGGTTTTCAAATACATACATTGTCTCCTTTTATGTTCTCTGGAACCCACTCTATATTTCTCTAAAACCTGCTAGGGTCCATGTACAAATACTTTTCATAGGCCTAACTCCAGGACCCAAGATTCTCTTTCAGGAGACAGCACCCATTAAAAATTCAAATGACAACAATTTTGAGGGGCCATTGGCACAGTCCATTGCTGTGAAGGATCAGTTCTTAATGTACTTTCCTATGATTCTCCTTTCAGCTGGGGATCTCTCACATACTTGAGTGAGAAAATAAGGGGCATGAGTTCCCTCTTCTCCCCTACTTTTTATTTCAAAATCCGTAGACCTCATCCTCCATTCCCTCCTTCTTTTACTCCTGCCTCTCATAAAAAGGTGACCCTTTTCCTTCCCAAGACCTACCCCTCCTACTTGTATATCTGATCCCAGTTCTTCCTGTTTTCTCTAGCCAACTATGCCCCAAGTCATCACCTTTCTAATCTTCAGTCTCTCCCCGTCTACAATCTTATTCTCCAAGGCTACAAACACACTTTAAACTCCCTTTAATTCCTCAGCCTATCACCCCATCTCCTCTCCTCATTCACTTCTCAACCTCTTGTAATCTGGCTTCCGACTTCATCACTCAACTAAAACTACTCTATCCAAAGTTATCAACAATCTCTTAATTACCAAAATCTGATGGTCTGTCAATCCTCGTATCTCTGAACTTCTCTGCAACATATGATACTATTGACACCTTCTCCTCCCATTTACACTTTCCTCTAGGGATTTTCATGACACTATTGATTCTTGCTACCTGTCTGCTCCTTGTCTCCTTTGCTCAAAATCATCATCTGTATTATGCCCCCCCCACAATCATGGCCCTTTCTTTTCTTTACTTTTTGGTGTCCTTCTAGTTCCTATAGGTTTAATTAACATTTCTATGTCCTAATTTCTCTCCTGAGCCCCAATCCCCCATAACCAATTGCCATCCATCTCAAAATGCATGTCCCAGAGATATCTCAAACTCAATACATTCAAAAACAACTTATTTTCCTCTAAATCCACACATGCTCCCAATTACCCTATTCCTTTTAAGGATGCAATCATACTTCTAGATTTCCAGGTTTGCAACTTTGGTGTTATTCTCAAGTCCTTACTCCTTTCTCCTTTTCATTCACAGGCCAGTACCCTATTTCAGATTCTCTTCACCTTTCACCTGGAACACTGGAGAAGCCTCAAAATTGGTCTCCCTGCCTCCTCTCTCCCCTGCAATCCATCCTCCACACAGCCACTAGTGATTTTCCTAAAATGCATGCCTGACCACGTCTTGCCCCTGTTCAATAAACCCCAGTGCTTCCTTTAAGAGTCAATACAAACTCCTGCCTTCATTTAAAGCCCTTCAGAGCCAGTACCAATCTATCTTTCTAGCCTTATTATACATTACTCCCCCTCTCCCCACTTCATACACTTCTATAGTGCCACCAAACTGGACTCTTGTCTTTCATATACAATATTCCACCTCACTTCCTCAGTGTCTTTGTACAGGCTGTCCCCCCAGGCCTGGAATGACTCTTAGAATCCCTAATTTCCTTAAAAGCTCAGCTCAAATGCCAAGTAGGCTTTTTCTGATCTCCCCTCTTCATCCCACTAGCCTATATTTCCCCCACCATTTGCCCAATGCTTTCCTTCTTAATTTCCTATTTATCCTGTATATAGCTTACTTTGCATATATTTGTTTGCATATTGTCTCCCCCATTAGATTGTAAATTCCTTAAAGGTAGGGACTATCTCTTGCCTCTTTCTGTATACTCAACACTTAGCACAGTGCTTCGAATATAGTAGGTGCTTAATAAATGTTTATTGAATTATTTTCTACTAATTGGTCGTGTGTTGGCATAGACTTGGCATTGGAGCCAGGAACCTGAGTTCAAGTTCTTCCTGTACACACCGGCTATTTGTCCCTGGACAAGTCATTAAATTTCTCAGTGTTCCAAGCAATTCTAAGAATAATTCTTAACTATGTTGTACACAGGTACTGACCTGCAATGGAAAATGAAAATTTCCTCATCGGGAGTTTATACCAATGACAATCCAATTAATAAGTCTTTTGCACATATTTCGATGCATAGTTGCCCAAAGCCTTCAGAAAGCTAAGTTTATTAAGAGCAGGTAGTTTCACTTTTTTTTTTTTAATCTCCAGCACCCGGCACAATTTGCCAGTCATATAGCAGCGTTTTTTGCAGTCGTATCTCCCTCTCAGACGCCTAGAGGGCAGGGGCTCTGCCTAGTTATACCAGTTTGGACAACCCAGTGCTTTGTACACAACAGGTACTCAATAGGTGCACGGTACAAAGTGGAAAGACTAGCAGTCTTGGCAAGCCTGGGCAAGCCGCAACAAGTCTATTTTCTCATCTCTAAAACGGAAAAATTGTGCCCGTGAGATTAATCCACAATATTTTTACGAGTGGAGAGAGCCGAGCTGCAAAGCGCTTTGCAACCACTAAAGCGCTCCCTAAGTGTCGGCTGATAATGATTAAGGTCCGTGGATCAAATGCAGGGAAATTTCCCACTGGGGGCCCCGGAGGCCCATGGGAGGTGGAAGGCGGCTCTTCGGCAGTCCTTCCAGGGAGTATGAACGGAGACCGGCGGGGTCCGGGTTCACCGTGGGCAAGTCCAGCCCACGCCGACCACCGTCCCGGGGTGGGGCGTCCTATACGCTCCAGCAGGCTCCAAAACCCGGCCCACGTCATTTTCCCCTCAGCCACGCCCTCCTCCACTCCCCACCAGCCGCAAGCAGCCCACCCCGCACGCCCGCCGCCCACGCTACCCCGCTTCCGGTGCCAGGCCGGGGGAGGCCGAGGGAGAGTGCAGTCAAGACGCTCCAAAGTGGACTCGTCCAACGAACTCAAGCCGGGAGGGGTGGGGGCGAGTACAGAATCCCCAGGGCTTGTAGTAAAAGCGTGGGAGACAGTAGCGCCAAGAGGGATCATTCGAAGAAGAGATGTTGATGGAACTTCATTCGGTTGAGGGAAAGAGAAAAAACAAGAAAGGCCTTCTTCCTTCCTTTAACGTTTATCCTTCTAACTACGCCCCACCCCCCGCTGCACTGGGAATGAAAAATGCCGGGCTGGAGGACTGCTGGGTGGGAGGGGGGAAGAGGAGAAGGAGGAGGAGGAGGGAGAGAGAGAGAGAGAGAGAGAGAGAGAGAGAGAGAGAGAGAGGGGGGCGAGGGGAGGGGGGGGGGGGGGGGGTGGCACCTCCTCCTCCCGCCTCTTCGCGTTAGTTCCGGTCGCAGAGGAGCCACCGCCGCAGTTACCGCCACCTCGGGGATTTCTGGCTCTTTTCTCTCCGCCTTAAATTCGGTAAGCCGAGGCCGTCCTCGGCCCCCGGGGCAGGGGGCGGGCGGGATGCAAGCCGCCTGGCCCTTCCGTGCCTAGGCAGGAAGGCGGCGGGCGCCCGGCCTGCGATGGTGAGGGCAGTGGCGGCGGCCGGATGAGGCCAGGCCCGGTCCGAGCCGGGAGCTGGATTCGGAGCCGCACCTGGGGAAGGTGAGGCGGTGGGAGGGAGGGGACGGGCGTCCGGAGCCTGGCCCGGCCGCCATCGCCTGGCCCCGCGCTGTGTGACCCCGCCCGGGACCGGCCTGGGTAACAAAGCCGCCGCGGCCTCTGTTGAGTGTCGTACGCGTGGGGGGTTCCGGGCCGGCGGGCGGGGCGGAGGAGCCGGAGCCGCCGCCGCCGCCGTCGCCGCTGCTACTGTTGGAGGGGAGGCGGATGTACGGGGCGGCGGGGGCCCCGGCGCGGAGCGCTTCGGCGCCTGTGATCCGCTCGCTGCGGCGGCCGCCGCCGGCTACGGGGTCAGTGAGGAACGGAATGAGGGGCGTGAGTGGCGTCGCGTCCGAGGCGGGGACCGGGTTCCCTAGCGCAGCCCTAGCCCCGTGTCACGGCCCGGGAGAGGGGGTGATGGGCACGTGCCGTGCCCGGGGAGCCGCGGGGGGCTTCGCATGCCATCCCGGCTGAAGGGAGAAGGCGGGGTGGGGGTCTCGGCTCGGTCGCTGTCTGGAGCTCCACTGGGGGGGGGGGCGTGCATCCAGCTGCTGCGGCCCGGAGGGTGCTGCTCTGGGGTGGGATGGTAGGAACAAGCAGGCCCTGCTGCTGGGGGCCAGATTTGCCCAGATCCATCCTCTTCCTGAGCTTAGAGTCCGAGGAACGCCTCTGGGCTGCGGGACAAGGAAGGGAAACTGTCGGAGTGCTGTCCGCGACGGCCTGGCCGTTCTCAGAGGCAGCTAGTTAGTGGGCAGTCTTAAAGAGAAAGTTGAGCTTCTCCACATGTGTGAGGCCTAGTGCTTGCACGCCCTGGCGTGCTAACCTGCAAAAGGACTTTCACAATCCTGCCACAAAGGACTTTAATTCTTTGGAGCTCTGAGGTATATATGCATACACAACCCCAAACTCTGCAGGGGCGTCCATTTCCATCGGCTTTTAAATGGTTAAGCTGAGAAATTTCTGCTGCTTTTTTTTTCAAAGGAAAGTGCTTGTTTGTCATTTTGAAGAACCTGTTTCTCTTTCCCAGGGTGTCTTTTATGAATAATCAAAAGCAGCAAAAGCCAACGCTATCAGGCCAGCGTTTTAAAACTAGAAAAAGAGGTAAGTATCGTTCCTGTTTTGGGCTTTTTGTACTCTTTTTAACATTTCCCATTCTCACTTTTTATAAGATTTGATGCAGATGTTATTTTTGACTCAATCTGACCAGTACTGTCGGTTTTCCTTTTAATCTGAAGTTCCTTGTTGACCAGTGAACAGATTTTAGGTTTATCCAAAGAGTTTGCATTCTGGTTTTCTTATAGCTTCTTGACTTTTATGTATTGACACATCTAAGGAGTTCAGCAGTTTTCTCTCATGGTCTAACTAAATCTGACTTCTACTAGTTTGTGCATATTTTAAAATATTTGTGAAAAATACCTTTTTTTGGCTAGGAATTTCAGTTTAGATAATTAATGTTGCTCAAACTTAATACAATATTTGTGTGGGATGCTCAGATGTATAAAAATTCTGAGATTTCATATTCTCAGGGAAGTATGTGCTTTTTAATCACCCAAAACACTTTGGAGAAATATTCCTCCTGTTTTTCATTATTATTCTTTTTTTTTTAAATAGAGTTAGTTAAGACTGCTTTAAAAAAATGGGTGTTCTGTAGAACTCAATGCCTTTTTTGTGTTTCTTAGCTTTTGTCCAGTCCAACAAACATTTATTAAGTGCCTAACATGCAAGGCAAATGCCCCCCTCCCCCCTAAAAAAAATTCTCTGTCCTCAAGGAGCTTACATTTCTAATAGAAAAATACACAACATTTAAATGCTTAAATATGCATACTTGATTATCTGAGAGGTCTTCTGGATTTCAGATCCTATGCTGTATCTACTACTCTTAGGTAACATGGGGAATTGGGAAATACTTTTCTTAGAAGTAGCACATGAGCTGAGCCTTGAAAGAAACTAGAGATTCTGATAGACAGGGGTCAGGAAGGGGGTACCTTTTGAGAGACCACCTGTACAAAAGGAGGTCTTTCAAAATGATGAGAATTCTACAGATTTATTTTCATTTTGTGAATTGTAATGAGCATTTTCTTTGACTACATTTACCACCTAATGATTTGTAAAGATCAAGCAAAATAATATGTAAAATGCTTTGTTTGCAAAGCTTAAAGCAGTTAACATAAATGTGAACTACTGCAATTAATAGCATAGAGTATTTGTCTTGGACCTTTGCTGGCAGTATTTTCAGATTTGAACTTTTTTGATGTCAGCTTGGTTGCACAGTGAATAGAGCAAGTGGCTTGGAGTCAAGAAGACCTGAGTTCAAATGTGACCTCAGGCATTTAACAGCTGTGTGACCCTGAGCAAGTCACTTAACCTCTGTCTCGGTTTTCTCATCTGTAAAATTGGGATAATAATAACATCTGCCTCCCAAGATTGTTGTGAGGCTCAAATAAAATTAATAATTGTAAAGGGCTTAGTCCAGTGCCTGGCACATGTAAGCACTATATAAATGTTCGGTATTATTATTATTTTGAAGCATTTTTATGTAAAATAATTCTTGATCCTCCAGATAATCCTGTGAAATATTTAGGTAGGGCACAAGATATCCCCGTTTTAGAGATGCAGAATGAAGGCACAGAAAGAGTACAAGTAGGTGGCTTGCCCAGCACAGTGAATTAGTGGCATGGATGTGAACCTAGAACTTTGTCAAGAGGCTGTAGTCAGCTTTTCATGTTTTTGTTGGGTATGTATAGTAATTGCAAGTTCTGAACATTATGTGAAAGGGTGCTTTCCACTTTGCAGTACTTTTGATCACTGGTTCTTTTGTGGTGGTACTAGAGACCCCAGTGAAGGTCTCTTTTCTCATACTTTAGGGGAGGAGAGGCAGATAAAAGCGTTTCAGAGGAATTAAACCTAAGGCTTATTGATGCATATCACTGCTAATGAGGAAAGGAACATGCAAATTGAATAAACTGGTTATATAAATGAATAGTATCATCTCTATATAAAGAATAATGTATATTATTCGTAGAAGGGATGTGCATGTCATTTGATTCTGGCACAGTTGGTAGGTCCCCTCATACTTGAGGGAAGGTATAGTGTATTATATATCCTTATCATAAGTTAGTTATTCAAAAAAAAGGGATTGAGTTTTTTAGTTTGTGGTGTTTTTTTTTTCCCCCCAAGTACTATATCTTCAGATTTTACCTTGAACAGACTTAGCCTTAAAGTAATGCCAGAGCTTTTAAAAAGTCAAGATTATAAGAGAGGGTAGCTGAAAAATTACATTCTCTGCCTTGGGAGGAGAGGGGTGTAAGTACTGAATGAATAGCACTGGCAGTGAGTGCTTTAGAAGTTGGAGGGGTTTGGTGGAACTCTTAAGAACTGGCTTGGTCAGCACCAAGTTAAGGGTTCTATTCACTCCACCAAGGGATAGCTAGGATTTGACCAATAGGATAAGGTCAGGGGAGGTCCTGCTACGTGAGAACTATTAGTAGCAAAGACAAATGGGCATTCTAGGAACAGCGTACTTAGTCTTGTTGGGTTCCATGGAGGAGTAGTGAGAATAGATTGGAACCGTGTTGTGAATATTAGAAAGAGGACTCCCTTGTTAATTTATTTTGGAGGAGGGATTTGCTGCTTTCGTTGTAATTCTGAGGATTTGTCTAAACTGGGTGTTTTTTATTTCAGATGAAAAAGAGAGGTTTGACCCTACTCAGTTTCAGGACTGTATTATTCAAGGTTTAACTGAAACTGGCACTGATTTGGAAGCAGTAGCAAAATTTCTTGATGCTTCTGGGGCAAAACTTGATTATCGCCGATATGCAGAAACACTCTTTGACATTCTGGTGGCTGGTGGCATGCTGGGTAAGTGGTTCTCTTGGACAACGTCAATATGTGGACTTGAATGCCGGGATATGAACTTTAATTATTACAACTCTGTTTAGTGCCTTTGATAACCCATCACAGCTTAGCCCTGTTCTTTTCATATTTGTATTTTTTCACTATATGCTTACTTATTAGTCCTTTAACAATCACAGCTGAACTTTATGAAGTACTTTACGTACAGTTTCATTTTAAGTCTCAGAACCCTTATGAGGTGGGTACTACAGGTATATTGATCCCTGTTTTATAGATAAGAAAACTGAGGTGCATGGAGTTTACGTAGGATTCAAACCCTGGTTTTCCTGACTCCAAACTCTGTTTCATTGAACCATTGGGAATTGGAATCATTTTAAAATTGTAGGTAGTCATGCCTTTCATTCACTAAACAGAATTGACTCTTAGTAACTGAGTCTGTTAATTGTACCCCACATTTAGGCATGGTGTCTACCTGGTTTTTTCCTCCTTAATTATGAGAATTAGTCTATTTGGTTTTTACTTCAGGTACTTGATACTTAATATTATTTACCAGATATCTAAAATTGGTTTTTCACCCTTCATCTGGAAAAGTAGCTGATTCTTTCTTCTGTAGTTTCCTTTTCAATTCTCATCTTTTACTGAAATCAGTTACTTGTTGTTCAGAGAGCCTTGTATTCTATCCATACTGCTTCTGTACATAGTTGCCTAGTATTGATAGACAATACAATCTATAGAAAGGATTGTGAAATAAGTGTAAACTGGTGGGGTCAGTTTTTGGTGTAAAATGCCAGTGGGTGTGGTTTTTGGGTTAATAATTTTTTTATTTAAATTTTCATTTTTAAAATCTACTCTGAAAGCATACAGGAGATTTTAATGGTTAATTAAGTTAAATATGTGAACTTTTCGGGGCACTTTAGTCAGCTTTATGAAATTTTCTATGATTAAAAAAATCTTTCATTCATTAAGACTACAGTAGTTTAATCATACCTTTTAATGTAGAATTATTTCTAGTTAAGCCATTGCATCTTCTAGCATTCAGGTTTCATGCTTAGTCAAATTTTAAAGGTTCCAGGGTAATTGAGGTTTGAATTCTCCTAAAAAGTTTTAAAATTACAACATTTTGTAGTTTACAAAAGTTTTACTACTTTAACAAATGTGTCACTTTTATTAATGCTTTTTCATCCAAATCTGGCTGTGTCAAAACTAGAATAGGGTAGACTCCACTGATCTTTGTCATACTACTCCATTTACATGCTGGCATTTACTTTGCCAAAGCTAGGTCTCACTGTAGCTCTTGTTAACCATACTATTACCATATAGTTTTGCAACTTTTCTTTTCCCTTTACATTTTTCATTTTGTTACTGCTCTTTAAAAGAGATTAGATGATTTTGTATAAAGTTACTTTAACCTTTATTTGGGTTGCCAAAATTATATTATGTATGTTAAATATATCTTAGCCCCAGGTGGTACACTGGCAGATGACATGATGCGTACAGACGTCTGTGTATTTGCAGCACAAGAAGACCTAGAAACCATGCAAGCCTTTGCTCAGGTAAAAACTTGATCCACAGGTTAAATCCACAAGTTAAATTATGTTGTTTTAACAATCATGCTGAGTCTGGTTTACACTTAAGGGATTTCCTATTTTTGAGGAGTTATCAATAGAACATAGATGTTTGGAAATAATTTTTCAATGCTAGATTAGTATCTTATCAATATTTTTTTTTATTTTTTTGAGAATTCATGAAGAGGTAAAAAATTTTAAAGATAGGAATATCTTAAAAAATACATTGGTTAAAATAGTGGGAAACTATTCTGTTTCTCTTTCACTCTGGTGTGGTCCCTCAGCTCCAGTTTCCTTCTAAGTGTTATTTTTCAGGGTGGGATTTATTCTGCATGTAACTATATTTTACATTTATTTTTGGAAGCACCTCGGTGTAATGGATAGAAAGCTGAACCTGGGCACACTCAGGAAGAAGAGGACCTGGGTTCAAATACTGACTGTAGCCCTAGACAAGTCAGGAAATTAGCTATCAGTACCACAGACAAGTAGAGCAGCTGCTGAACCACTTTGTAGTAGAAGGAATTTCCTCACAAGAGTTTTTAAACCAGTAAAACCCTAGGTGCAGACCCAATAATTGTTTTTTATTGGTGCCTTTTATTTTTATATCATTTATTTCTGAATACAGATCCCTTTCTCCTTAGCCTCCCTCCTAATGAGCCTTCTCTTGGTTTTAAAAAGAAAGTTCCCTAAAACCAATCTGCACATTGGCTGGTTCTAACAGTTCTAAATGCAGTATTCCCTACTTATAATCTCCTCATTTCTGCAGTGGAGAGAGTCAGTTACACTTTGGATTCATGTAGATATTTTTAAAGATAAATCGGTAACCAATAAGAAGTTTCCCTCTTAAGGAAATGAAGCTTGGCTTAGAGGATTGATTCTGTTATAAAGATATATATTTTTTGATTTTTAAAAGAAAACCCAAGTTCACTGACCCTACAGGTAAAGAACTGGATTAAATAGTCTGTGAGGTCCCTTTCAATTTTGTGGTTCTATAAAAAGCAAAAGTGGGGGACAAAAGGTAGTATTAGTCCTGTTCACATTGATATTTGTGAACTTATACTAATAATGATAAACAACTAATTTTGTTCCTAGGTATTCAACAAGTTAATCAGGCGATACAAATACCTTGAAAAGGGATTTGAGGATGAAGTTAAAAAGGTACAAGGAACAGTTTTGATGTGAAAAATTTTTTGTGACTCTTTCAGCAAGTTCTTAAGAGTTTAACTTAATGCTTTTCATTCAAATAATGTAATTTTGCTCTTTACATTTCAGTTATCTCTTCAGTGCTGAAATTTTCGTTGTAGGGAGTTTATATAGCACTTCTTGGTTGAATTGTGTCAGAATTTACAACTGAATTTACTTAAGTAAAAAGTTTATTAGTGAAGGAAGACAAGGAAAAACAGCCGGAAAAATTAAATTTGTTGTTATCTAGATCCATGCTACTTTAGCATCAAATTCATTTGTTGTATCTGTTTTAAATATAATTTTGCTGCTACTTACCGTGAATGTGTCGCAGAATTAAGGGAAGGGATAGAAATCTGGGTAAGCTTTGGTAAGAATTTAAATGGGGAACCAGCAGAACCTGGGAGACTCAAACTTAACCCTTAATAGAACTGTAAGTTTTGCAGACTTATTCACAAATCTTACTGTTGTGCATTTAACAAATAACCCTACCCACATTTCAAATAATGTGATTGTACTGATTACTTATCATTTATTCCTACAGCTGCTGCTATTCTTAAAGGGTTTTTCAGAGTCTGAGAGGAACAAACTGGCCATGTTGACTGGGGTTCTTCTGGCCAATGGGACACTTAATGCATCCATTCTTAACAGCCTTTATAATGAGAATTTGGTTAAAGAAGGTAATTTATTTTACTTTGTTGAGATTGTCTTTTTGTTTGACTCAAGGTTTGGAGGTTTATGGGAGAGCAAGAAATAGGTAGCAGCTGGTTTTAGATAAGTGTGGATTATTTAATAGTTTTCATGCTTTGGTTGTTTCTGTATGTAATCTTTTATTCTTTAACCCTTAGTTTAAGGATTTTTTTTTTTTTAAATAAAAAGTTCTCTAATTCTTTAGGCGTTTCAGCGGCCTTTGCTGTAAAGCTGTTTAAATCGTGGATAAATGAAAAAGATATCAATGCAGTAGCTGCTAGTCTTCGAAAAGTCAGCATGGACAACAGACTGATGGTATGTGGACTGTCTCTATTTTCAAATGAATATAAATCAGTGTAAAGATTTTTTTTTTCTCTTATTAATCTTAGGATGCAAACTCAGGAAACTAATAGCTGCTTTAACATTTTATTTCAGGAACTTTTTCCTGCTAACAAACAAAGTGTTGAACACTTCACAAAATATTTTACCGAAGCAGGTCTAAAAGAACTTTCTGAGTATGTTCGGAACCAGCAAACCATAGGAGCTCGTAAAGAGCTACAGAAAGAACTTCAAGAACAAATGTCACGTGGTGATCCATTTAAGGATGTAAGTTGTCATCCATTTTACTTTGTCTTTGAGGAGGTTGTAGCTTTAATTCTGACCTTTTTTTCTGTTTCTTTTGATCCATATTATTTTTTTATTTCCTCTATTACAGTGATTATTTTTCCACTTTTTAAGAAATGTTGTACAAGTTCTCTTATAATTTCATTTCTCTCTCTGCTAAGAGTTCTGTTTTCTCTGGAGGTAAGAATTCCTTAACAACATTAAGGAATTCTATGACTGTTCCATGATTGTATCTATCACTTCAATAGTCAACCGCTACTCTTATGTTCTTCCTCACTCCTTTTAGCATAAGTAATTAAGAATTGACTGAGGGTTTTCTCCTAATTAACTCATATCCTCTGCTTTTTTCAGTCAGTGTCTTTCTGAGGGCCATTGTAAACTTTAAAATTCTAACAGACAACATTTTTACATTTTATTTTTGTTCATTCATTTTTTAAAATTTTGAATACCAAATTCTTTTCCTCTCTCCTCTTTCCCCTCCACCCCATTGAGAAGGCAAGCATTTTTATATAGGTTATACATATGCAGTCATGCAAAACATTTTCATATTAGTCCGTGTTGTGAGAGAAAACAGACCCAAAGTGGGTGAAACATACACATGTGGAAAACAGTATGTTTCTGTCATCATTCAGACACTCCATCAGTTCTTTCTCTGAAGGCAGATGGCATTTTTCATCATCAGTCCTTTGAAATTGCCTTTCATTCACAGTTGATCATCCTACAATATTGTTGTTAATAGAGACATTATAATAGAAAATGGATTATATGATCAGGAGATTCAGATTTTGTCATGGCTTTACTACTTACTGTAACTGTCTTCAAAACCCTTGACTTGGGGGGTGGGATTAGGCAATGGGGTTAAGTGACTTGCCCAAGGTCACACAGCTAATGAGTGTTAAGTGTCTGAGATTGGATTTGAACTTAGGTCCTCCTGATTTCAGGGCCAGTGCTCTATCCACTGCACCCATCTAGCTGTCCCATCACTTGACTTTTTAAGGCTCAGTTTCTTCTTGGTTATTGAGAGGTGTGTCAGACTAAGTGAACTAAGGTTCCAACTTCAAAATTGTATGAAATGTGATGTGTGTGATTGTACCTGCCTGGAGAACAGACACAGGAAATCTTCACAGATTTAAGTAGGCAGTTTAAAGCTTAAAGATATTTAAAAGCCAGAATTAATTTCTCGTACTGAACTTGGGATACTTTTGCAGATAATTTTGTATGTCAAGGAGGAGATGAAGAAAAACAACATCCCAGAACAGATCGTTATAGGCATAGTCTGGTCAAGTGTAATGAGCACTGTGGAATGGAACAAAAAGGAGGAGCTGGTAGCAGAGCAAGCCATCAAGCATTTGAAGGTATTGACTTAAAAGCCACAGTTTACAAGGTTCTCTCATTGGCATAGGTGACTTCATCCCTTCCAACTCTGAGTTAGATTTTGTTGCACCAAATGAAATATACAGTGTGGACCACTATGGAAAAGATTACCAAAGGGAGATTTACAAGGAGAAATTCATTATAAATACTGACTTCGGGACTTTGTTTGACTTGGAAAAGATTTGCCGCTTTTAAGTAAGCAAAAGTGAGCGAAAGCAGCTGATGTTCTTTCAAAGTTAATTGTGACTTCTTCCTGTGGCAATGGAGGAGACAGCTGTTATAGCCTGTCTCTTAGTATGTGCATAGATTTAGAGCAGGAGAGACTTCAGAGACAATTTTACAAAAACTCTGGTCCTGTGACCTATTAAAAAAAAAAGATTGTTATTACTAAATCCAGTTTTGTTGACATCCTTGCTTTAGGGAATAATCTTCAAAATACACACATTTATTGTAAAGTATTAATGGTGTGTCCAGCAATTTTTAATGTTCAAAATTGAATTTTTTTAAGCTTCCCCCTCCCTGGTTGTTTGGATTCTGGTGTTGCGGTTTGGCAAACTAATTTCTCTTGGCTGTTTTAAAAAGTCACATAGTCACTGAATTACAACTTAATGTTATTCAACTAGAAACTTTTATTATAGAATCTTTAAACTTTTTTCTCTCTTTTAAAGCAATATAGCCCTCTACTTGCTGCCTTTACTACTCAAGGTCAGTCTGAGCTGACTCTGTTACTGAAGATTCAGGAGTACTGTTATGACAACATTCACTTCATGAAAGCCTTCCAGAAAATTGTGGTGCTTTTTTATAAAGGTAATTTAAGGTCTTCTGAGCATATATATCTATATACATACATATATATACATATACATATATATTTTTTTCCCAAAAAACCCATTGAACCCCATTTTTAGTATTTGCTCATCATCTGAGGACTTTAGTAACATTTGTATGCACTTGAAAAAAATTTCATTGAAATGAGAGTTGAAGGGCAGCTAGTTGGCACAGTGGATAAAAGCTCTGGTTTTGGAGTCAGGAGGACCTGAGTTCAAATCCGGCCTCAGACACTTGACATTTACTAGCTATGTGACCCTGGCCAAGTCACCTAATCCTGATTGCCTCAGCAAAAAAAAAAAAGAAATGAGAGATGAGTGTAGAGGAAAGAGCCCTGGATTTGAGTCAGGACTTGGCTTCTAATCTCCCATGACCGTAGGCAAGTGACTTCCCCTGTCTGGATCTGTTTCTTCCCGTATCAAATGAGGGAATTGGGCTAGGTGACCTTTAAATCTAGGATCCTGTGAGCAGGGGTTTTACCCATGATATCACCGCTTATAGGCAACTCCCTCGTGCACAAACTTTCCTCTGTCCGTTCAGGTTGGCAGCTTCTCTGCAACTTACGTGCCTAGGGTTACATAGCAGGCATCGGCCAGGAGGTACCCTGCCCCAGGCCTTGCTGTTTCTTCGTCCTGTGATGTGATGTTTAAAAGTTTATAAATGAGAATGTTAAAAATTTAGTTTAAAAGAATGTTAGGCAACAATGCCACAGCCTTAACTTAAGGAACCTAATTTGATAAGAAACTCTTCAGAATTTTCATTTTGAGTCAAACACCTAAGTACCCATTCCAGTTGCTTTATTGAGTGTTAGCAGTTGACTATAGCAGAATCATAGAATCTTAATACAAGAAGGATACCTCAATGGTTTGTTCTGCTCTTACATAAACAAGAATCTTTAACAAGTGATTGTGATGTTTAACGTAAGATGTTTTTGATCAGCACCTATTATCGGAAGACTTGCTACTAGACCTAGGTGTTAATATTTTAGCCAATTTGGATGAGCTTTTGAAATTTTTTTTAAAAAAATTCTTTTTAAGTGAACTTCCACATTGAAACCTTACTGTTCACATAGTAGCCCAAGATGAAAATCCAGTAGTCAACAGGGATAAAAGCTAGAATTTGACTTCCCAGAAGATAGCTGTATACTATGTGCATTAATGCTGTTTCCTTTAGAACAAAGACTTCCCTATGATTTCTCAGGAACACAGATCTAGAGCTGCAAAAGAGGGGGACCATTGGAGATTATCAAATCCAACGTGCTCATTCAGTCATTAAACATTTATGAAGCACCTACAATGTGCCAGGCCCTGCTAAGTGCTAAGAATACAAAAGGAGGCAAAAGACAGTCCTAAGTTTGGGGGAAGGGAGAATTGTTGACTTGTATCTCCTATGGCGTAAACTAAAGTTTTCATGTTTCTAAAGGATTTTGTTTCCATTATTTAAAAAACTACTATATGGTAGTTCCTTGGATGAATGGGTTTATTTTGGTTCTTTGTTCTAATTTGCTCTAAACATAAAACAAAGTCATAGATTTCCTTAAGTCTTTAATGTCTTCCTTCAGAGATATGGCTAGAATTTACTTAATATTTGAAAGACTTAAGTTCCTCAAAACAGTTTGAAAGGTTACAGGAAAGCTGGAAGGTATTTTAGGGGGGAAATGTCTTATCTACAGTGAAAAAGCTATAGATTAAAAGAAACAAAAAGCCACATGAATTAAAGCTACAGTATTTCCAAGACACGGCAGAAATTAATTGTACATACACTAAAGGAGAAAAAGAAATTAGCAGAAACAGAAGGTAAAATAAAGAACTGAGTATGATTAGTAAATATCAGGAAAGAAGTATAATGAAACTTGATTTAGAAGTATTCATGGAAAATATAACCAGTTTGTTGAGAAGCAGTTATTTTACAGGAGGATAAATAGCCAAAAATAAAAAAAGTTCAGGAAATTACAGCAAGGGAAATATTTAGGGTCTATATAATTCTGGAACCCAGGAACAGTATAACAAATTTGTGAGTCCTTAAAACCAAGTTACTAGTATATATAACTATTACATTCTATAAGAATAATCATCAACAGAAACTGGAGTTTCAGAGGCAGAATTTGAGTCTGCTCAGACTTGTGATCACAGGATCAACAGCCCAGTGTTTTCAGCACAGAAATTTGTTTAAATATCCCTGTACTTCAAAGGATTGGGTTTCCCTTTTACCAAACCTTGTAATGAATAGCAAATCCTTTCAGAGATCGAGTACTATAGACTGACGTTACTAGATTCCTTCCCTGATAAAGCCAATCTATAGTATCTTTTTGAAAGTGTGCAAATTCTGGGGCAGCTAGGTGGCGCAGTGGTAGAGCACCGGCTCTGAAGTCAGGAGGACCTGAGTTCAAATGTGGCCTCAGACCAAACACTTGACACTTACTAGCTGTGTGACCCTGGGCAAGTCACTTAACCCCAGTTGCCTGAAAAGGAAAAAAAAAAAACAAAACTGAAAAAAACAATATGCAATTCAGCCTGATTTTATGTACCTTATTTTGGTTTGCTTAGCCAGGTCCAGATAGTGCAAATAATCAATCCCTTGAAGTGGTCACATCTATTTGAATTTTCACTATCCAAAATTAAAATTACATTAAATGTTGTGACTGGTTCTACTCCAATGGAAATATGCTGTGTGAATTCAAATAACTTGACCACTTCAGGGAATTGTCACACTTTCTCTTATTGAGTTGTTTCAGTTATATCCAACTCTTTGTGACCTCATCTGGGATGTTCTTATCAAAGATACTGGACTGGCTTGTCATTTCCTTCTCCAGCTCATTTTACAGACAAGGAACTGAGATAAACAGGATTAAGTGACTTGCTCAGGGTCACATAGCTAGTAAGTGTCTGAGGCCAGTTTTGGAACTAAAAAGGTGAGGCTTCCTGACTCTCCCACATATTCTGCCTGTTCTAATTGTGTATAGAATTTTATGCAGTAGAGATATTTAGTTTTTATAATTGTTGGTGCTTAGAAGTAGCCAGGATCTCTTTTTTTTTTCCCAGTTTTTATTCTTCAAAGGTCTTACCATGCAATTTGAACCCTGAAGTACAATGAACTTCTTAGAATTACTTACCCCACTATCTAATAGCTAACAAAACAGTGAAAATTGTCAGCACACTAAAGCTGAAAATCCACACAAGAAATAGGATGTGTTCATAGTCAACTGATGATAATTAATTTGGTCTCTTTTATAGCTGAAGTCCTGAGTGAGGAGCCCATTTTGAAGTGGTATAAAGATGCACATGTTGCAAAAGGGAAAAGTGTCTTTCTTGAGCAAATGAAAAAATTTGTAGAGTGGCTCAAGAATGCAGAAGAAGGTAAGTTAATCATCTTTAAGGCACTTTGTTTAAAATTGTCAGTAAATTCCTATTACCTTCATAGTAATGTGTTGTTTTCTATAGGATACAGAATTTTTGCTGTTTTCAAAACTTGTGAAAAGAACTGACTGACATCTGTAAAAATAGCCATTTGCTTCCAACAAATAGGCTTTTAAAATCAAATTTTATTAACAGGAAATCCTTTTTAGTATGAGGCAGTAAAATGGGAAATTATGAACCTTTTCAACTCTTTAAGAGTTCTTTATACTATAATTTTTCTACATGTCACTTTTAAAAGATAAGTTAGGCTTGTGAGATTAACTCAGAATTTACAGAATGGAGAAACATGGCAGAGAATAGACAAAATTATAACTTCGTTTTGTCTTAAAATGGTGCTTTCCAGATAATTGGTGGTCATTTTGGTTTGAAAATTGACATTGGCTCCTTTCTAGTAATACATATTTAGGAGAGATACAGTAGAAAAAACACTGGTTGGAGTCAGCACTTAGCTTTTCTGACCCTGGTTTGTTTTTTTTGTTTTTTGGTTTTTTGTTTTTTTCAGCTTATTAGTGTTTATACTTAACAGGGTTATAGGTAAGGTGCTTGGTAAACCTTGAAGCACACTAGAAATGAGGTTTTTTTTTTGTTACATTGGCATGCTCTCTGAAAACAGTATGCTGATATCAGACCCTAATTTTCTGTGCCTCGACTTAAAATAAGACGGCCCATACTTTGCCGCTGGGAAGCAGCAGCAGGTCTTGCTTCATTGCACAGAATTGTTGCATTTGTTGATACAGACGTGGGAATTAGATTGCAGTTAGTGAAAGTCTTGGGTTTTAGGGGAAAGTTTTTTTGTTTTCTGAGATTTGTGGATGTCTGACTCTTTGTTTTGAACCTTCCCTTTTTTTTTCCCCCTTCTTCCAGAATCTGAGTCTGAAGCGGAAGAAGGCGACTGATTTGTGAAACTACAAGCTTAGTAAAGCAAACAGGAGTTGTAGATAAAATGTCGTGTCTCATGTGTCCTTCTGGTTCTTACATCTTCCTACCTCCCTGTATCAAGCATGATATAAGGGCTTTCATGGCAAATTTATTTTAACTGTTTTCTATGGTTACTGAAAAATGTTGGGTTTAGTTTTTAAAACCATGTTTTAAGTAGCTACAGGAGCTATAGATTTGAATCTAATGTTGCATTAGTCTTTTCAGTTATCTTCTACCTCCTGTATTTTCTACTGTAATAATGTAATTTAAGGCCTTCCATAATGAACAGTTCATTTTATCCCTGGGTTTTCTATAAACAGTTTACAAGACATGATTTGGTTAAAAACAATTTGTTATGGAAATTCTGTTTGCAAATTAAACTGTACAAGTATCCAAAGTCAAAAGGCAAATGACTTGTGTGATAATTTGGTATGAAATGAAAAGGCAGCATTAAATGGTGTTCAGAGCCCCATTCATCAGATAATCTCCTATATAAGACCTCATGGGTCAATTTCTGAACATTGATTCTAAAGTAATTGGCTTACTCTTTTGTTGATATTACTAAAGAGTACTTCTGTTAACACTTATTTTATTTTTTGGCATTATTAAAAATTTAAGCAAAAGGTTTGCAAGTAGCCTACAGCCAAAATTTCTATTACCCTTGCTCCCTGGTTTGTCACTTGTAAGTAAAGGAATTAAATGGGATCAAAAGAATCAGAAAAGTGAAGGCAGCACAGGTGACCAGGGGGGTGGAAAGAAGAAAATTAAGATCTCTCCTTTGCATGCTCATCTTCATTCAGTTTTTAGCCAGTAAAAGTAGGTGAGCATCTGTTATGTCACCATCTCCAGGTCTACTTACAGATGTATTATTAAAATAGTCTTGTCATTCACAGTATCTTGCACTCTAGAGAACCCTAAGTTCATAAAATAGGAATCATTAAAGGGAGTGCATGTAAGGAAATGACAGATGTCCTAAACCCAGTAAAATTGTTTAATATGTTAAGTGACCAATGTGTTACATATTACAAAGAGCCCCTTTGGGGACTCCAAACATAACTGTCAGATCTGTCTCACTGGCTTAAAGTCATCCTGTTTGTTGTATTGAAATGCAATGATGTAAGCATTGCCTAATATCCACCCCAGTTGCCATTTTCTTCTTTCCACAAGCCAAAAAAGTTTTCTTTCCAGCTCTCGCATCTTTTTATCTGATGGCTTACCTTTTCACTTTAGTTGCTGATAATTTGTCTACATACCTAGCATAGCGATTAAAAGATGAGTAGGTGATTGTTGCCTCATTTTTGGCGACTAAATTTTGTGGTAGGGAAACAATATTTTAAGTGACCGTTTTAAAATAAGGTGTTCTTAACTCTTCACCAAAGCTGGAAACAGTGTCACCAGGACGTCAGTGAAATATGCCCTATCTTAGCATGTGCCATTAAGAACCAAGAATTTGGTATTTAAAATTAAAAGTACACCTTGAGGAAATGAAGTGTGTAATATAATTTGAAATTATAATAGCCTTATAAGAAAGAGCATTATAACTGATAGTCTTGTGAGTGGAGTGTATGTTAAGTTTTCATACGTAGATATTATGTATCTAATAGGTTTCTACTGTAGTGATCTGCTTCCTTTGTAATTTGTAGTCCTAAAGACTTTTTTAAAAAATAAAGGCCATCCTTAAACTTAGGTTTAATAGATCCGTTTTTGTTCAATTGGAACTTTTAAAAACATTCATGCCTAAATGACTGGCATTGTATAACACATCAAAAATGTCTTTCCAGTTTATAACTAATGTAAATGCTGCTTTCATCTGAGTATGTCCCAAACTACAGGTATCATACCCCCAGAGAACTCTTGATCTAGATGAAGCTAGATTAACGTACCTCTACAATGGAAGTCGAGCGTTACTACAATACAGTCAAAAGTGTTTAATTGCATAATGTGTACATTTAAAAGGGGGTATGGGTGGGTGGGTGGGTGTGTGTATGTGTGTGAGAGAGAGTGTGTGAATGGCCTTCCAAGCTGTCTTTTTCCTGATTGCATAAGTCCTATCCTACTAGTGGCATAATAAGGGTTCATTAGTATATGGACCAGTCCCAAAGTAGTACAATGTTAGTTTGAATGGAGACTTGCTTAGGCTTAACTCCTTTAGTACTAGAGCTTGGTGCCAAGATTCAGTGTAATTGGTTTTTACGATATAGCAGTATGGAAAATTAACAACAGGAATCATATAAGATGGGTTTGCCTGCTATGGCAAAGAAGCCAGCTGCCAGTGCCAACCCCATACCCTCAAACGATCCCTAACGGAAAGGCCAAGAATGCTGTGCTTTCAGTGATGGATAAATGTTAGCATTCAAATTTTGTTGTTGCTGGATGTCAGTGTGTATCCTAGCTGGTAATACAAAGATAAAATGTCAGCTCTGCCACTCCTAGAGAGACATTTAAAATATTCAAGTTGAGTCTGGATTTCTTAAGTACTAAACTCCCAACATTTTTCCCCTTCTGGTTGGGAGTATACAACTCCCAAAATTTTTCCCCTTCTGGTGTATTAAAAATTGAAAGTCAAATTAGCTACAGAGCCTTTTGACTTTTTAAAAGATTAATCAAGTGTTGGGGTGAGTGGAAGACATTCACTCTTTATCAGGTGAAGTAGTATGAGTAACTGATTCCTTACTCATAATTCGGTTTAGAATGTTGGTCTTCACTGGAAGTAACTTGTGCTTTGCTTCTTCTGGTTTATAAAGGTTTTTTCATGAGTTTGGCTTTCGTGTTATCAAAGCTTTATGAGACAAAGTCTATGGACCTTTAACAGAAATGTTTTATGATGATATAAGCAAATAATTTTTGGCCCTAGTTCTCTACAAATTGCTATTATCAATTTCACCTTCATGAGTATCCCTTATTGATAAATGTAAAAATGGGATTACAGCTGTGGGTTGCTTTTGGAGGATAGGACTTAAATTTGAGTTTGAGCAATCTTGTCTTAAAAGCAATCTTAGTATAAAATAATTTTAAATTTATTTGGCAATTGGATATCTGAATATAAGATATGCATGTTTGCTTGGGTATAAGCAATTATATGATGGGTGATTTGCCATTTTTCTTTTGCCCACTGTAAAAATTATAATTCAATTCTGAACTATACATGAGTATATTTCATAGCTGTATGTCTACCCATTACAATTTCAAGTTAATCTTTCCTTGTATATTGTGTCCATGTGGACTTAATGTACTACTATCAACTGGTATTTTAAGTGTGTTAGGTTAATTGAGCTAGTGTGAATACTTTGCGCAGTTGAGTTTTGTGAAATTTATTAATGGAAATCTAGGATTACTAAGTTTTGAGCACAAATTTATTCCTTCATAAAATAACAGCTGCCAAGAGCTATTGAACAAGTTTTAAAAGTGATTTTAAATCTGATAAGTGTATTGTACTGTTGGTTAAACAATACAGAGAGGGTTTCTGGTAAACAGCCACTTTTCTATTTGCCCAAACGTTGTCCTTTTTGCTTTATTCTTAAAATCAGACTTGACCACCTAGCATAACTTTGTTTTCTGACAGTGTCACTATCCCCATACAACCCTATTGAGGGTACAACTTTCATGGAACCAAAAGTTTTGTTCAAATGGAGATATTATAAGTTGAAACTAGAGATGTGCTAAATACCACCTAACTAAAATAACTTAATTGTTTCATAAGGTTTTGTCTAGGAATTTATTAATACATGCATTAATGTGATCTCAACGATAACAAGAGGAATATTTTTGCTTAGTGTTGCTTAAGTTTTTTTTTTTAATTCTTTGGCTTGTAGGCATCAAATTAACCCCCTGGGGAGTTATCATCCATATTAACTTAAATAATTATATTACACTTTGTAGCTGCAATAATAGCTTGTCCATTTATATGTAAGCCACCAATATATGCTTCTAATTGTCCTGTTTTCCTAGATTATCTGTACCAAAAGGTCAGCCTTTTTTGGCAAAATGTGTGCAGATGGTTCTTTTCAAATGCATTCACTGTTAATCCATATTGTAGGTTATTTTAAATACTGCATTGAGACTGATTTTTCCAGTTTGGTTATCTAGCTAGATCACTCCATTAGGACATCTAAAGTGTAGGTTCGAGTGGGAACAGTGAGCTATAAAAATGCAGAGGCTTTCCTCTCAAGAATTTAATAAACAATTTATTAAGAGTACAGGTTCAGAGATTGTACCATGAACTACATGTATACATACATATACATATATATATATATATATAGTGGATTTGGGGCTCTGCAAGGTGATCTTGATGAATAACTGTAGTTGGGCACTATCTAAAATCAAGCAGTTGACTTGTAAAGTATGACAATTTCAGAGTGTCTTGAGAAAAACTAGCCAGGAGCCAAGCAATGCTGGTGCTTATTAATGACAAAAGTAGCTTGCACTAGTTCATTTTTTTTTTTTTTTTTGAGCTGCCAGACCCCAAAGCTCCTTTAAAAGTTAAATTTACCTACAGGTAAATAAGTGTTGGCAGGAAACCCCAAAGCAGCCATTTTTTGACCGGTCCTTACTTGTCGGTCTTTAAATATGTTAGAAAAGCTTTGTGTGGTCCTGATTTCTCTAGCATTTTAAGGTTTAAATATCTTGTAAACATGGACACAGTAGTGATGTTCCAAGTAGGAGGAATATAAAAGATAAACGAACATTTGAACTGTGAGTGGAGAAGACAAGCTAGCTAGCTCTTGGCACTCTGGAACATGTCCACAACCTAACTACAGCCATCCAACCCAGTAACTGTACTGATGCCTATTACTATGTATAACTGTGAAACTTGCTTCTTGTCTGTACCCTTGAAATTGAAATAAAATTTAATGAGAATCTTTGTTAATGTAAAAAGAACATTGATGACTGCTCGATATCTGATTTAGACTAGTAATCACTTCTGACACAATTTTGCATCTGCAATCAACAAGCATTTAAACTGATTCCTTACAAACACTTCCCTAGCCAATGTCTGTTGATATATTTTAACCTTAACTGCTGGCTTACAGAATTAGCTATGGGGGCATGAAGATTTAGGATTGTGTGAGCTTTAGTGGTATGTGAGAGAAAGCCTTGGGAAAGCTCAATTTGTCGCCAGCCTAGAAAACATTTGTAAGAAACACGTCCAGTTAAATTAGTGGCAGGAAATCAACACTAGGAAATCCTCAATGACCTTTGCAGATGACTTTGTAGCATTTTAGGGATGAGGGAAAAGTAGGCATAGATAAATTATTAATCCACTTGTCAGCAAACTTCATGAATTGGGATTGATTACTAAGGGCTGGGGCTCATTGGAATGCATATTGTGGGTGTTTGCAGTGCCTAGATATTCACATGTGGAGTATAAGGTCAGTATGTTTTAAATGGTTAAAAATCCCTCTTTAAGAACTAAAGTTAGTGGTCAGATAAGGTGAGAAGGGCAATTTCAAAAGATGCCCACTTATAAATGGGCAGTGGGAGGAAAAGGATGTAGTTGAAGCTGCCTTAGCCTGGTAATGCAGGTGGGTAAATTCTACTTCTTAATAATTTACTGAAACAGCCCTCCTTTTCTCCCCACCATTAGTAGGCATTAAATCAACAAGCAGTCCCTGCCTTAAGAACCAACTACATAGATGATACTGCAAGTAGTGTAATTTGAGTATGTGAAGGGATATGAAGCCAAGGTTGTTAGTTCAGAGAAGTATTCTTGGAAAATACGGGATTTGCAGAGACCTTGCCACTTCTGTTTGAAGATAAATTTTTCATCCCTCAATGTGAATAGCTCCAGTAAATGGGATCAAGGCTTATCAGTTGCCCAAAATAAGATTGGAAATTAATTTCTGGTTAATTTTATCTTGCCCTTCAGTTTCATTTTTCCTCCGTGCTTCACTCTCATGAAATAGCACATTTGTTTTTTCCCTGCACCTCTACTAATGAAAGAGAAAAAAAAAGCTGCCCATTATCATTTTAACCTCCTTGATGTTCACCTCAGCAGTGTTTTCTGGATGTCTGTTCTAAAGCTTGACTGGGCATCTGTCAAATCTAGTTTTATGGTATTTAGTTTTTTGTGAATTTGGAACTGGAACATGTTCAGGAAGCTCACTCCAGTTTAGGTGGAGCATAACACCCACTTGAAAAATGTTTTTTAGGGAAGAGTACTCACTAAAATCAAGAATAGAAAGGAAATAATTTGATGGAACTTAAGCAAGAAAAATCAAAAGAAAGGAGAGGGTACACACACTACTGTCCCTAACGAAAGCGGCCAAAATGGATCGTTTGTCCTTGACTTTAACCCCATTCTCTTAACTACTGTGATGGAGACTTCTCATGGCTTCCCTTTTGGCAGGTGAGAGTGGTCAAACAAGCACCCATAAGGCATTGGCTTTACTTTCAATGCAGGTATCCCACTCCAGCGGAATCATTTCTGGGAAGCCCAAATTGACACTATTTCAGTTCCATATAATTCCTTGGGTCAACAACAGGTAACATCAGTTGCATGAAAAAGTAGACTAGATACTAGGCAGATGCTTATTTGGGCAGCTTGCATTCTAGTTGGAGTGATGAAAATAGCATAAAATGCATCACTGAAGACATTAAGGACATCTGTGGCTGTAGCTACACCAAACTAAGTGGACCTCCAGAGATCATATTCTCAAAAAGCTTAGCCACTCAAGATTGAGAAGGGCCACGCTGTCCTCATTGGTGAAAGACTGCTATATCTAGTTGGCCCTACTGCCAACCGTAACTATGATCTACCTCAACATCTCCTACTCTCCTACTCCTTTCTGCCTTATTCTTGAGGAGTAATCAAATCAGCACTACCATTGTTGCTGAAAAGGACATGTCAATGACTGCCCTGTGGTTCCTCCCACCATGCCCTCTTCGCCAAGATGCTTGCCCAGGCAACTACTCAGTGTCTCCCCCATTAGTACTGCTCCTTAAGTCAAGGGCCGTTTCCCTTTTAAAATTTGCATCCCCAAAACTTAGCATCTATCACACAGTAATTCTTTTTAGGACCTCAATGGGTTTTCTAGTCTAAACTATGGCTAACCAAGAATCCCATCAATAAAATTCTTTTTTGGGGTTTTTTTCTTTAGGCAATTGGGGTTAAGCAACTTGGACAGGGTCAGAAAGCTAGTGTCTGTCAAGTGTTTGGTCTGAGGCCAGATTTGAAATCAAGTCCTCCTGACTTCAGGGCCGGTGCTCTACCCACTGCACCACCTAGCAGGCCCTAAAATTCTTAACAAATATTAATGATCATTTAGCTAGTTTTAAGTCCTCCCGCCAACATCTCTAGATGTTTGGGGGATGGATCTAGTTCCCTAGGCAGCAACCTGTTAACTTTTAGTCAGCTCTGATGCTTATTTTCTTGTACCAAATAACTTGCCTTTCCGCAATTTCCACTCATTACTGGGGCAAACAAAACAAATCTATGACGACTCACATTATCCTTCAAATAAATTTTTGGAATACTTGATAGCTTCCCTACCACTCTGGTTATATCTAAATTTTCTCCAGCTTGTCTTCCTCCTTTCTAAAACATGGTAGTTAGAAATGAGTATTTCAATGCAACTTCAGAATCTTTCATCATTTTCTCTGACCCAAAG
Source organism: Vombatus ursinus (assembly GCF_900497805.2). Lineage (NCBI taxonomy): Eukaryota > Metazoa > Chordata > Mammalia > Diprotodontia > Vombatidae > Vombatus > Vombatus ursinus. Next base: position 25,342,710 of record NW_020954580.1, on the reverse strand, counting down.
GAGCTGCTTGTGGAATTTTAATCAAGGTCACAAGACTAGGAAAGCAGTTTTATTTCCCAGAACCCAACTGGGCAGACAGAAAAAAACACTTTCTGTGACCCTGGGCAAATCATTTAACCCTATTGCCCAGCCAAAAATAAAAAAAATTACTAGAAAAAACCACTTCTAAGATTTGGAAACCAGGGCATTGACTAGGAAAACTGCTGTTATTCACAAAGCTATGTTCCCATTCCTCAAGTTGCAACTTGCATAAAAAGGATACTTTTTATCAGATGATTTGTGGTTCAGAAACGGATAAGGAGTAGCAAAATAGTTTTGAGAACCACAAAATAATGATCTTCAGCAGTCACAAGACATTGTCTTTCCTTATTCATTCAAAAGGGGTCAACAATTATCAAACTGACTTGAAGAAAATTGTCTAGCAACACTGCCAACCTGAGTTTTCAAACTGCAACTGCTAATGAAGGAAAAATAAAGTTCCATTAAGAATCTTACAAAAAAAAAAATCTCACCAATGCTATTAGATGTGTCCTTTTGAAGATGGGGAGGGGGATTGTGAGAATTCAGAAACATAAGAGTACACTCCTACAAAACTATTACTCTATCTAGTCCCTCCTATGGTTATTGCCAGCTTAGGTGTACTACAACAGGCATAAGTCTAACCATCTAGAAACTGATTTGGGGGCGGGGGATTTGCACAGTGATAGGACCTATGTGTACAAAAAATTTTTATAGCAGCTTTTTGAAGTGGCAAAGAATTGGACATTGAGGTAATGCCCATCAATTAGGAAATGTCTCAACAAGTTAAGGCATATGACTAAGGGAATGATGAGGAGGGCTCATTTTGGAAAAACCTGGACATACATGAACTGATGCAAAGTGAACTGGGCAGAACTAGAACACTGTACACAATAACAATACTGTACAGTGATCAATTGTGAATGACTTAGCTCTTCTTAGTAATATAATGATCCAAGACAATTCCAAAGGACTGAAAATGATGAAAATGGAGTCTGAATGCAGATTGAAGCAGACTATTTTTCACTCTCTGTAGCTTAACACATATAGACCCATATATCTAAGACCATAAAATGGGTCTAACTTATAAGGATGTTAATCAACATGCTAAAAACCATTAAGTGCTATAAACAAATGAGTATCAAACTTAACGAGGCCCAATCTTCATGCAGAAAATGCCCAGATTTTTTAGTTTATAGGACCGTATTCACCATTTTCTTCTCTACTCTGAGATCAAATGAAATTCAAGGACAAAATACAATTTACCCTAGAGCTCTGCTCCTTCTCAGAAGAGCAAAATATGAGAATGAGGAAGGTACTTATTCCAAGTACCATCATGATCTGCTTAACTAAGTACTACATCAAAAATTATTTAAGAAAGTCTAGCACACATTACATTGTAATATTAAAAAAAAAACAACCCTTAAATACATTCTTATTAACTGGGTTTGACTTAAGATGACTAGATCATTCTTCCATAAGGATAAATAGGGAGAATCCAATTAAGTTATACTGAAAACACAATGATATATATATTATAGGATGCTGCCATTTCAGGTGTTTTTGAAGGGGGTAGGGGGAATAATCAAGAAGGCGAAAGACAGACAACGACAGTGAACCAGGTAACTTCTGAAAGTCTAAAACTTTCAAAATCAAAAAGTACCTAAGAAACTAAAGTCAAGGAATTATAAAAGAACTTGTATCTCCACTGAAACTACAAAGATGAAATCACAATTTAAAACTGTATTGTACATGTTAATGCAAAGTGAACACACACAAAAAAATTTTTCTTTAGAAAACCATTTTGGGGGCACAGTGGATAGAGCACTGGCCCTGGATTCAGGAAGACCTGAGTTCAAATCAGACCTCAGACAACACTTACTAGCGTGACCCTGGGCAAGCCACTTAACACCACTGCCTAGCCCCACCCCCCAAAAAAGAAAACCATGTTGTCAAGCACTTAAAAAGGTTTTCATAAATTTATTTAGATACTCAACAATAAACCGCTGTTCAAACAAAATAAACATGGCAGTGATACAAAAATTAAGAATTTTACAAAGCTAACTGTACAAAATAATTTAATACTTAAAAATTATGTTGACTGACACAGTCTATTATTATATAATCTCCTTTGGAGAGCTGTACAAATATAAATTGAATACAGGTCACATATTTTCTTTCTTCAGTGAAAAAAAGAAAGGATGCTTCAAGGCTTCTTTGAGAGTAATTCTTTCAGTTGGATCATATGCTAACATTTTCTGGATGAGGTCAAAGAGAAGTTCATGGTCAGCATCTTGAGAATGCATAAATTCCTGAAACCAGATCGAGAAATTAATACAGGCAGATCTCTCCTTCCAACCTTTGCAAATAACTTTTAGTTTGTTTTATGAGAAAAGAGGTAAATAATCTCTTACCTTTAATGGTTTACAACGCCGCTGAACATATCTACCAGCAGAACTGTGCTCATCCCAATCTAATTGGTAATGACGGAAATATTTTTGTATCCTAAAATAAAGTAGAATCTCAGTCAGTTATCTTTGACTCAAGATAAGAACACCACTGTGGAACTCAAAAAAACCTTTCAAGAGATGTGACAAGGCACAAAAACTATTGGGATAGGGAGAAGTCTTAAGACCAGGATACCAAAAAAAGGCAAAGGTATTAAATCTGGTACCAAACTGATGTTTCACATGATCTGCTTTTAAAGTAGTAACCAATTAATTCACTAAAGTAACATACTAAGAATTAGAAACTTAATACAAAATCAATTTAGTACTACTTTACTATTAATAGCACCTTAAGGTCTACCAAATGCTTTATAAATTTTATCTCATTTGATCCTTACAACACCCCAGGGAAGTAGGTCTTTTCTTATGGATGAGGAAACTGAGACACAGGTTAAGTTACTTGCCCAAAGCCACAAGGTAATTAAGTGTCTAAACTAGGGTCTCCTGGATCCCAAATCTTACATTCTATCCACTATACTACCTAGCTGCCTAGTTTATAGTCATCTAATATTTTTTTATAATTCAGTCTTGAATGGCTTAACCTCAGGTTTCTCATCTGTAAAATGAAAATACTAATACCTTCCCTCACAATGTTACCTGGAGGAAAGAACTCCATAAAGTCATAAAATATGGGTTATATTACACATACCTGGTTTTCTGAATCATATGTTTGGGTAAAGGGCCTAAAATCCTTTCCATCATTGCCAAATGTTCCTTACTGTCATGTGTCTGAAATGATAAAAACAAATAAGTAAAGAAATAACTTTTTAAAAAAAATGAAGACAAATACAATGGTCAATGCTAGTTCCAAATTAAAGTGAAAACATGCATTACTACTGTTGGTTAAGAAAATGTAAACTACCACCCCCAAAAAGATATATTAATATTTAAAATCAAATTTAACTCCACAGTACATTAACACCCCACACATCAGAATTCTGGTCCACAAGAAAACTGCTGAGTTATAGTTTATAGTCATCAAGGATGCAATGAAAAGAAATAATGCACAAAATTGAGTGACCATATATACAAATGAGTCTACACATCCACAGAAGATCTAGTGTGATGAGACACTATCTGGATCCACCTACAGGTCTCACCTAAATTCAATCTTCCAGGATTATACATATGGAAGTATTGGGGGGGGGGGGGGGGGGGCCCGGGGGACTGACCCAGAAATAGGGTTCGCACCTTTGAGTTTTATGTTCTGGACTTTTACTTCAACATATAAACTGTAAAAAAACTGGCTAATATACTTTTGATTAAAAAAAAAAACTGGTTAAAATAAAGGTGCTTAGTTTTACTTTACTGTTTATTTTACTTATATTGGAAATACCTCATTTTTAATTACTTGAGATTACTGAGCAAAAAAAATTGGCTTTAAAAACTAAGCATTCAGATCTATAAAAATTAAGCTTGTTGAAGAACACTCTCCATTTACTCCAGGCCTCCTTGGCTATAATCTCCTATAAACTAAATGACCTTTTACTTTCCTCACCAGAAAATTTTAAACTAGTTCTTAAATTGCTAGCTTTCATCTAACCCAAGACTGAGAATCAAGAACTAGTGAATATTTATAAAATGGTCCAAAATATAGAAATAGAAATACCCTGTGCAACACCAAAGATTAATGTTAAGAAAAATTCCTCAGTTACTTACAGGAAATATTGTGAATCCCAGGTAGTACTCAATGAGAATACATCCTATACTCCAAACATCACATGGCTGAGCCCATCCTAGAGCTGAAAAACAAAGTGAATCACCAAGGCAATTTAAGGTCAACCAGAAGTAATATTAAAATGAGAAAATCAATGAGATTTATAAAAAGGTTTCAGGAATCTATCAGAGTAAGGTGGACAGAAGTTGTTATACAGGTATGCATAAAAAGAACAACTCATGAGATTCACACTTAGATGTAGTTTAAAATTTTCAAATAAACAATCTTAAATTCTTCTTCTAATTAATTCTAAGAACGAAAATCAAAATTTCTCAGAACACGTAAGGAAAGACTAACCTAAAATAACTTCAGGTGCTCTGTAATGTCTTGTAGAAACCAAGGTACTATGGTGTTCATCATCATATGTTGCACTTCCAAAGTCTACAACTTTAATATCTGGATTTTTTACTGTACGCTCATCACGTCTCTGGGGGAAAAAAAAAAACATTTTTAAGAACAGAATGAGGAAAATATTCATTCTAGAATACTGACATACAAATAGACACTTACCATTTTGGGATTATACTCTTCAGTGTAGTCTGACTGCACAAACAAGATATTTTCCGGCTTCAGGTCAGTATGAGTTAGTTTATTACTGTGCAAAACTGAGAAGGAAGAAAAGAGAATTTGCTGCAAAGTTTTCTTCTTACAAGTTTTAACAAACAAAGTAATACATTCTAAGCACTTACAGTTAACAGATCTGCATATCTGATATGCCATTTTCCTGATGTGATCCATTCGAAATGGCAAAAAGCTGTTTTCTTTAATGAAGTCATAAGTGCTAAGTCCCAGAAGTTCAAACACAATGCAAACATGTCCAAGATGTTCAAACCATTCCAACATCTTAACACAGCGACTAAAATAGATTAAAACAATACAAATATGTCAGTAATTTACTTGCTTAATAAACAAATGACCTCAAATTCCAACTGGATACTTACAATGTGCTGTTAGGATCTGTTGAATTTATGTGTTCCAGAACTTGTATTTCCAAATGAGCTGCTTCGGAGTATCTATCCACGCTTTTCACTATTTTTACTGCTACCCGTCTACCTCCCCTGGAAAAAGTTAAAATTACTGGGTGAGCTCAATTCCCAAAGTTTACTATAACCTCAAATTACAATTTATTCATCAATTTATACTACTCTTCTTTAAATCTCTGCTGTCTACTACCACCTCTAAAGGCTATTTTTCTTTTCTTAGATGACCTTAGTATCTGGATTACTTCATGTGAACCAATATCCATATTTTGCTAGCCAACTCCTAGAGATCTTCACATTTAATTCCCTAGGTTAATTATCCACCAATTTGGGTACACACACTGATCAAAAGGCTCTGTGTTTTACCTCTTATACTCCCAAAAGCAAAACCATCTTCTCTCCCATAATCTCTCTTGGGGTACACACTTATAGCAATCACTTATGTCTTGTCCAATTTCAGCCCAAACTTTCTTTCAATTTACTTATGACCGTAAGAATTACCATTCAATTAGCTTTTCCTCTCAGATTTCAACTTTCTTCCCACCTTCCTTCAGTAGATGACTTGACTTCCTACTATGCCAATAGAAGACATATCACCAAACCTATTAATTCTTCCAACATTTCTCACACTTACCTCTAGTCATAAAAAAGAGGTTCTCTTTAAAAGCTAACCTGAGATTCCCCATCCTTTTTCTTCCTTTCCTCTAGTCCCATGTTTCAATTAACACCTACTTTGAGGCAAAGTGGTATAGCAAGTACTAAACTAGGAGACAGGAAAGAACTGGGTTCTAATCCAATTTGATACTCAGTAGCTATATGACCATGGACAGTTATTAATCACTCCCCTTTACCAAACCATAAGTTGATATATAAATTGTTAAGTATTCCTCAACTCAGCATGTTGTGGCAGCTAGTGGATCAATAAAAAAAGAATCTTCTGAAATCAGAAGATCTGAGTTCAAATCTGGCCTTATATTTACTAGGGATATGACCTTAGACAAATCATTTAACTCCAGTTTCCTCTATCTGCAAAATAGTGATAATAATAGTACCTACTCAAAGAGTTGTTACAATTAAATGAGATGTTTGTAAAGTGCTTAGCACTACCACGTAAGTGCTATATAACTATTAGCAATTATATTATTTTACCTACAAGTCAGCAAAATTAAGATAGGCAAAAAATCCCATCTCAAATCTGGCACCCACCCCTTACTACTCACATTACTGGGAGGTTAGTTACTCCTATTTTTATCAATAATGATTTGTCCTCACTTGACTACTGATACTACTTCACATAGTTGCCCCCCCCATCCTGGAAATTCACTTTTCTCTTGTGTTTTATGATAAACTTTGTGAATTCTCTTTTAATACTTCACCGCAACCTACTATCCCAATAGTCAGGCTTCCTTGGAAAGGTGCCACTCTCTAACTCCTTATACTACTGTTACTGCTACCACCTACCCCTAAGACTAGCAGCCCATTACTTAATCCTGAGATATCATTTTAGCCTTAAAAGTCCTCATTTCTAGTCATCCTCAATGTTTTTACCATACAAATGTTCTTAACATTAAGTCCTTTCTCAGGTATATTACCTTACTTAATAGGAAAGCATTGGCATTACCCACACTATAAAAGAGGTCTTGAGGTTCTCTATTACTTAGTCCCATACTTCCCAACAAATTTTATTTCCTGTTTCCAACATATGTACCCCTTTCTCCCCTTCAGAGTACTCTTTGTGGTCTCATTCTCCTTCTCCCTCCCCTTTCGTGCTATTACCTTATTTAGAATACCTCTTTTCTTTTCCACTTTTCCAAAGGCTAGTTGTCCTACCTGCTTCTTCTGACATCTCTAGCCCACAATTTTCCTCCTCTCTTAACTCTTACTCAAGACCATACAATTTAGCACTTAGTTGTTTTGTGTGATATCTGCCCAATAAGATAAGCTTCTTCAGAGAAGGAAGCATGAATCATGTATGCATCACAGTCCTAGCACAATACTACAAACACTACACATTGTAACTGTCAAATACATATTAATTGCACATCTTAAGTGTTTTTTTTAATACGTTAAGTACTGAAATGGTAGGTACTAATTCAACTTGTTTTATGAATGTTAATTATCATTTTCCCTTCTGGGCAAAAGAAAAAATTGTTTTCGAAAAATACTCAGGCTTCATTTGAATCATTCTATTACAAGGTATGAAAGAACTTTCAAAAAAAGAAAAATGATATGTCTGTTATCTGTCCTAGGTAGTTTACTATTTGTTGTCTATTGATTTAGGAAAAGCCATGTTTATCTTTAGACTATTCGAAGTGAACTATCCAAAAGCCAAAATGATAGGCATAGGACCACTTCTACCCAGAACAGATTTCAACTGGCTCAATTCAGAACAGCCCAAACTTAAAAGAACTGTGGCAAAAAAAGGCAATCTGATATATCAATCAATCATCAGGTGACTTCTTTCTCAGTACCACTATCTTTCCAGAGGAGTTGGGGAAAAGGAAAAACAAAGGACAAAACCAAATGTTTTAGTTCTCAGAACTACAGAGATAAGGTTGCTTTTTCTTATCCTGTACAGAAATGTTGCAATTTAAATCACAGCTGTAGAAGAAAAACGTGATGGCAAAAATGAAGAAAAAGGAAAATAGGATTGTTATGTCTCAAAATGTCTAAATGAGAATTTTAGAACATTCAGCTTCCTTCTCCAAAGCAAATAACTTGCTAATTCTTGGGAATTATAAATATATTGGCATATATCATGATGGCTAAAAGACTTTAGTATAAACTTTAGTATGCTATTTTATAATGAGATTTCACTGTACCACAGGTAAATCCAGTGTTCTGTGACATTTTAACAAAGGGCACCATTCTGTTACAACTATGTCTATGTTCTATATCCTAGTAAAAAGGCTAACTGTAACGACGCTTCATTGCTTTGGTTTCAAATTCTATTTGGGAGGGTGAGAAACAGAGATGGAAGGTACATTCACAAGTCTCTATGGTAATGTTTAATTTATATTAAACTTGCCCTGCTTATAGAAGGCTTCAGAAAAAAGAGCAATATAAAAAAATTATAGCCTAGATATACAGAAGTATTTCTAGCAATGAGCACTACCTGAAAGTAGAATGTGCTATTATCTAAGTAGTAGGTTGCCCTCACTAAACGTTTTCAAGACCACTTGCTGGGTCTGTTAGAGACTTCTTGCTCAGATATGGGTTGGATTATATAGCCTTCTGATATCTCTTCCAACTCAGATTCTATAATTAAAATGTTAGTGTTTGTCCTCTAGAGGAGGGTCTCTTATTGGCTAACAAAATATCAACATGCAGTTTGCAGAACCATTTGAAGAATGGTAATTTTAAAGTTAGCACAAAAAAACTATAGGTGGTTTCATGGTTTACAAAACATGTAACTAAGCCTATTTATAAATCAGGCTAAGTGGTTATACAGATTTGGTTGAATAATTTGAATATAATGTAATTCATCTTTATTGCAATAAGCCCTTATACCACTCACCTCCTTTAAACTTAAAAGGTCTTATCAGTAAGAAATGTATTGTCTAGGTTAAAAATAATCAGAATTAAGTACTCGGTATAGTTGGTAAAAAACTACAAACTACCAGTAGTGGAAATCTAAGTCTTCATCAACTCTTAAGAGTCAGTAAACCTGGGTTAAAATTCCTCCTCAAATACTTGCCAGCCATGTGAACATGGGCAAATATTTCCTTCATCTGCTGATAGAGGAGTATTATTTAGAATACCTACCCCTACACACTGTTGCTTTGTGGGATAAATACTTTGTAAATCTTACAAAGCTAAGTTATCTTTATCATGGAATAGACCATCCAAAACAAAAACTACCCTAAATCCCCACAAATCCAAGCTATGACTTGTCAAAAGTAGGAAACCAAGTATAAAAAGAGTATCTTGACTGTTAGACTACATTCCATATGGAGTCGAAACCCTCAGTTTTAAGAAGGGCTGAAGGGGTCTCGAATGAAAAAAGCTTCAGAAGCCCTGTTCGAAAGTATCATATTAAGATGTCCAATTTCATTTCTCCATTAAGAACACAATATGGACAAATGATTCTAGACTTATTTAACTAGGGTAGGAGAAAAATTTATTTAGGAAAAAAATTATGTTAAACACTTACGATTTATGATCGATGCATTCCACAACTTTTCCAAAAGCTCCTTCGCCTAAGGTATCAACAATTTCATCTAAAAAAGAGAAATAAATCTTACTTACACAAGAAATGGCAGTATTTTACTTATTGTTATTCATGAGTGATAAATGCTATTAATGTAGCTTGCCCTAGATACTACTTATCACTAGACATTTATTTTATTGGATAACTCATCAAAACAATTAGTTTTAAACTATCTTTTGGCATTCTGAAAATAACTAACATTACTATCTTGGAAGTGCTGAATAGCAAGCATTTAATTTTCTAGGGAAAGCAAAAACAATCCCCCCACCAAAAGAATACAAAAGGAAAAAAAGGAGAAAGAAAAGACTTTCAAATCCCTGACATCTTAGTCTAAACAGATTATGCTATCTGAAAAGTTAATAAGTGTTGAAAAATATTCTATACATCTTGCACTTAGTACGTCTCCACTCTGACAGATCAGGTGACCCTCCTCATCATCCTCTACACTCCTGGATCTTTTCCTTCGGTGACTCTTCTGGAAACGTCAAGTGGGCCGCACCAAGATCGTCCAGCCAATCAATAAACCCGAGTGAATTCAGGGCAGAATACGAAATTCATTCAGCGGGGAGATATTCAGGCATTCAGATACACGCCAGGCCACAAACGGTTGGCAGGAGCAATTTCAAATTCAGTCCCCAGAAATTCACAGGGCACATAGTTTATGTTAACAGGAGAAAAACATGGCAAGGAACAGATTTTCAGATAAGATACTTAAAAGTGGCAAGGCAACAAAACATAATACAATCTTTTTTCCTTAAAAAAAAAAAAAATTAATGATGTACTGAAATGTAATTTAAGTCTCTAGTGTCCTTAAATTAATGTTGTAAAATTCCAGGACATTGATTTGCTTGTTTGACAAAAGTAGCCCTTGTGGCCAAGTTAAAGTTTCCTGTTAGTTTTAAGGAATGTTTAACAGTTAAACAAATAAAATGTAGTAATAATTCCTTAAGAAATTGCTAAAAAGCCTAAAATATGCTGATATAATTTGCAGTGTTCTTAAAAACAGCTGTTCAGTAAGTTAAAATCCCAAAACAGCTTCATATAGGAAAAAAAAAGATCAGACAGCATGCCCTGCTAAATACACAGACAACAGGCATGTCTGATCCTCAAACTGCAGTCAGCATTTGTTTATTAATCTGATAACTATGTATATATATATAAACATAGCTATGCATAAACTTAAATTTTTTTTATCTATATTTACAACAAAATGATCAAACTAATTTTGAACAAATGAAATTTCCTGAAAGTGGCATAAAACTATTTGGAATCTATATATCTTTAAATTTGCCATATAAACTATCTTAAACTGAGCTGCCTGTCTGTTATGTCCGATGTTAATTTGAAGGACAATCACTAACAACTACTGTCAAGAAATCTGCTAAACAAACGCCAACTACAAAAACTAAACTATTAATATGCATTTCAGGAATCTCCCATCCAAGGCCATTAAAAAAAATTTTCAGCAGTTTTAAAAATTCATACTGCTTCATCTATAACATAACTGTCCCAAATTGTCAAACATGAATCCAAGTTTTCCTGCTTAGAAAAGAAGTTAAATTTCCAAAACAGTGAAAAAATTGCTCATACCACATGTGAATGACGATGCGCTGTACTGCGGTGACTCTTGTGTTTTCTTTTATAATGACTTCTTCCACTTCTACCAGAGGACTTGCTACTGTGATTGTAATAACCACTTTCTTGTTCTCTATGGTGATATCCGCTTTCATATCCTTGACAGTAGTAATGTCTATATTCATCAATGTAGCGTCGATTACGGTAATCTCTCTCATTTATACGTCTGGCTTCCAAATAATGGCTAAAAAGAAATTACAGAGAACTCAGTCACCAATTTTTTAACTATTTTAAAACTCTTCAAAAAGCCTCTAAAAGAATGATACTAACAAGAAGTCATCTGGGACATTTCCCCCCCCCCAATATTATAGATTTCTTTCAACTAATAACAAACTCAATAGAGATTAGTGTACTGGACAGAGAAAATTTGCTCTCGAGGGCTGTAAACTTACAAAAACTTCAATTTAAAAACAAAACAACCCACACGTGTCTAATATGGTATATATAATACAGTATACTTCCTTACCGATCATAAATTTTCAAGTGATTGTGCTTGCAGTGCTTGTTCTCCCAGGAACTGCTATGAGATCTCTTCCTTCGCTTATGACCACTAATACCGCTACTCCATTTTCTGTCATCCCAACTTTCCTTTTCAAACCAATCAGAACAATCTGTTCTCTTTGAATGTTGCATCTATTAAAAAAAAATTTCATAAGTTACACTTTATATGACAAAATTGTCCAATTAGAGGAATTCCTTATAATTGTATTACCATGAGAAAATATCTTCACATGGTTACTTTTTAAAATTCCAAATAAAAAACAAGAACAATGCCAAAGTACAAATACCACACATTTTTCAAGCCCAGTAGTGACCACCCTCAGACTTAACCTGTGAAAGTACCCTAATACGTTCACAATAAATAGCATCATCTTTCTAAATAAGGCCTCTTCTTACACCAGAATTTACTTGGTCAGGATCGGTATCTGTTCCAAGCAAATCCCAGTCAAGTACTGGAACTAACCCATGCTTTATTTCAGAATAATGCATGTTAGAATTAAAATTTGAAACGTCAACTTTGAGGTATAGTAACATGGCAACAATTTCCTCTACCCTCACTATATTCACAATATGCCTCTACTCAAGTCCTACTTCAATACAGCACAAAGTGATTTTCTTCAAGGCTACATAATTAAAAAAAAAAAACAAAAACAAAAAAACAAAAACAAAACACACAACCGAATTATATTAACCATCAAGCAATGAAAATAAAAAGAATAACCAGTCCCTACCCTTTAATTCTACTGAAGGGAAATAGGCTAATTAAATACAAAATGAAAAAATATATATATATTTTTGGAGGGGCGAAGGAGTCTGGAAATGCCTCATCTCAATTGAACCTAAGCTATTTTTGAAGAAAACTAGGAATCTATCTAGTGGATGTGAAGAGGGAATGCATTACAGACATGGGAAACACGGAACACATGGTAAGCTAGTTTAAAAAACAGTGAAGAATTATCATAAAATGAGATTGGAAAGATAGTTAGACACCAGAATGTGGCAATGTTAAATGTCAAGCTGAGGATTTTCTATTTTTATCATAGAAGAAATAGGCATCACTTTAGATTTTTGAACAGGAGAGTGATATTAGATTCAAAATAACTTATCTGTATGGAAGACAGATTGAGAGAGGAGACAATGAAGCTCAAAGATCAATAAATTGAGATAATGGGTGTGTGAGAGAAGGGCACAAAACAGTAAACATGTTGTGGAGATTAAAGGGACAAGACTGGCAAATGGTTGGATTAATCTCTAGTAGGTCTTATCTCACCTGAAAGGTAAGTACAGGGCGGTATCATACAAGTTTGGAAGAAGTCTGTCAAATAAGTTAGCTACAGCAACTATATACTAATAAAACACTTGAAGTAACAAATTATTATTAAACTTTTTATAAGTACTATTCAAAAGCAGGTGTTGCTTTAATTAAATTAGGTGACTGAGCAGAGACTATACTAAGCATTGGGAAAATAGATAAAATTTTAGTTAAGACCTAACATTGTGTCTATTAGACTGATACACATGAAAAAAGTCTATTCTCCCCATTTCCAAAGTACACCAGTCTCTAAGGGCAGCCAGGTGGTGCAGTGGATAGAACACTGGGCTTGGAGTCAGGAGGATCTGAGTTCAAATGCAGACTAAAACCAGATACTTGACACTAACTGTGTGACCCTGAGTAATTGACTTAATCCCCAACTGCCTCACTGAAAAACAAAAACAAAGTACACAGTCTCAAAGCTCACAAGTTATATAAGTTATAAAGCAGAAAATTACATACATAACAAGACTGAGATTGTCTTACATCCACAAATACCAAAATTTTCACAACGAATTTAGGGAAATTTCCAAATTATTTTTACCTAAGAGATAGGAACTTTTATACAAAAGTTATAGCAATTTTGGACAACACTTTCAGTTAAAAATTTTTTTTAATTTCAACGCTAAGCGTTCTGCCATAAGGCATAACATACATGTGCAAAGTACTGTTAGAGATAAGGGGAAAACCATGTGTCTTTTCCTCTAAGGTTACCTTCTACCTACTTTATGTAGCTAATTTAGGTATATAAGTACATGATGCTTCCCTTATCTGATTATAAGCTTCTTAGTGACACCTATTTCAGCTTTTTCTTTATATACCAAGTCTCAGGAACAAGCCTAGCATATGCTGATTGCTTCTTGATGAAGTCCTACATTAAGTAACTGGTCAAGGAGACAGGAAAGACCTGGGTTCTTCAAATGAAAAATCACTGAACATTTAGTGCCAACTATGTGCCAAGCACTATGCTAAGCACTGGAGATACAAACAGGCAAAAAGACAATCCCTGCCTTCAAGGACCTCACAATCTAATGGGGGAGGACAAAATGCAAACAATTATACAAAAAGCAAGCTATATACTGGATAAATAGAAAACAATTAACAGAGGAAAGGCACTGGAATTAAGAAGAGTTGGGGAAGACTTTCTGTGGAAGGTGAGATTTTAGTTGGTATTTAAAGACAGCCAAAATGAAAACCCAGGGCAGAGAGATTAACTCGTTTGTGAAATAGGCAGGAGGCCAGTGTCACTGTATTTAAAAAAGTAAATATTGGGGAATAAGGTGTAAGATGACGGGGAGTAATGAGAGACTTGAGAGCAAACAGACCCACCAGGAAGCTATTCCAATAGTCCAGGTCTTAAGAGTTGAGGGTCTACACTAGAGTGGTGGCAGAGACAGAGGAGAAAAGAGGACTATTTGAGAGATGCTGGAAGGTTGAAATCACAGGTTTTGGCAATAATTGTGTATCTGCATGGGAGAGTGCCTAGAGATAAGTAAAGAATCCAGGATGACTCCTAGGTTCTGAGCCTGAAGGACTGGGACGATGTTTCTGGGAGGAGGGTTTAGGAGGAAACACAGTAAAACAATGAGTTTGGTTTAGGACATAATGAGCTTAAAAATGTCTACTGGACAGCCCAGTTCGAGATGTCTGAAAGATAAGAGATTGAAGGTCAGCAGAAAGGTGAGAATCATCAGCATAGAGATGGTAATTAAATCCATGGAAGCTGATAAGGTCACCAAGTGTGGCCTAGAGAGAGAAGGCCCAAGAAGAGAAGTCAGAGGGACACCTAGAATCAGAGATAATACAACACTAACAAGTAATTACAATAATCAACAGGAACAAAGAAATGCCTTCCACAATGCCCTAATCTAGAACCACACCATTTATGAAAATAGCCACACATGAAACGATATTCTTCAAAGTACTGCATACAAATGAAATTCTCAATTTTCAGACTTGTGAAAAATGACATGTTAAAACTCAATTTTGGTAATTATTAATTAAACATCTTCCTTGAAACCTTCACTGTACAACTCAAAGTTAAAAGTTTTAAGCTATTCTTCCTGGTTACATTTCAAAAAAAAATTTTTTTCTTTTTAGTGCAAAGGCTTGATATTACCAATTACTGAAGGCCCAATTTCCTTCAAATACTAAATGTAAACGATCTTTTTTAGCATTGGGCTAAATGAAAATAAAGATAGCATGGTGGTACACTTTCCAAACACATTTCACTAGCTTCTCTAACCCCTAGGTTGCTTTGTTTGTGACATCATTCTCTTCCGAAAACTGGATTGCTGTCAGCAAAATGAGACTTTTGTGTAATGATTATGGCTAGACTACGTGATTTACTACGATCCACACAGCGTTCCTGTGTAAACAGCTGCCCGGTTCAGAGAACCTTTCAGTAACAAGATCCTCTTTTAAATCATGAAGACACGTTTTCGAAGAGAACCAGGGAGGCCGAATTAGGAGGGAGGGAAAGGTCAAAGTTGGCAAATGTTGAGCAGGCCAGGTCGGCTACATCCTTTCAGAAAACAAAGATTTCATCAGATATAAGCTACCGTGGCCAAATGCCGGAAACGTTAAGAAAAAAAAAAAAAAACAAAAAGAAAAGATGGTCTAATGGCTGCATTTTCGCTACGTCTCCTGGCCCAGCTTTTCCTTCTCTGCTCAACAAACTAGCAGCTTCGGTCTCCAAAAGCTCCATGATTTTAAAATAGAACTGGCCTACTGGTATTATTTTCCCAGGGGAACAAACTACGTTGCCCCCGATTTTCCTTTCTCCGTTTTCCAACTACAAAAACGTCAGCACCCTCGAGAGTGAAGGGAAGACAAACGACCCCGAGCGAGCGGTCGAGAAAGGCCCGGGCGGCGGCAGTTTGCGGCAGACAAGGCCAGCTCCCTCTTCCCCTCCCCCATCCAGCGCGCGGCAGCCACGGGCGGCGTCTCCCTCCTCCCCTCCCCCACTCCGCCATTTTGCCGCGGCCGAACGAGCCCCGGAGAAGACAATATGGCGCCCGCAACCTTGGGCTCCGCTCCAAAGCCTCCCCCTTCCCTAAAGGAGGACATTCTGGGAAACAGGGATTGGGTCATTCCTTTCCTACTACAAAATCTCTCGCCCCTAAGGCGATGGCGGCGGCCACGCCACAATCCGGGGACCCAAAGCCGGGTGGGCAGCGGGGGAGGCCGCTCAAGGCGAAAGTTCAAAGTCGCTAAAAGGACTAGACTGAGAAGGGGGATTTTGCCAGGACCCTTAAGAAAATACACCCGAGTTAACTTACCGTTTCGGCCAAGGAAACGGGCTACGACGGGGCGAAACTAGCCTCCCAAGCGGACGGAGCAACAGCCAAATGCTACCGCTCGCGACGGATTCCGACAGGCAGACTGACGCGGTTGTCAGGATTGTTCTCTAAAATAAGAAGGACGCATGCGCATTGGCCCCGCCCAGAGGGGGCGGGGCGGTAAACACACTGAGGTGGGGACGTGAGTGAAGGGTGGTGGCTAGCGTAGGGAGTGGGCGGAGCTTACAGACCGAATCTGCGCATGTGCACAAAGAGTTTCTTCTTGTTAGTTTCCGCAGCTTCTTTTTTCAGTTTATTTGTCTCAATCAGATTAGCCTAGTACATGGCCCCTAGTTTAACTAATGTTTATGGATTGATTGATTGGTTGATAGATTGAACTGACAAGGCTAAAGTGTGAATTAGTTTGGGGCAGGGCCTGGCAGACAATAGAAAAGACTAGGAAAACGCTCTCTTGGATGACTGCCAGCTAAAATGCCCTTGGAACTGACATTTTCCTTGAGGAGAGTTGTCTCAGTCCTAGAGAAGAATCAGATCTTAAATTAAACTAGGGAGCAGTCATCATTGATGGGGTGCTTGGATCCCAATTTCTCCCTGGTCTCAGAAACACTATCCCTGGCAGTTTCCCTCCAGCCCAAAGACCCTATCTCTGGCAGTGACTCAAGAGGGAGTCCAGTGAGGCAAACTCTCTCTCCCAGTTACAAGAACAAGCTGACCTCTGTAGAATTTCCTTTGTATGAACAGTACTATCTTGTACCAGCAAACCTATCATGTACTGATGCCCATAGTTACCATATACAATCCAGAGGTCAAGCTATAGACATCAACTCCTGAAACTATCTTGTTACAGACATAACAGACCAAAATACACCCTTTAGGAACCCTCTCTCCCTGCCTCCCCTCGGTTTCCAGTAGTGAATGATTGAGTTGTATGTTATCACCTAATTAGCATACTTGCCACATAATCCACTACTTTTCTTGTATAAGCTTTAGCGTCATTCTTGTTAGGGTGCAAGTTTCCTAAGGAGCTCTGCCCCCCATGGTAGAATTCCTTAGGGACCTTTGCCTGCTGTATAGCATAACAATAAATCTTTTTCACTTTGACTCAAAGTATGCTTGGGTCTGTGAATTCATTCCCGACAACACTACTGAACCCAGTACTGAACTGAAAAACATCCCTACCCATAGCAGCAGCAGCTCGTTTTAGCTCTGGTAACTAGAAAAGGACATTTTTTCATTAAATCAATCTTTGGAACGGAGTATGAACAAAGTCTGCACACTTCTTGAATTGTGTGTCCTAAGCAATTTGTATTAAATGAAAAAGCTGAGAACCAAAGGG
This sequence comes from Vombatus ursinus, assembly GCF_900497805.2. Classification (NCBI taxonomy): domain Eukaryota; kingdom Metazoa; phylum Chordata; class Mammalia; order Diprotodontia; family Vombatidae; genus Vombatus; species Vombatus ursinus. The sequence continues at coordinate 25,325,192 of NW_020954580.1, read as the reverse complement.
AGAGATTCCAAAGGTTGGATGGAGCCTGCCTAGCATTACCACCATGCCTACGAGGAGCAAAGAGAAGACTGAGCTGTGGCAGAGAAGGGAGATATTGAGGACACTCTGGCTCTACAGGCAATTCAGCTCAGAAGACCCAGCCAGGGGTGGGGAACCTGTGGCCTTCTAGATCCTCAAGTACTACCCTTTGACTGAATCCAAACTTCACAGAACAAATCCCCTTAATAAAAGAATTTGTTCTCTAAAAGTTGGACACATGTGGCCTCTAGGCCAAAGGTTCCCCACCCCTCGCCTAGGCTGAGGTAAGTAGCCAGAAAAGGCCAGTTGTTTCTCCATTGTTCTCTCTAGATACTTATCTATCCACAATCTGCTATTTTGTTACCCAAACAATTCCAGTAAGATTTGCCTTTGACACAAAGAGGCCAGGAGTTAACTAGAGACAGATTTAAATGTAAGGTTAGGCAGAGTGCTCAATCTTTAATTAGGTGTCAAGAACAGTCAGCATTTATTAAGGGATTAACACCTGCCTGAGAATACAAATAAAACAGATAGTCCCTTCCCTCAAGGAATTCACATTTTTTTAAAAAAAATAATACTTTATTTTCTTCAATTATAGCATTCCCAATATAAAAACAATTTTTAACATTCTTTTTTTTTTAAAGTTTTGAGTTCTAGTTCTATACCTTCCTCCCTCCCCTCCACCCTCCTGCAATCTGATATAGGTTATACATGTGCAGTCATGTAAAACATTTTCATATTAGCCATTTTGTGCAAGAAGGCTTAGAAAGAAAGGGGAGGGAGAAAGAAAAAAGAAAAATAGTACGCTTCAGTCAATATGCAGACATCAATTCTTTTTTTCTCCATTTAATAGTATTTTTTTTCCCAACTACATGTAAAGATAATTTTCAATATTCACTTTTATAAGATTTTGAGTTCCAAATTCTTTTCTTCCTCCCTATCTCCCCTCTCCCTCTCCCCAACACAGCAAGCAATCTGATATAGGCTATACAGGTGTTGCGGTTTGGGTGCTGGGAACCCTGAAATGTAAGGGTACAGGGTGAATCTGCCTGGAAAGAATTTGAGTCCTCAAGCCTTCTTTCAGTCAAGGGAGCAGTATATTCTAACTCCAATAGGAAAGGGCAGAGTTCCTAGTGAATCTGCAACTTAATGGGGATGAGACTGATATTTATGTACAAAAAAAGACAGTGAGAAGATCTGGATGGGATTAAGGATTGATAAATAGCCTGAGCTGGGCCAGATATAGACAATGAAAGGAATTAAATGGTCTAGGGTGGATCAGAGAGCCATAGTGAAAGGGCTGTTAAAAGGACTATTGAGTATCTAGGTGGTCTGGGATGGGCCTGATGGGGGGGGGCGCCCAGGGACTAGATTGTATGGGAAAATCCAGGGACTGGATTCTTTCAAAGACATAGTCTTTTCCTTTTAGGGGTCCAACTCCCATCACCCCTCACATGTACAATCATATTAAACTTATTTCCACATTAGTCATGTTGTGAAAGAAGAATCAGAACAAAAGGGGAAAACCATGAGAAAGGAAAAAAAAAGAAAAAAAAGAGAAAATAGTATGCTTTGATCTGCATTCAGACTCCATAGTTCTTTCTCTGGATGCCAATAGCATTCTTCATCGTGAGTAATTTGTGATTATCTTGGATCATTGTATTGCTGAGAATAGCCAAGTTATTCCTAGCTCTTCATCATATAATATTGTTGTTACTGTGCACAATGTTCTCCTGGTTCTGCTCACTTTGATCTGTATTCAGGAACTTACATTCTAACAGGGGAAGACAATATGCAAAAAGGAGCTGAAAGACATGGGGATGGAAAACATACAGGGTGGGTTCTATGGAAATAAGTCGGCAGGACTGCCCAGGGAGGGATGAAGACACCTTTGGCCTGGATCTCCTCTTTCCATTAGAAGTTCTAGGAGGAACCAATCAACCTGTCCACTTCTTAAACTTAACCTGTCCAAAACAGAACTCAGTATCTTTCCCCCTAAGCCCTCCCCAGGTCCCACCTTCCCTATTACTGTACAGAGCAATACCATCCTCCACGTTCCTCAGGCTTGAGAGAAATGATTATTAATAACCAATGATTTGGAGAGATCCAGAGTTCCTCCCTTTCTCTATAGTCCATAGACTAGATAGACATAATACAAGTTCATTAGAATAAATCCAGCCCCTAATTATAATATTCATTCTCTCATTAATTGTTAACCAGTCAGAGTTATTGCCATCCTCAGCACACCTCTCTTCCAAGGGCATATAAGCTGTAAGCCCACCACCATGAGGGGTCTTTGGCATTTGAGAGTGCCACTAACTTTTTTATTAAAATGCTGGCATTGTTAATAAAATGGCTAATTACTGTGAAATTATGTCTCTTGAATTTTTTAAATGTCACAGGCTCAAAATTTAGGATTCATCCTGGACTCCTCACTATCTCTTACCTCCCACATCCAAGCTGTTGCAAAGGTCTTTGGATTTCACTTCTGCAACATCTCTTGTATACACCACCCTTCTCCCCTCTGACATTGCCAACACTCTAGTATAAGTCCTCATCACTTCACACCTGAGCTGATGAAATAGCTTGCTGGAGGGCATGTCTGCCGCAAATGCCGTCCCACTCCAATCCGTCCTCTGTTCACCCACTAAAGTGATTTTCCTAAAGTACAAGTCTGACCCTTTCATTCTTCTACTCTGGTTCCCAATGATCTTCAGGATCAAATACAAAATCCTGTTTGGCATTCAAAGTAATTCATAATCTTCTCCCCCACCCCCACCTTTCCAATCTTCTTACACATTACTCCTCTACTCCTCACCACGTACTCTTCAATCCAGTAACACTGGCCTCCTGGCTGTTCCAGGAACAAGATACTCTACCACTCAGCTCCAGGCATTTTCACTGGCCGAGAATGCCCTATGCCTAGAACGCTCTGCCTCCCCATCTCTGCCTACTGGCTTTCCTGGTTTAAGTCCCTACTAAAACCCTTCCTTCTACCCTCTTAATTCTAATACCTTCTCTCTTTTAATTCCTATTTTTCTTACATATAGCTCATTTGTACATATTTGATTTGTTTATTGTCTCCGATTAGATTGTGAGGTCCTTGAGGACAAGGACTGAGTTTTTTGCTTCTTTTTGTGTTGCAAAGCTTAGCACAGTGCCCAGCACACAATAGGTACCTAATTAATGTTTATTGATTGATTGAAACTGAGGGAAACAGAAGTTAAGTGATTTGCCCAAAGTCAGAAGCTAGTAAGTCTGAGGCTGGATTTGAACTTGGATGGTTAAAACCCTTATTCAGGGTTATGTGGTTACATGGCTAGTATCAGAGGCAGGATTAGTCCTGCTTTTTCTGACCAGCACCCTCTCTTTCTCCACAAAGCCATTGCCATAAGTTTGATTCAGCTTTAATGACAAGGATGTAAATTACAATTTTATGAGAATAAATTAAATTGTCTACATATAACTATTTAGACAGATAAATGTTAATGTTTTCTGTTACAGCATATGATAATATTTGTGTGTATGATATTTTGATCATTCACTGCTAGCTCTTAAATCCAGAGGCTTACTATATTTCCGGGTAAAACTTATGCATTACTTAATTTAAATTTATCTATAAACCTGAAAGTCTAAAATAATGTTTCCACAAAAATTGACTTTTATGAGAAAAGTAAACAACTTCTGTTTTATAACAAGAGGCTCAGAAATTTTAAAAAAAGATAAAACTTTTCCCAAGTTATGTACATTTGTTTAATTTTTTTTTTAAAAAGTAACAAATCCAACAACACGCTTTATTATGGTTGTGAAGATATCGTTTTCTGTAGTATGTCACTTCCGAAAACTAGACTGTTTCTTTTACATACTTTCATGAAGGAAGCCATTAATACATGTATGAATTCTTCTCATAAATATTTGCTAGAGACAGAAAAGTAATACGCACAGTGTCATGGTGTGTCATACTGTTCTAGTTCAGTTTTTTTTCCTTCCATCATTTCACAGTGGACAAGTTTTGCAGAATTGGCTTGAAGGGCCCATACTCCCCCTCCTTAGGCAAAACCAACTGTCTTAACTCCTTATTGGGAAACAAGTAGAAAGATGTAGTCCGTGGCATAATGAAGCAGTGAACAAGAATGAGGTGTTTCCTGTGTTGAGCTTGACAAAATTTTGTCCAATACATTATAGTTATGGAGCAAATGGGTTGGCATGAATGGTAATATCTTTAATGTGTACATCATTAAGAGGCCGGAAAGTCTTTTCATTTACTGGCAGCTTCTCTAGTTCATCCAAAGTCTCTAGGCCATCTATTACCCTAAAAGAAAATAGAACACTCATGAAAATTCTTTTGGAATGATAAATTCATGGTTTTTTAATTCCTCTAACAATTATGATTCCTATTATAATTCATGTGGCAGTTAGTCACATCATGCCTTGTGATAGCTCATCTACTACTGTAATAAACTGCTGCTGAGGTTTTTTAAAAAATTGATTTCAACTTGTTATTGTTTAATTTATTATGTGTGCGTAACTTCTTTTCTCTGAACTTCAGTGTCCTTGAAAATAAAGCTCACATCTTATATTTTTGTATATGACACTACTCAGGCATAAACATAGCAAAAATTTTGGTTTAATTTTGATCTGCTTTCTTACTATAGTATCTATACTATAGTATCTATCCTATAGTATACACACACACACACACACACACACACACACACACACACACACATATAGGAGAAGGCAAAAGTTCAGGCCTCCAACTTTTATATTCTTGGTCAACTACAAGCAATAGGTGTAAAAAAAAGTTTCTACTGCAGCTCAAGAATACTGCATTCTACCTTCATTCGTAGTTACTCTAAATGATTACACATGGGACAAATACATAAAACAGAGTAGCTTTTAAACCAAATGCACACAAATATAAAATACTGTCAATATTATTACCATCAGCTATAAGGTTAATGAAGCGCATTAAATTTCCTGAAGTATGAAAAGGCAGATATCACTTTATTTTGTAAATTTATTCCACTGATACATGTAGAACTATTGTACTTGCACCAAGCAGCTCTAAATTTAGGTTGAAGAGAATGAAAAGAGACAATAGAAAACAAGAAAATGCAAATTCTGAATGCTAGAGACAGAGAGAAAAGAAATGCCTCATGTCAACTTAGAGCACAGGTTTTTAAACTTTTTTTTGCACCATGGATGCCCTTGGCAATCTAGTGAAGGCTATGGATGCCTTGTCAAAATGTTTTTAAATGCATAAAATAAAATCCATAGGATTATAAAGGAAACTAATTATGCTGACATAAATTATCAAAAGATAGATTTTTTTATTTTTTGAATTTATTATTTTATTTTCCCCCAGTTACATGTAGAAACAATTTTTAACATTCATTTTTAAAACGCTGACTTCCAAATACTCTCCTTTCCTCTCTCTCCACCCCCCCCAATTTAGAAGACAAGGAATTCAATATAGGTTATACATGTGCAGTCATGCAAAACACTTCCATATTAGTCATAAAAAAAAACCTTCGAGAAAAATAAAGAAAGTTTAAAAAAAGTATGCTGCAATTTATATTCAGACACCATCAGTTCTTTCTCTGAGGATGGATGTTTCATCGTAAGTCCTTCAGAGTTGTCTTGGATCATTGTATTGCTGAGAATAGTTAAGTCATTCACAGCTGATCATCTTATAATATTGTTGTTACTTTGTCCACAATACATATCACTTTGCATCAGCTCATATAAGTGTTTCCAGATTTTTCTAAGAGCATCCCCCCCTCATCATTTCTTATAGCACAATAGTATTCTATCATAATCACATTCCACAATTTGTTCAACCATTCCCCAACTGATAGGCATACCCTCAATTTCCAATTCTTTGCCACCAGAAAAGAGCTGCTATAAATATTTTTGTACATGTAGGTCTTTTTCCTTCTTTTTTTTTTAATCTCTTTTGGGATATAGACCTAGTAGTGGTATTACTAAGTCAAAGGATTTTATATTGCTTTGGGCATAGTTCCAAATTGCTCTACAGAATGGTTGGATTAGATCACAATTCCACCAACAGTGCACTGATGTCTCATTTTTCCCACATACCCTCCACCATCTGTCACTTTCTTTTTCTATCCTATTAGCCAATCTAATACGTATGAGGTAATACCTCTGAATTGTTTTAATTTGCATTTGTCCAATCAATAGTGAGAAAAAATAGCATTTTTTCATATGACTACAGATAGATTTGATTACTTCATCTGAAAACTGTTCATATCTTTTGATCATTTATTAATTGGGGAATGGCTCTTATTTTTATAAATTTGAGTCAGTTCTCTGTATGTTTGAGAAATGAGGCTTTTATCAGAGAAACTTACTTCAAAATTTTTTTCACTATTACTGTTGCTAACTATATTTCCCTTCAATCTATTTCCCCCCATTTATTCTATTTTCTCTCACCTTTCACTCAGTCCTTGCTCAAGTGTCTAGCTTCTCACAACCTCCTCCCCCAATATGCTCTCCCTTCTATCACCTTGCCCCCCCCTTCTCTTATCCCTTTTCTCTTATCCCTTATTCTCTTATTCATCTGAGTGTATGTTCTGATCTTCCTTGTCACCACAGTAACTTTCTACAGCCAGAAATTTTTCCCGTTGTTTGCTCATTTTCCCAGCCTATTTCTTGACTTAACTCTTTGTTAAAGTAGGGCTCTGCTTCCAGGGTAGAGGACGCACTGTCCCAAGTTTCAGGGGTTTTGTGTAGCTGTTTTCAGAGATACTTCTAGGGACTTGTAAGTTTTCAGTTCTTCTGAGATGGTATGATCTAAAGAGAGGGGTGTTTACTACTCTCCTGGTCTGTGAGTGACCACCAGCACTCTTTTCTGCCTTGGAATTGTAAGGAGGGCCCTTGCTCCACCACAGCTGCAAGCTCTAGTGTGCTAGTGCTCCTCCTTGCCCTGGGACCGCCACCTAGGACCTTGACCTGGATCCGAGTATGGGCAAAGCAACAGAGTCCTGCCCTAGTGCTAGCAAAGAGACCCCTGTAATCTCCTTCTGATCAGCTGTTTGACCCCCTTACTGTCTGCTGGCCAAGAGCTCTGCAAGCAGCTGCTGCCACTGCTGATTCAGTGGCTCTCAAGGCCTGCTCCTGGTTTGCTAAGGCTGGGTCTGTGCTGACACGGCCTGTGGTGAATTGTGCTCCACTCTCACCCAGGTAGGACAGACCTTTCCTGCCGACCTTCTAAATTGTTTCTGGCTGGAAAATTATGTCACCCCGTCCTTTTGTGGGCTCTGCTGCTCCAGGAATTTTATGGCATTATTTGAAGATGTTCAGAGGGGTTTTGAGGAGAGTTCAGATCAGTCATTGCCTTTTGTCTGCCATCTTGACTCCACCTCCTGTCAAAATATTTTTTTTTTTAAAAATTCCCTGGATCTCAGGTTAAGAACCCCTGAACTAAAGTTTTGTTAGGATTACAGCTTTATCCAAGATAGTAAAGAGTGATATGACTTTTCTTACTTATATAACTTAGGAAATCCATGAGAAGTCTCAAATTCCTGGGAGGTGGACATTATAATTTAAATTTTAATTCTAAAGAGAATCATAAAAATCCTAAAATTTAATCTCACTAGAATCTCTTGGTCTCTGTCACACACACACACACACATATACACATACACATACACACACACACACACCCCTCTCTCTCTCTATATATATGTATATGTATATATATACATACATACATATACATATACACATGTGAATGGCAGAGGGAGAAAACGTGCGCAATGAACACCTAAATAATTGGTTTTCCATTGGTTTGTAAAGAACAAGAGGCTCTTTGAAAATGGGGGTACTGGTTTGTGCTATATTTTAAGTACTCAGATGTATCCTTACTCAAAAGAAACTAAAAAAACAGTATCCAGAATACTCACTTTCCAAACACCGTGTACTTCATGTCCAAATGAGGCTGCTTGCCGTAAGTAATAAAGAACTGTGATCCATTGGTATTTGGGCCATTATTAGCCATGGATACAACTCCTCGAACGCTGTGCTAAGAGACCATCAAAAATACCAATTTAATCATATTTATTAAGAAGGACTCTGAATTTAGGCCTGAGATAAACATGCTTTGCCACTGAGCTATATAAACAGAGGCAAATCCCCTCACCACCTTGAGCTTCAGTTACTTTACCTTTATCCCTTATAAAATGGACTAAACTAGACGAACTCTTCTTTGGGGAGTAAGAGTTGGACTAAAAAAACTGTAAAATTCTACAACATATAATAATCAAATAATGGTATTTTTTAAAAAGGGGATGAGAATATCAGAGTGTTAACTGAATAACTCAAAGGATCTTATTATGTAGTCCATCACCAAGCCCAGCATGTACTGAACACTAGGAATACAACCACAAAAGTATAAAAGTCCCTGCCCTCGAGGAACTTATTTTCTACGTGGGGGATATAACATGTTCACAAAAAAGTAAATACAGGACATGTACAGAATAGATACACACTGCCTGGCCAAGGGACAGTGGTCATGGGCATGAAGGTTATTAACAATTGATGTTAACTAAAAAAGGCCTCTTGAAGGAGGTGGCACTTCATCTGAGCCTTAAAGGTAGATAGAAATTTCAAGAGGTAGAGAGGAGAAAGGAGAGCATTTCAGGCATGGCCAACCTGTGAAAAGGCCTGAAGGTCACAGAGGATACTGTATATAAGGAACAACTGGGACAGTCAGCTGAAGTATGCAGAGGCTAAAGGAGAATAATGGGTAATCAGCTTGGAAAAATAGGTTGGAGCTAGAATGCGATAGATTTAAATGCTTTAAATGCCAAATGGATATTTGTACTTTATCCTTTAAATCTGGTGAACCTGAAGAAAAAGCCTTTGCCTGGAATGCTTTCCCTCCTCATTCTGCCTCCTGGCTTCCTTCAAATCCCAACTAAAATCTCACCTTCTACGGGAAGCCTTTCCTAATCCCTCTTGTTTCTAGCCCCTTCCTCCTTTAATTATTTCCTGTTTTTCCTGTATATAAGCTTGGTTGTTTGTACATATTTGTTTGCTTGTAGATTGTGAGTTCCCTAATTGCGAGGACTATTGTTTTGCCTTCATATCCCTAGCACTTAGCCCAACTCCAGGGACATGTTAGGTGCTTAATGATTGCTTAGTGACTGAAAGACTTTAAATGCCAAGTAAACATTTATATTCTACAGCAGTGAAGTCACGTGGTCAGGTGTGTGTTTTGGGAATATCAATTTGTCACCTATGTGGAGGACAGATTAGAGAGGGGAGAGCCTAGAGGTAGGGTGATCAATTAGGAGCTACTATAAAAGTTCAGGTGAGAAAAGATGAGGACACCAACTCAGATGGTTGTGATGTGGGTAGAAAGAAGGGAAGTGGATTTAGGAGGGAAGAAAATAAGTTGTTTTGGATATACTGCGTTTGAAATGCTTATGGGATACCTGGGAGAAGATGTCCAGCAGGCATTTAGAGATGTAAGCCTGGAGATAAGTAGAGATAAGAGCTGGATATACAGATTGGGGAATCATATCAATAGAGATGACAGCTGAATCCATGGGAGCTGATGAAATCTCAAAGAGAGTGAACAGAGAAAAAAAGATGAGAGAGCCCAGGACAGAGCCCTGGGCTTCACCCATAAATAAAGGATGGGACATGGGTGAGGAACCTTAAAAGAAGACCCCTTGGTCTTCCAGGGAGAAAAAGAACCATGACAGAGCAATGTCATAAAAACCAAGGGAGGAGGAAGGACATGATGAAGGAGGAGCTTGTCAGCAGTACCACGAGCTGGATCAAGGTCGATAAGGCTGAGGAAAAGTCACTGGATTTGCCAAAAAAGAGATTGTTGGTAACTATGGAGACCAAAATTTCAGTTGAGTGGTGGGACAGAAACCAGAATGAAAGGGGTCAATAAGTGAGTGGGAGGAGAGAAAGTAGAGGCAATCAGCAGAAGTCTTTTTTTTTTTAAATTTGGCTATGAAAGGGAAGACAGAGATGGTCAACTTCTAGAGGGGATGGCAGGGCCAAGTGAAGGTCTTTTTTAAGAATTGGGAAAACCTGGGCATGTCTATAGGTAGTCTCTAGAAAGAGTCAATGAGCTGCTTCTGGGAGCCAAGATGGCGGAGTAGGAAGTAAGTCGTTCTTACCGTCCCTTATTAACTTCTGAAAGCCCAGAAAATATCACCCCAGGAAAAACCCTGGAACAGCTGAAGAAAAAAGAAGTGCAGCAGTCCTGTAGCCCAGGTAGCTTGAGGGATTAACTGGAAAAGCCCCTCCTGCCCTGAGGCAAGGGGAGCAGTATAGAACTGGAGGCCTCTCAGCAAGCTAGCAGAAAGCCCCACCTTTGCATACCAGGAGGAGATCCTGAAACCCAGGTGGTTGGAGCAGGCAAACACCAACACCTGGACCCCTGAGTGTCTCAGTAAGGGCAGAGGAACCAGAGGAAACCAGCTCAAAAAACCACTACATGTCTTGGAATTCTACAGCAACCAAGTCTCCCAGTGCCTCAGCAAAACTAAGGGAAGCAAGACTCCAAACATCCTGCAACATCCATCGGAAAGGAGCCACCCTCAGGAACACCCCACTCCCGAGGGCATATGAACTGCGAGCCTGCAGCCATGAAAGGAAGGAAAGGCCCGGATGAGCAGGCAACCTCCAGGGACCACACTACCCAATTCTACCCTTAGAGCTGATACCAGCCCAACAACAGGTAAGCTGCCAGAACCCTACAGCCTTCAACTGACAGCATCAGAGGCCCCAGTACACAAAGCCAGTGACCAGGTCCTGGGCTTCCAACACAAAAAGCTTTAGTCAGTGCCCCCTGCTCCCCAGCAGGAGACCTCAATGTCTTTAAAGGTCATGAAAAAAGCAAACACCATGAGCAAACAGAAAGGGTCAATGAATAAGAAAAGATCTACAATTAGGTAGAGATGATGATCAAAAGGGCAACCTCCTGGAAGAGATGGGAGCTAATGGAGTCCAGGGCAAGTAGAGGGTATAATGAAAAGTTGTTCAATGGCATGAAACTGGAGAAGAATGCTACCATGAAGTTTCAATGTATTAGTTATAGCTCACATTTATGAACTGCCTTTGGTTAAAAAATCAGACCTGTGATTTCTCCAGTATAGGCAGCTCATGGCAAATAACTCCCTCTACTACCAATGCAGCTCATAATCTTCTCTGCAACTAGTCTGTGAGAGAAATGATTATTAATAACCAATGATTTGGAGAGATCCAGAGTTCCCCCTTTTTCTATAGTCTTCATTTCAAAGTTCATTCTCTTGAAGAACTTACTGATAGTGAGATGATATTAACTTTCTTAATCTTTTTCAGACCCCACCCAAGTGGGGAAGCCAAGGTGCTCTACTCAGATCTGGATGGAGATAAATTCTTTGAACAGAATGCCCAAGGCTCAGGATCATTTAGACATAAAAGACATAAATTCATTAGAAAAGGTCCAGCCCCTCATTGACATTCATTCTCTCATTGTTAGCCAGTCAGAGCTGATTGGCACCCTCAGGAACACCCCACTCCCAGGGGCATATGAACTGTGAGCCTGAGGCCATAATTGTCTTTGGCCTTGAAGAGCACCACTGACCTTTTATTAAAATGCTATCATTATTAATAAAATGACTACCCAGAAATTATGTATCTCAAACATTTTAAATATCCCATCTGAGAGCTATCTGGGGCAGTTAGAGATTAAGTGACTTGCCCAAGGGCACAAAGATAGAAAGCAAGGGAGGAGGAGCCTCAGGTTCCAATAACAAGGAGATATCTCTCAAGGAGCTGTTACTCCCAGTGGTGACTATTTATTTTTAGCAGAACCCACTAACTACAAGAGGCTCATGAAGGAGTGGGTCTATCAGTTTAATGACTGATCAAATGCTAAGAACAGGATGTAGAATAATGAGAAAAGATTTATGTCTATAAGCTCTATTATCAGACACAGCAGTACTTAATGCAGTTGAATTACTCAATATCCTCAGTTTATACTTATGCTAGTAGATACTGTTTAATGATTTTTATATTCTAATTTAAAGGGGGAAATTCTTCAAACCATCTCGGTAAAATACTTTTGTTTTCTTTTAATTTTTTTTTTTAATTTGAACTTAAAACATCAAAAAAGAGTATTTGCATACATGCATCAGAATACATTCACTTTTTTTTTTTTAAACAAGATACCATCTAGCAGCAACTGAAATACAACTGAAACTCACTGTCCTTGAGAGGTTTGGCACAAAATAGTATTTAATATACTACAAATAGATATACTAGTATACCTGCAAAGTTTAAATGGGAACAAGATGTGCCAATCTAATATAAATTTTTGATTGAAAAGCAAAAAGTATAATAAATGTTCATTCATTTTTCAATCCTGTCCAACTCTTTGTGACCCCATTTGGGATTTTCTTGGCAAAGATACTAGGGTAGTTTGCATTTCCTTTTCTAGCTCACTTTACAGATGAGGAAACTGAGGCAAACAGGGGTAAGTGACTTGGCCAGGGTCAAACAGCTGGTGTGTGAGGCCACATTTGAACTCAGGAAGATGAGTGTTCCTAACTCCAGGCCCAACATTTTATCCACTACAACACCAATATAATAAAAATAATGATAATAAACTGTAGGGTTAAATTATAGGAAGAGGTCAAGCACTAACCTATGTTAAGTTTCATCAGAGCCATTAAGTCATGAAATATGCAAAAGCAACTACCCAAAATTCCTACTTGCAAAATCATGCTAACTTGTATTTAATGAGTTAATTCAGTTTGAAAGTCTCCAACTTTTAACTAGTGAGAAACCTAAGGTACCTGAATAATACTGAAGAACAGAGAGATACCTTAAGGTATTCACTGTATTCATCTTCAAATTTCCTGCCCCAGATACTGTTGCCTCCTTTTCCAGAACCTGCAGAACAATAAAATGAATATTTGGCTCAAGTTTTTAAAAGAAAAAAGGGAGGAGGGAAAGTTATTTTTAGGAGGAAAAAAATGAAGTATTAAGACCCTAAAACTTTTAAAATGACCCATCTTAATAGATGGCAAACTAACATGTCCAGATAGTTTATCTCACCTTCTAAAATTGTGGTACATGAACTAATCAATGAAAATGAAACATCACACAAATAACAAAAAAGAATAATTCACTTTAAAAATTATTTACTAAAACAGTACCTACTGGACTCTTAGACATTTTTTTGAGAACAAACTACAGCATAATACAAAAAATCCCAGCTTCTACACTTAGGATAATTTTTTCCCCCCCTTCATTCCCAGGTAGAAAGCTAGTAATGAATTAAAGCACTCACCTGTTGGATCTCCTGTTTGTACCATGAAACCCTTGATATTTCTGTGAAATATACACCCATTGTAGTAATTACTAGCACAAAGAGCCAAGAAATTCTAGAGAATATGAAAATAAATGTTAGGAAATTCTATAGCAATGATGTTTTAAAAATTAAATAAAAACACTTGATTCTTCAAACACTATGGCTGATGGATTTAAAATGTACATTTCAAACATTAATCTGGACACTAATTGTACTTTATACTTAATTTTTGTCAATAAGCAACTGAAATAACTGCAAAATATTTTTTCATCTAACATTACAATCACGTTTGTCTATTTTCTACAGAAAATTAATTAGAAGACAAGATTTCAGGTTCCTATTCTGTATGAGGGGTTGGGTGGTTCAGAAAGCAGTAGGGACCCCTATGCCCTTTCAGGAGGTTCTCAATATTAAAACTATTTTTGTGATAATACTAAGACTTTTTAATGCCTAATCCATTAAATATTGATAGACATAACCCACACAAACAGAAACTCTTTGGCAAGGTGGATCCTTGATAATTTCAAACAGTGTGAAGGGGTCTCTAAGACCAGAAAGTGTGAGATTTGCTGAATGAAACACTAAGATTCCTGATACTCTTAAATCCTATGATGCAAGTCACTTCTACTGTTGATGGGTCCATCTCATCTTTGTTCCACCTTTGACAAGCAAAGCCTATTTCTCAGCGTGTGTCACAGTGACACACAGCCTTTTGTGTAGGAATTAGACTAGATGCCCAAGAAGGTCCCTTCCAATTCCATGATTCTTTATTCTGAGCCTGGGTGCTAGAAGCAAGCAGTGGCCTTTATACTGCTCTTCTTCATTTCACTTGGAGAAGTTCAGGGACTTCTCACGATACTTCTGAGTGACAGATAAGCTACTACTTACCTACTGGTTAGGATAGCAAACAGAAATCTCTATAATATCATTTTATCATAAAAGGCATTTATGAAGTCCTCAATTATGCACATATGGTGTTAAATGGTAACATCAGACCTATTCCCTCAAATATAAACACACAAAACAAGATATTAAAGAAGCCAAAAAACCCACTGCAAAATCATTAATCCGGTGTTCTGGTCATTTATATATTTTCTACATGAAAACTAAAGCCCCTTGATTCACAGTGAATTGTACACCTTTACATTGGTTCACAGACTTCATGATGGAACGGATGCTAAGAGAGCTTGTCCAGAAGTGTCAAACTCGAAACCCAGAACGAGATTAAGATGTAATTGGGAAATTTTTAACAAAATAAATACAAATACAATACAACATAATGCTAATTTGTAATTTTCTAAGTTAATACGCAGCCCAAGATCCATTTCTATTTGACTTTGACACCACAAATCTAGTCCAGCCCAATCACTTTACAGATGAGGAAACTTGAGGCCCAGAAAGTTAAGTGACTTGCCTAAGTAGTAGGGGGCAATGACAGGATTTAACCCATGTTCTCTGACTCCAAATCCAGAACTCTTTCCACTACATCACTAAAGTGTTCAGAGCCAAGTTATTATTTATTTCAATACTTACTTCACATGACTTGGGTGTCCGCTCACAGAAGACTTCTATTTTAATATCACCTACATCTGTGTGCAATGTCACAGACTAAAAAGGGGAAAGAGAATGTGAAAATAAATCAATTTTCTTCAATCGCATTTATGCACTGTATTATTGCCAACTTAAAAACTCAGATAACAATCCAAATAGAAACAGAATTATATAATGATGCTTCAGAGGTGACCAACTGAAAAGAAAAAAAAAAAGGTTTAGTAAATAAGGAAAGCTGTTTTAATACCTCCAGAAAATTATTTAAGTAGATATCTTTTTTTTTTAAATGACAACATCATTCATGTAAAAAGCATCATTAAGCTCTTTGGGAGTTATATTGATAAGGACAGAAGACCATTATATGGCTCACAACAACCTCTTTGTGCTCCAAGAACAAAAATGTAGGATTAGTTTTCCTCAAACATAGCCCTACCAAACTCTAGGCATGTGATTCTTTCTGGCAATAACCCCTATTTACAATATAGGTGGTTGCAGTTAAATCTCCCTATTCTCCCAAATCCCTGAGAAGATCATGCTCTACAATGAGTGAATGTAACAGTTCTCTCAAAGGGTCCTGTGGAACTGCTCCTTCTCAATCTCCTCTGCTGGATATTCACCGAGGTCATATCCACTAATCGGGAGTGTTCTCCAAAGCTCTGTCCAGGACTCTCCTTTTTGTCCCCCTGGGCTATTTCACTTGGTAATCTCATGAGCTCCCATGGACTCAATGATTATCTAGGCTGATGATTCTCATATCTTCTTATCCAACCCTGAGCTCTCTCCTAATATCCACATTCTTATCGTTTTGGTTTTTTTTTTTAAGGCAATTGGAGTTAAGTGACTTGCCCAAGGTCACACAGCTAGTAAGTGTCAAGTGTTTGGTCCAAGGCCGGATTTGAACTCAGGTCCTCCTGACTCCAGGTCTGGTGCTCCATCCACTGCGCCACCTAGCTGCCCCTGCCCTCTTATCTTTAACTGCCCACTGGACCTCTCAAAGTGGCTGTCTCCTAGACACCTTAAACACATGTCCAAAACTGAACTTTTTATCTTTTCCCCTAAAACCTTCCCTCCTCCTAACTTTCCTATTACTATGGCAACATTTCTCCCATTCACCCATGCTTGCAACCTAGGCGTCCTCCTGAACTCCTCACTGTCTCTCATCCTCTCTATACAATCTGTTACCTGCTGATTCTACCTCCTTACATCTTTTGCATATGCCTCCTTCTCTCTTCTGACAGTGCTACCACCCTGGTACAGGCCCTCCTCACCTCATACCTGGACCACTGCAATAGCTGCTGGATGGCCTCCCTACCTCAAATCTCTCCCCACTCCATCCCAGCCTCCACTTAGCTTTCAAACTGACCTTTTTCCAAAGTACTGGTCTGACCACATTATTCCTTTATTCAATAAATTCTAGTGGCTTCCTATCACCTCCAGGATCAAATATAAAATCCGAGGTTTAAAATTCAAAGCCCTTCACAACCCGGAGCTCTTACTTTTCCAGTCTTCCTATACTTTGCTCCTCCACCCCACATACTCCATGACCTGACTAACCTTCACTCCTAGCACTATCTCCCTCCTCATCTGGGCTTCCTGGCTTCCTTCAAGTCCTGGCTAAAACCCCACCTTCTACATGAAGCCTCTCCCAATCATCCTTAATGCTAGTGCCTTCCCTCTGCTGATTATCTCTGATCTATCCTGCATGTCTTTTTTGTACATGGTTGTTTGAATGTTTCTTTCCCCAGTAGACTGTGAGCTCCTTAAGAGTAAGACCGTTCTTAGCCTTTCACTTGACAAAGTGCCTGGCATATATAACATGTGCCTAATAAATGCTTGCTGATCACCTTGGGGAATGCAACTGTGCTTTTCAATATGCAGTCACCTTCCTCTTTCCCCTCCCCCCCGATGTCTTTTTTCACCCTCTTTTCCTCAACACCTAAAGGAGCATACTGGAGGAAGAAGGTCCCCAGTGTACACTGAGACCCCTGCCATCCTTCCCCACCCACTCCACTGCAGGGGCCACTTTGGGATCACGTGAGTCAAAACAAGAACTTCTCCATTAAAGTTGCTATGACTTACATTGAGCTTATATTTTCTGCCCTCCCAATTCCCTCTTTCTACCCCAACCTGCCTACAAATATAAATAAGGGATATCTGGTAGTTTTTTAACTCAAAAAAGGGAAAAAAAATTAAAGAAAAATTTAAATAGTTTTATGGAAAGTTTAAATGTTATTTTTTTTTTTACTTTCTACTACTGCCTAAAAGCACTCTACTCTTGCCACATTCACACCCTTTCACTTTTCCTCTCTTTAACGATCTACTTTTCATGAAAATCTCTAACTAGAGTTGCCAGTTTTTTCCTTATAGAAAACAATCAACTGTACACAAACCATTATGCTATTCCATAGGACATGCTATGTTGAAAACAGTGTGATGGCAGCTAGGTGGCGCTGTGGATAGAGCACCGGCCCTGAAGTCAAGAGGACCTGAGTTCAAATCCGGCCTCAGACCAAACACTTGACACTTACTAGCTGTGTGACCCTGGGGAAGTCACTTAACCCCAATTACCTAAAACAAAAAACAAACAACAAACAACAAACAGACAAAAAAAAGAAAAAGAAAACACTGTGGATATTCAACAATCTGTCTGCAAGAGTGGATCAGTGACCATGCCAAAGATCTACGGAGTCACAAAATCAAACCAAAAGGATGAAAGTGGAAAAGGTTCTTCAAAGGCCTCATGATGGACAATGCTATGACCAAACAGGAGATAGAGAACATTACGAAAAGCAAAATGGATAACTTTGATTACATTAAATTGAAAAGTTTTTGCACAAACAAAGCCAATGCAACTAAGATTAGAAGGAAGGCAGAAAACTGGGAAAGAATTTTTACAACCAGTCTCTCTGATAAGGGCATCATTTCTAAAATACATAGAGAATTAAGCCAAATTTATAAGAATACAAGTCATTCCCCAATTGATAAATGGTCAAAGGATATAAACAGGCAGTTCTCAGATGAAGAAAATAAAGCCATCTATAGTCATATGAAAAAATGCTCTAAATCACTACTGATTAGAGAAATGCAAATCAAACCAACTCTGAGGTACCACATCACACCTATCAGATTGGCTAACATGACAAAACAGGAAAATGATAAATGTTGGAGAAGATGTGGGAAAATTGGAACACTAATGCATTGTTGGTGGAGTTGTGAAATGATCCAACCATTCTGGAGAGCAATTTGGAACTATGCCCAAAGGGCTTTAAAAATGTGCATATCCTTTGACCCAGCAATAGCACTTCTAGGGCTATATCCCAAGAGATCATACAAATGGGAAAAGGACCCACACGTACAAAAATATTTATAGCATCTCTTTTTGTGGTGGCAAAGAATTGGAAATTGAGAGGATGCCCATCAATCGGGGAATGGCTAAACAAGTTGTGGTATATGAATGTAATGGAATACTATTGTGCTATAAGAAATGATGAACAGGCTGACTTCAGAAAAACCTGGAAAGACTTGTATGGTCTGATGCCGAGTGAAGTGAGCAGAACCAGAAGAACGTTGTACACAATTAACAGCCACGTTGTGCCATACCTGATATTGATAAACTTAACCCTTCCCAGCAATACAAGGATCTAAGACATCTCCAAAGGCCTCGTGGTGGAAAATGCTATCCGCATCCAAAGAAAGAACTATGGAGTCTGAATGCAGATTGAAGCATACTATTTGCTATTTTTTTTCTTCTGTTGAGTTTTGTTTCCTCTTACTGGTGGTTCCTCCTATTGGTTCTAATTCTTACTTACAACATCACTAATGTGAAAATATGTTTAATAGGAATGTATATGTATAGCCTATATTAGATCGTGCGCCGTCTTGGAGAGGAAGTTGGGGAAGGAAGGAGAGAAAAATTTAAAACTCAAAAGCTTATGGAAATGATTGTTGATAAATCAAAATAAATTAATTTTTAAAAAGTAGAAAAGGTTTAAGTTTTGAGCTAGAAGTGACAACAAGCTAAATAGCTAAACAAAAGTTACACAATCATTCAAGTAAATCCTAAATAACAGAATAACCAAATCCTAGAAGTGGCTAAAATGGACAATCTTTAAAGAGTAGAAGGAAAGAGATAGGAACACTTAAATCTCTGAAATAACCAGAGGATCAAAAACTGTGACCACTCTGTGCTAGAAGGTTAAATAACACAGGAAACTGAACTTTGCATAAAACACCTACATGCCTTGGATCATGGAGTTTTGTTGTTGTTGTTGTTGTTGTTGTTGTTTTGCAGGCTGGATAATTTATTTTTCTTTTTTAGATTAACATACACATTTTGAAAACAAACATGTGATTGGTGCTTATATGTTTCTGCTTAATTATTTTTATGTTGCTCGTTTTTCTTGGATGCTTATTTGGTTAATGAGGACTAAGAAAACAATAAAAGAATAGAAGAAAAAGGAAAGAGAAGTCTCTTACTTTGCCGTTTTGCTTAGGTCTCTGGTAGCGGCTGAGCGCCACCGAAAATCCTTCTCTATTCAAACAGACAAAACGATGCTATGATGATGGCAAAGACAACAACTAAGAATAACAACAACTATAAGGCACATTAATATAGCTTCACGGTTTCCAAAAAGCTTTTCCTCCTATGAGAGAGGATGTACAAGTATGATGTTCCCCTTCTAGTGACAAAACATGCTCAGAGACTTTCGGTAACCTGCCTAGGGTCACATAGCAGGACTTGACTCCAGGTCTCTGGCTTCCAGTCCTAGAGGCAGGGCTGCCTTGGAGGGCCAAGGGCCTCAGCTGCCTGGGCTGGGTCCAGGGTTTCACTGCAGCACCTGCCACTGCTTCTGGGATGGGGACAAGGACAGGAAGGCAAGCCCTGCTCAGTCTAGTTGGGAGCCAAGGCTCGGGTCCGTGGCAAGAACTGGAGTGGTTCTTCTCCCACGTCACTTTGTCTTAGAGCTACTTTTCATGTCCCTCTCCTAGCTGGTGACTGCCATGATGACAGGACCTGTCTTATGCAAGTTTGTCTCTTCCCCAGAGCCTAGAACATTTCTCGACGTAGCGGGGAGTTAACATAATCAATGGGGGTTGAGTCTTCAGATGTTTGCTGTGGAAGGAGGTCTATGCTGAGTGTCCAATGAAGGGGTGGAGCCAGGCAGGCCATGGGAGTGGGTAGGGAGGGCATGCCCATGGCGGGCTTCTTAGGGAAGGGGACATCTTCCTGGCTGGATACTCCCTGTAAGATATTCTTGTTTTTCGTGACACTTTTTGGGGGGCTCTGGACCTGTGACATATCTCAAAGGTAGGTTTGGCAGCTCTCTGGGGACCATCACTCAGAAGCAAGGGCTGGCACTGCCCAGTTCTCTGCCTTGCCTGACCACTTCTACCTCTGGGTTTCCTTTCCAGATCTCGAGGGACATGGCTGTGGACTTAATGGAATACCATCTTAGCAGTGAGTTAGACCAATAAGAACACTCCACATGCATCCGACACTCAATGGCTGCTCAAAGCCTGGTCACTCTCAACCATGTGGTCAGTAGAGTGGAAGCTCTGGGAGAGCAGGGATGATGTCCTTAGCTCTGTCTCTCCCATGTCTAGTACTTTCCCTCAATAAAGGTTTGGTGAAATGCACTGACTCGATCCTCACAACACCTGTCTATGGGAGTGGGGCTGGCAGCAGGCCCAAGGAAAGGAGGCATGGTTTGCCTCTGGACTCAGCCTGGGGCTCTGCTTCTAGTTAGACAATTTTTCTGATTCACTAAAGTTATTTTTTCTCTGGGAGGCTCCCATTCAGAATACTCCTGATCCTACCCACCTCCCCCAAGAGCATTTCTTTGTCCCTAGCCCACATACGAGACCAAGGCTCCAAGTCCCTGCTTACACACAGTGCCCTGGGGGTGGGGGTCTGTGGCATCACCCTCAGCCATCCCCTTGGCTGGGGAAGAGAATGGAATTCTCTGATAAAAACATACACATTTACAACAAGCAACATTAAAAAGTACTCCTCGTGTGTCAACCTAGTCAGCTGCTCACTTTGTCTACCCCTGTCCTAGCTCTGGTAAAGAGCATGAAGTTTCTCTCTCCAAAGCCCAATTATATATCAAAGGCAGTTATCACATAAACTAAAAAGAATTACCTAAGACTAGTAAGATTGGGCAGGTTGAACTAGATAATCTCTGAGGTTCCATTTAGGCTCTAAAATGACTATAATTCTACAACCAGTTTCATGGTTCTAGTTTTAGAAGTAGTATTTTAATGCATTCTGAACTCTTTAAGTTAAAAATTATAAAGAAAGAAAAACTTTCTTAAGGAATCTATGAAACTCACCATCCTGCTACTTGGGGATTTCAGGCAATCCAAAAGAAAGCTGAAAAGGAGGGGGAAAAAGTTTACAAACTTTTCCTTCCTTATTTAATTCAAATAAATCTATTTAATTTAAACAGCACATTTACAACAATCCTAGTGAATCATGGTTAGAGGTAAAGGGTAGCAGATGTAAAGAAAAGACCACAAGCAAGAAGAGGAGCTCTGAGAGCCATCCTACAAATCCAATCCCACTAGGGCTTTGCTTTATTTGTTCTATAATGCAAGCCAGTTGTGTTTGTGTCCATGCATACACATGTGTATGTATGTCCCAAAGAAAGCCACTGTTAATAAAGATTCACTTTAAAGGAAATAATTTTGCTTTATCTTTTAAACTTTTCAATTTTCCTTTGTTCCAGACCTGTGATCTCTTAGTATTACTTAGTAGCTTCCAAGTGAGGAAATTCCCTCTATTCTATCCACAATTGCTCTCCAACTTATTAGTCAAGAAGCATTTATTAAGCACCTATTATGTACTAGGCAATGTGCTATGTACAGAGGATATAATTCTTGCTCTTAAGTTTATATTCTACTCAGTAAGACACTATATGCACATATAAGTATAGGAACTGGGAAAGGGCCTAACCCTCTTATTTCACTGTTCTAGGGAATTCCCTAGTAAGGAAAAGCTCTACTCACACAGTTTTTTAATAGTTTCAGACAGTTGCTTAGAGCACAGGGAAGCCAGCTCTCTATCCACTAAGCTATTCTACTTCTCATGTAAACGTATACATATGAATACAAGACAATTTTGTGCAGCAAACACTAGCAACTAGAGGGAATCAGGGAAGTCCTCCGGCAGGAGGTGTTTGAGTTCTGTTTTAAAGGAAACCAGGAAAACAAGTGGAAGAGAGTTTCCTGGTACACTGAGAAGCTAAATAACTTGCCCAAGGTTACACAGCCAATACTGCAGTAGCAGGATTTGAACCCAGGTCTTTCTGACTAAGGCTGATTCTCTATCCACCATACCAGATGTTTTCAAATGTGGTCTTGTGGATCCTGGGGGTTCGTCAGACATTTCAAAAGATCTTGCAGTATCAAAACTATTTTCATAATAATACGAAGATGTTATTTGCCTTTTTCCCTCTCATTCATTCATGAGAATACAGTGGAATTTTCCAAAGGCTACATGATCTGTGAAGCTTCAACTGCAAATGCAAAAACTGTTAATATCTCATCTGGAAAACTGTACTTACACCTGCCACCATGAGCTTGACAAATTCCCAGTTCTTAGATTTTTCTGATGAGAGCGCTAGTGACATTAATGACATAATCTTTTTACATCCTATGATGAACTGTGTCAGCATTTGGAAGATCAGCATAATTCACTGAACCAATATTTTCCAAATGATCAATTCATAATGTTACAAAATCATGGGTAAAAGATCCATTCAAAATGCAAGATCCAACCAATGGAACTTAATGTAACATGTTCAAAAAGGTCATTGATATGGTTTTAGATTCCTCATTGCAACTCACCTTTAAGAAACTACTACTTGACCAGTTCTGGTATGGTGTCAAAGAATATCCATAAACATCTAAAAAGGTCATAAAAAAAAACCCTTTCTTTTTCCAACTACATGTCTGCATGAAGCTGGGTTTTCTTCACATACTTCAACTGAAACAACACATTACAAAAGATTGAATGCAGAAACAGAAGGATCCAGCTGTCTCCTAGTAAGCCAGAAACTAAAGAGATATGCAAAAATGTAAAACATTTCTATGCTTCCCACTAATTTTTTTTTTGAAAATTGTTATTTTTTTAAACCATGTTAATTATGTTAACATGTAATGAATTTCACTATTACTACATTAAAAATGAGTATTTTAAACATTTTCAGTTGTAATTTCTAATGCAGTATATTATCAATAGCTATAACCCACATAAATAAAAGCTCTTTGGGGTCCTCAATTTTTAAGAGCTTCAAAGGAATCCAGAGACCAAAAAGTCTGAGAACCATTGTCCTTCAGACACACCAAAAACTCTCTAAAGATAATGAGGCTGACTTTAAAGGAGTAAAGAAAAATCAGTCCTACCTCGACTTGATCCCTACTACTGCCGAATCCTACTTAAGACTTGAATGTTTAAAATTAAAAAGACTTTGCCCCAGTTCAGTCCCTTCCTACTCTCAAACTGCTATTCTGTGATAAACCACTTTTTACTTCATTTACTTTGTGTGATATGCCACTTTTTATTTATTTTACTTGCTTTGTCATTCTGTGCTGACACTTTTTACTTGCATACTCCAGGGGGGTCGGGATTCCAGGTGCAGGGCCAGGGAAATATAAAGATCACAGGTAGAAAGGAAGTGAGTTTTGCAGCCACACTGGTTTTTTTTGCCTTTCTTAGTACCTCCAGCGCCTAGTACAGTGCAAGCTTGGGCCACGGTGAGCTTGCTCAATACTTGCTGACCTGACCCAAGCCGTCAGGGCTCCTCCTTGCCCTTAAAAGCGTCTCCAGTCCCTGCCTGTCTCCGCTAGCCTCCCTCTCCTCTCCTCTCCATCCCTCCCTCCTCCTCAGCCTACCGAACCGCACCAAGACTTGACGCCTAAAACAGGGAACGAGACCAAGTGTCGCGAAACTATCGAGTTCGAGAGTGGAGATGCGGGTGGAAAGAAGGGGTGCGAAAACTAGGTTCCTCCTTCCCCTCGCTCTGTCTCTGCGCAGGGCCCGCAGCTTCCCGCTCTCTCTCTCCTCCCCTCCATCCCTAACCCGCAGCCTTTCTCACCCTACGGCTCCAGACTTCCAAACACGAACGGAGATTTTGGACCCCAAAACAAGCGGGCCAGAAGCGAGTGAGGCCGACGCACGAAAGAGGGCGCGCCGCTTCCGCTCCGGCCCCAACGCAGCGGAAGCACGTGAGCAGGAAGCGGAAGCGGCGTGCGGGCGTAGGGAGAAGCGGGCTCAGGTGAGGTGTCACGGCCCCTCTGGCCCGCGGGTCTTGTCGCCTTGCGTCTAGGGGGTGGTGGCCGGTCTTGGAGGAGGTGGCAGCCGGGTCCGGTGCAGCCTAGGCTTCCATTACGAGGCTAAATTGCAAAATTACCAGAGGTGGAAGGGGTCTCGGAGACTTTCTAGACGAAACTTCTCTTCATAGAAAAGGCTAAACAGAGGCCAGGAGCTGTGGGACAGGGACTGAGGCTCCTCGGCCGAGAGCCGCTGCCAAGACCTGATTAAAAAGGACGCAGAGAGCGATCCACCTGACCAGAGAGCCGCCGCCGCCGCCGCCGCCCCCGGAGACGAAGCTTTGCCCCAAAGGCTATTGGTTTGTTCAAATACGCATAGATCTATTAAATATAAATTGCCGGCGTTGTGTAGTTATGCTGGTTTGTTGTTTTTTTCCCCCCTGGATTTGTGTGGGCCTAGGGGTGATCAGACTTCAAGCCTGGCCTTTAACATGTAACTTGTTTTATAAGGCATCTAGAAAATGAGATAAGATTTGTAAAGTGCATCAGTGCCAGCTATTGTTATGTACCTCGCCTAAAGTTAGGCGCTTACTAAATGTTTATTAAATTTAATTGCACAGTCACTTTCTCTCTTAGAGTCCCAGGCCCCACTAAGACTATATACTAAACTAGTTGCAGATCTGCAGCAGTGGAGGGAGTTCCCAGCATCAAAAGTTTACCCATACTTTTGAGATCACATCTCTGAAGGAGAAAAATAAATAGTTGTGGGGTTTTCTTAAGCCCCGGAAATCAAGCACTCAACCAAATAACAAACAGCCCAAGAGGGGAAAGGGACTCAACATGTCTAAAACAATCAACAAGCATTTATTAAGTGTTTATCATGTGTTAATACTATGCTAAACAGTGGGAATAAAAGAAAATCCAAAATGGTCCCCCTGCCTTTAACAAACTTATATTCTAAAGGAGGAGACAACATGTTTAAAAAATAAGGCTATTTTCAATTTATATTTCAAGATACTTAAAGAATAGATAGAAGGTAACCTTAGAGGGGAAGGTTCTAGCATTGGGGAGACTGGAAAAAGACTCCTACAAAAAAGTAGCATTTGAGTATTTTGAAGGAAACCTAGGAATCTAAGAAGCAGAAATAAGGAGGGAAAACATTCCAGCATACAGCCAGTGCAAAGGCATAGAGATGGGAGATAGGGTATCCTATGCAAGGAACAGCAAGGAGAGCATTATAGTTGGGTTATAGAGTTCGTGGGTGGGAGTCAAGTCTAAGACTGGAAAAGTAAGAAGAGGTCAGATGCTGAAGGGCTTCAAGTACCGTAGGAATTTATATTTGATCCTGAAGGTCAGAGGGAGCTACCAGAGTTTAAGTGGGAGTTGTAGGTAGAAGGAAGATGACACAGTCAGACTTACTCTTTAGGAAAATCACTGGCAGCTGAATGGAGGATGGGTTGGAACTAGAAGGTTATTGCAGTAGTCCAGGCAAGAAATGATTAGGGCAGGAACTAGGATGATGGCTCTGTGATTCAAAACAAGGGAACAAATATTGGAGAAATTGTGAAGGTAGAACTGGCCAAGATGTGAAGACAGATTGGGTTTGTGGGGCAAGAATTGAGGATGATGCCAATAACGAAAGCTGAGTGGCTAAAAGAGATGGTAGAACACTCACTAGTAATAGGGAAGTTGAGAAGAGAGGTGAGTTTGGGCAAAAAGATGAGCTTTGTTTTGGATATATTACGTTTGATTTGCCTATCTTAGAAGAGATTAGAGCTGGATATACAGCTCTGGGACTCATCCATTTAGAGATGATGATGAAACCCCTGGAAGCTGATGAGATCACCAAGTGAGATAAGATAGAGGGAGCAGAGAACAGAACAGAGATTTGAGCAGATCCCCATTGTTGGTTTGACATGGATTAAGATCCAGCTGAGGAGACTACGAAGCAGTAGTCAGGTATAAAGAGAACCAAGAGAACTCTTTCTTCCCAAACCTAACTCTTTTCCTAAATTCACTATTTCTTTCAACAGCACTATCATCCTGTAGTCACTCAGGTTTTCAAATTAAGTATCATTCTCTTCATTCTCCCTTCCTTCCACATTTCCAATTAATTGCTAAATCCTGCTGTTACAACTTCTTTCATCTATTCACTTACATGGTCACTACCTTAGTTAATTTCTCCCTGCCTCAAGTCTCTTCCCCACTACAATCCAGCCTCCACACAGCTGCCAAAGTGTCTGACCACATCACTTCCCTACACAGTAAGCTGCTGGGACTCCATGGCATCTGTAAGATCAAATATAAACTCTGACATGTGAACCCTTAACAATTGGCCCCATCCTACCTTTCTGGTTTCATTACATGTCACTCCCCTTCACTCTCACTGTGGTTCATCCAGACTGTCCTTAATTAAGCTGAGCCTTTGCCATACCTGTGGACTTAACTCCCTGACCTCTGCCTCTTAGAATTTCTAGCTTCCTTCACAGCTCAGCTCAGGTGCTGCCTCCCACATGAAGCCTTTCCTGATCTTCCCTGCCTGTGCTTTCACCTAAATCATCATCTGTCCATCTTGTACAGACCTCTATATGTACATGTTTTCTCCCCTCTCAACTGTAATCTCAGGGGCTTAATAGATCAATAAACATTTAGTAAACATCTACCTAGTGCCAGGTACTGTGCTAACTACTGGAGATACAAAAACAAAAAATAGTCCCTTCCCTCAAGGGAAGGACAGAATGCCAAAGGAAGCTGAAGAGGAGGGTGGACTAGGGAGGTAGCTGAGGCAGGGTGGAAGGAGTGGATATGATAGAGATAAAAACCAGAGAGTGCCATAGAGTGGTGAGCCAGGTGGGAAATGGTAAATGTCTATTGATAAGCAAAAAGAACTTAGGAGACCCAAAGAGTTTTAGTCAGGAATACTGATTATAATTTCCATTTTGGATATGGGCCAGTAGGAGTATTCAGAGGTTAAAGCAGTATCTATTATTAGCATAGATCTATTTGTTCAGTACCATCCTTAACAAATATTCATTGCCATACCTATGGTTTAAGTCATCATTAGGCCTTAGGGAGGGGCACAAAAGAGGCTTATAGTCTAGTTGGAGAGACGAAACATATACGTAACAAGATAATAGTAATAATACCTGGTAGAATATACTAAATAACAGTTGACATTTCTGTAAGATTTTAAAATTTACAAAGTGCTTTATGTTCATTATCTCATTTGAACTTCAACAACCCTGTGAGATGAGTTTAAACAGTGATTTTCCCCATGGCTTTTCCTAGGATTACACAGCCAATGTTTCTCAGAAACAGGATTTGAATCCAGGTCTTTCTGACTCCAAATACAGTAATAACTACTAAACCAGCTTCCTCTCTGAATGCTAAAGCACTAATGATAATTAGAGGTTCAGGAGTACAAAAGAGGAAGTGGCTGTTGGGTCAGGGTCAAGCTTTAAGAAGGCAGTGGGATTTGAATTGGACCTTGAAGAGAAGGGGGTAGGAGATCAAGTCAAACAGACATACAATGTGGTTTACATTTCCATTTCCTGTATTTGTGATTTCAGATCTGAGTCTCACCTACTTTCTGCATGTTGCTATCTTGTGTACGCTTGGTTTCCCAGAAGTTCCAAGCTCCCCAGTCATTGATCAGCAGAAAGTTCCAGGCTCTGCAATTCTTGGTCAGCAGTCCTTCACGTCCTTTCATGGATCTGAAAACTCTTGTTTCATCATTGAATGACTTTGCCTCACTCTCATTAGCTGAAAACTGGGACAATGTTGGATTATTGGTAGAGCCAAGCCCACCCCATACTGTGAAGACACTTTTGCTAACAAATGACCTAACCGAGGAAGTGATGCAGGAGGCGCTCCAAATGAAAACAGATCTCATTCTCTCCTATCATCCGCCTATTTTCCGACCACTCAAGCATGTAACTTGGAAAACGTGGAAGGAGCGTCTGGTGATCCAGGCTTTAGAGAACAGAGTTGGTATCTACTCTCCACATACTGCCTATGATGCTTCACCCCAAGGAGTCAACAACTGGTTAGCAAAAGGGCTGGGTAAGAATTTTCTCATTTCTTGAAATTTTAAATTTCCCTTTGCAAACCTCTAAAACTTGAGAGGTCCTTTCTAGTTGTAACTTCCCTTACAACTTGACTGCTTTTGACAGTTGCAGGAAAAAGACATTTTGATCATTTTAAATCTTTTAAAAAATTTGGTAATGGGGGTGCAGCTAGGTGGTGCAGTGGATAGAGCACCAGCCCTGGAATCAGAAAGACTTGAGTTCAAATCCGGCCTCAGACACTTGACACTTACTAGCTGTGTGACCCTGGGCAAGTCACTTAACCTCGATTGCCTGACCAAAAAGAAAAAAAAAACCGGTAACATAACATACCAGTTGAATTGCACTTAAAAATGGAAAAAAAAATTGTCCCTAATAAAGCAATGACTTGAATAAAAAAACCTACATAAATCAGTTAACAAGTATTTATCGAGTGCTTTGCTAGACATTGTGGGAGAATGCAACAATTTCAACCCCACCCTGAAGAGGTAAAGACGATAGTATCTCTACTTTTAAGTTGACTCCCTTATTTAATGTTTGATTTTTCTAGTAGCTTAAGGTAGTTATTCTGAAATTATGGTCTGCATTAGGACAACCAGACTTCCCACAGTTACTTGGAACTTAAATCCTTGTATACCAGGGAATAATTCTAATGAGTGACCTAACAAGTGGGCAATTTCGAAGATTGATTCAAAGCCTTGTTTAAATTAGATTTGTAGAAAATTTTTCCTTTTTT
This sequence comes from Vombatus ursinus, assembly GCF_900497805.2. NCBI lineage: Eukaryota > Metazoa > Chordata > Mammalia > Diprotodontia > Vombatidae > Vombatus > Vombatus ursinus. The sequence continues at coordinate 25,296,205 of NW_020954580.1, read as the reverse complement.
TCCAGATATTTCTGCTCTTCAAAGGCCTTCTGAAAATGACTATGATTTTTAATATCTCTCTGACTCCCCAACTTAATGTATGTTATTTACTGGTATTTACATTAAAATTTATTAATTGCCCCTATATTCTTTGCCTCTCTTGGTTCATACTTTAGTATGAAGCATTTAAGGGCTCCATGATTTTCCTGATACTTATATTTCAGTTACATGATTTTACCACCTCAACCAACTGAGATCACAACCACTCTAAACTTTGTAGATAATTTTTAAGAGTTGCTGTAGCTAGAGAATTCATTTCCCTATAGCCAACCTGGTGATGAGCTCCTCTGAATTTAGCTGAACAGATCCTTAGACATACAGGGCAATAGTCCATCCATCATTCAGTCTCTCCAGGTTGGGAGGACCTATCAGAGCCTTCACTCCTTTGAGGATGCGCCATACCAAGATGAGCCATTGCAGGAAGACATTAATGGCAGGTCTTTGCTTTTGTAAATGTAATAAGACTCTCCCTATGTTCTGCACTTTTTTTTAGGAGGTTGTACCTCTCTTCCAATACATCCATCAAAAGCTCCCAGCTTCCCAACAATAGGAACCCATCGAGTGGAGTTTAATATAAATGACACCCCAAGCATGGACAAATTCATGTCTGCAGTGAAAGAGATACCAGATGTTTCAATAACTACCTTCTCTGCTAGGTATTATATTTCTTTATTTATTTTTTATTTTTTCAGGATATCTGTGGCACTTATTAATTTATAGTTTTAAAATAAATCATTTCCTCTTGGATAGGATGATTACACATGTATCTAATTTTCCTGAGGGTCTAAGAGGAATAGACTATAGAATGACTCCAAAATATAGACCATGAAATTTAATAAAGATCACCATGTTTTCTGCTTTGCATTCCCAAGGATTTAAAACCTTTAAATATCACCACATACAGGTCTGTTTTGCTAGGGCCCAGGAATTCTTTCTGATTCTGTATTGTACCACTTTCAAAATGTTTCCTTCCACAGCCAGATTTCCTGCTGGGCATTTTACATTGCAGAAGCCAACTTAGTATATTGAAAGCATCACAAAAAATAACAAGGTATGCCAAGCGATGAGCCATAGATACATTTGTATAAAAAGCAGTATAATGATTGCCTGTGTACTCTGAGAAATGTTAAGACACACATTATGGTTTCTTAAAAAGACTGAAGCCCATACCATGTCACCACTAAAAAGTGACCTTTTGGATAGTAGCTTTTAAGTAGGAAAGTTCCTTATTATACTCATTTGAACATTAAATCCTCAGGGTGGGGGAAGGAAGAAGAGAGGACTATTATTATTGTCCAGGAATAACTTGTAACAATTTCAACCCTTTGAATGCCTGCTCTTTATGGGGCTTTGGATAGGAAAGCCTAACTATCTAATCCCTACAATCACTTCAAGGAATATCCTCTGACACATTGAAATACGACGTAGAAAACGCAAATTTGCATGATACTTAAAGTGACAATTAGATTCATTTCAGAGAAGTGGTTTTCTAGTTTTTCCTTACTGTAAACTTCTGGACAACTTTTTCTAAAAGTCATTGCTTCCAGTTGGCCCATTTTCACATTGCTTTTTGCTCATGAATTATGCTTTCATGGACCCCTACTAAAGACTTTCTGGTTTCTAGAAAATAGTTAAGATTCTTTGATAGTGACTATTTTTTTAATTTATTGATTTTTGGGGGGAGTTTTAACCTTACCTACATTCCCGATATGTCCTGCCCATCTGAAACGGTCATCCTATATAGCAGAGAATTTCTTAAAAGTTCAATAAAACTACCCAACTCATTGAAAAAAGTCTGAAATTATAGGTAGTATTACATATCCATAGCCTTCTGACTATTTAAAGAAGGTGAGAGGTGCCTGATGAAGATTATTTTTAAAAATTAAAGCCAGTCTTTTTTTCTTTCTTTTTTTAATTCTTTGTTATAATGGCTTGCTAGTAGGAAAGGGGAGGGAAAGATTTGGAAATGAAATTATCAATAAAAAAAATTTTAAGTGAAAGAAAGCCAATGGGTTGAAAAAATAAAAACTACTGGCAGTCTCTCCCTCTATGTTCTCTTACTTAACATTAATAAACCAATAAGTAGTTATTTTGCACCTATGCTATGTGCCATGCACTGTATAGGCACAAGAGCCTAAAAGAGCTAATAGTGTTCTAGTGGGGAAAGATTCACATTCACAGATATATTACAGAATGATGTATTATAACATCACAGGACATATTTTAAAAACAAAGTCCCTGCAGTGCTTGGAGTGGGGTGTAGGGAGCACTGCCACTTGTGGAATCAGGATAAGGCTTTTGAAGGAGGGGTCAGTTTGAGCTAAAGTGAAGGAAAATAAGAGGTGGAGACAAGGGCATGGGGATACCACAAGCAAAAGCATGGGGACAGGAAATGGATTGATTCTTGGGAACAGCAAGAAAGTCAGTGTGAAAATTAAGAGTTTCTGGTCGAGAAGGAATCATGTGCTGTTCACAGGGCAAGATAGGCTTGAGCCTATTGTAAATGGATTTAAATTCCAAACTGAGAAGTTTGTATTTCAGCCTAAAGACAAGGGGGAGCCACTAAAGCTTCTGTAGCAGAGGAGTAATAGTGATCAGGTCTGTGCTTACACTGTGCTTACACTGCACTTATCTGACAGTGGTACAAAGGATGGATTGAAAGGGGGAAAGACTGGATGCAGGAAGACCAGATTGCATGCAAGAAATCACATTGGTTAGCACTTTAAGGTTTATTAAGCTATTTCTTCACACAAGGACCAAGTTATATACAGAGATGCTAGGGCAGAGGGGATCATTGAACTTGGATAGGAAAAAAAAATTACATTTATTTTCACTAACCTTTGAATCCAATATACTTTATGTGTTTAAAAACATTCCAGAAAGGTGTCTGTAGGCTTCACCAGGCTGCCTAAAGGATCCAGGGCACAAAAACAGTTAAGAAACACTGTTTTAGGGAATTTTATTTTAGAAATAATTGAGACTTAACGTGGACTTACTGAATGCTTGGTTGTTTATGAACCTAAAATAATTTCCTGAGATAATTTCTTCATGAGTGGTATTGTCATTCAGGACGTGCAGTGCATTGTCTTCTAAGAATCTAGTTTTGAAATTAAAGTATATATTTAATGTATGTTTATCTTAAACTTTGGGGGTGTTTTTCCCCCTAGGAATGATGGAGAAGAACAAATACGAGTCAGTTTGAACTGTACCCAGAAAGCATTGCTACGAGTGGTGGCTTTTCTCTCTGAAAATAGTCATCTTTATCAGAAGACTGAGATCCTGTCACTGGAGAAAGTAATAAAAATTTATGTTCTTTTCTTTCATTTCAAAGTTTTGGTTGATGACTTTTAATACAAACAGAAATTGTTGTAGTAACGGGTTATTAGTTAACTAGGATTTAAGTTTCTAAGAGACAAAATAGCAGTAATATGAGCTTCCCTTTTTTCCTCATTAATGTTTTAATTGAGTTGAATGACAATCAAGAACTTTATCCTCATCTGTACTACTATACTCACTATGATGAATATATTTACTTTTAGCCTTCATAAACAAAAAAGCTACTTCATATTTACAAGCAAAAATAAGCATCAAAATATATTCATGTTTGTCATTAAGTAACTAATAATCCAAGGCCAGGACAAACATTAACACCAGTTCTTATAGATGGCACCTCATTTCCTGAATCTGCAGAGTGATAGATATGAAGAAGGTGGAAGGAAAACACAAAAGGGAAGCTTGTGTATTAGACTGTGTTAGAAAAGGGAAAATATATACTTCACAAATATATTTTGAAATACGGATATACATAAGCACTAACAATTCCTTCTGTAAAAATATAATTTTCTTTCTGGAAAATATGTTCAAAGAGGGAGACATCCTAAGAATGTACCTTAATAGTGACCTGAGCACCTGCAGCCTTTGAAAATTTTGTTTCTCTTCAGCCCCTGCTTCTGAATACTGGGATGGGAAGATTATGCACACTGGCTGAATCTGTCTCCTTGGCAACCGTAATCGAACGAATCAAAGGTCACCTAAAACTACCCCATGTCCGCCTAGCTCTTGGAATAGGGAAGACTTTAGGTAAACAACACGTACATTTCGTTATGCCAGTTTGTTCACTAGGAAAATCACTCAATCGATAATTTCTCTGGGGGTAACGTTAAAACTCTTGGATAGATTCATCCTAGTAAAAAAAAAAAATGAAAGACTCAGTAGCAGCTCATGAGTGATGATTTTTAAAATAAAACAAGTGATTAGTTAAAATAAATCTTAATGGTTCTGGATATACCTTAGTGAAATGATACTGGTGATCTAACCTAGTCTGTGATTCTTTATGCTGACTTTTCCTCTCTTGGCTTCTCCCAGGACTTTTGGGAACCAAACAGTTACACTGAAGTAGGCATAAGAAAATTCTGCCTTAAATGAATTGTAGGTTAAACTCATCCACAAGAAACAATTAAAGAACTTTCATCCTGAGGCTCAGTGAGTGGATTTTTGGATTATAGATTCTTGGCATTTTAGTTTACTTAAGAGAATTCTTGGTGGAGATTAAATATTAAAAGAAAACATGGCCAAACCTAACAAAAAACCCCTATTCTAGGCTGCAAAGTTGTGTATAATTAACAGTTTAAAGTAAAACCAACTTGGGACAATTTTTTAAAAAGTTTTTTCCAGTTAAGTATTTATTCTGGTTCTATTCACTTTCCTCTGTATCAATTAATAACAGGTTTTCTCAGGTTTCCTTGCAACCATCCCCTATATCATTTCTTATGCCACACACTAGTCCTCCATTTCATCCATAATTTGTTCAACCATTCCCCAGTTGATTCATACCCCTATAGATTCCAATTCTTTGCTACTCCAAAAGAGCTACTGCAAATGTTTTAGTACAGATGAGTATTCCTCCCTTTTCTTTAGGGAACAGACTAAGGGAATAGTATCATTAATACTGAGTCAGAGTATACAGTGTAGTAACTTGCCATACAGTTCCTGATTGCTTTCCAGAATGGCTGCACTAAATATGCCTGTTTTCCCTCAGCCCCTCCAATATGTGTCATTTTCCCCTTTTTTTGGTCAACTTTGCCAATCCAGTGGGTGTGAAGTAAAACCTCAGTTATTTTAATTTGTATTTCTCTAATTATTAGTGATTTGCAGCTTGTAGTTCAAATTAGTAATCTGGATTCTAGTCCCAACATCCACATTTGATTCACTGACCTCAAAGTTATCCTCCTAATGTTCTCATCTCTAAAACTAAAGTAATACTTTACATTCCTACCTTACAATTTTGTGGTAAACTTAGGAAAAATAAGTTAGATGATGTATAGTATACTAGTGCTTTGAAAATTATGGATTGCTTTACAAATATAAGGTGGTGGGGCTGTTATTAAGAGGCTTATTGTATACTGTTCTGTATGGGAGAGATTATTTCTTCTGCAGTTCTGAAGGGATAGTCTTCTGCTTTTATGAGTCCCATCATCTAAGCTCAAGGAAAATTATGCACATATATTGTTTAATTTTATCCAGGTTTTTATCAAAACCAAAATTTCTTTATTATTGGGGAGATCAAGAGATACACTACACTGCATTTGGATTCACAGTTAGTGCTAAGCTTATTATTAAGACAAAAGTGATCATTTGTTTTTTATTTGCTGTTTCTTAAAGAATCGCAAGTCAAAGTAGTAGCTTTGTGTGCTGGTTCTGGGAGCAGTGTCCTTCAGGGTGTGGAAGCAGATCTTTACCTTACAGGTATGCATGGCATCCTCTGTGGGTGCTCTAATCCCTTTCTCTTCATTCTGCAACCCCCTTCTTCCCCCATCTAGGCCTTAAAATAAATAGTTCAGAATAGCTTGTTTTACAAAAGGAACTGCACTCAAACTGGCAGGAGAGCTAATGTTTCTTGTGGAAGGAAGAAACCATCTAAACATTTATCATTAGAAAATGATCACTCACTAGAATTGAGTGTCAGTATTTTAAGACCTTTGATGTACAAGGCCCATTATGGAATCACTAGTCTCTTAGACAGGAGCAAACCATCTTCAGGAGACAAGTCTAGCACTTCTTGAAACCCCCCCAGCTGCCCTCCTGCCTTTGAGTTTAGGGGTAAGAATTTAAAGAAATCCATTGTCCAAAACTCAGTGCTGCCAGCTGCCTTCTGTTTTGTCCATGGGGTTTGGAGAGAGTCATTTTAAAGGAGTATTGGATAGTATGGGGTGGAACTGGCCCAGTGAAAAGTCCAGATTGGAAGGTAGAAGAGTGCAGCAGAGAAGAGGAACTGAAGGTCAGGGAGATGATGTCATCACTGAAGCTATCACGTCTTGGTATTTATGCCACAGAAACGAAGAAATTATCCTATGTAGCCAAGAGGCTTGAGTTTCCCCATTCCATACCCAGAAGCTCAGTAACACCTTCATAAATACTCCCATCAAGTTTTATATCACATAAGATAACAAGATTCTCTGCAGCTCTCTTCTCTTGTTAATTTCTGTCCATTCTGTGTGTCTCTTGTGTGCTACGTGTGTCATCTCCTCCAGTAGAATGTAAGTTCTATGTAATATTCTAATGGAAGTCAGGGACTGTTTTTGTTTTTCTTTATGGTCTTAGTGCCTTGTACATAATGCTTGTTCGTTGATTTTTTTTTTTTTTAAAGAACTTGGCTTTAAAAATATTTAGCAATAATGCCATCAATGGCCACAAGATGGGGATATTGTTCTCAAGTCAGTTTTGACCAGTTTTTTCTTTTCTCTCCTTAACTAAATTAGCAGCTGTAATGTTTAGAGGTAGAAGGATCTTAAGAGATCATTTCATTCAAATCTGATTTGTCCATTATCTCTCCCTGTTCCTCTTACTGCATTTTCCATTAAGCAGGTATTTGATATGAAAGACATAATCCTGTTTTGGTAGCTGTCTATTTCCTTTTGAGCCTCTTTTTTGTTTCTCTCTCCTGTATTCCTCTTCCTTAACTTCACATTTAGGGGCAGACCTCACACCAGCACCTTGCTCAGGTTCGATTAGATATGACAGTCATGAGTCATTGATCAGTTTTAAAAAGGAAATTTTCTTTGCCCTAACACAAGGAAATGTAATAGGAATACCGTGACACTAAAAATTCTATAGATACAGCCTCTCTCCCCCCATCTCTATGTGGAAGTACATTTTGTCAGTTGAGTAGGGTATAGTTACTCCCATGGTTTTCAGGCATCCATAATTTGGAGGGGCCCTGATTCCACACGGAACTTTTAATATCATAGGTGACCACAAAACTGCTCAAGGGAGACAGGGATTAATCGGGACAGCTTTGTTGCCTTTTATGGAAAACTAATCCCTGTTTTGGAGAAATAGGGGAACCCTGGTCCTAATACAACATGGTATAGCATTGAAGGAGTTCAGTGTTCTCAATTTTAAAAGTACATATGGGAAAAGTATATAGGGTTTTCTCACTGAGTAAATATCAAACAGCTACAATGTATAAGGCACAATGAAGAATACAAATAACATAAAATGTACCTTCTCCCACCCCCTCCACATACTTTACATTGTAATCTAAAAGGGATGTATAGAAGGAAAACTATACTGCACTCTGCGTTTTAGGCCCAAATCTGCCTGGCAGAAACAGTTTTTATTAGTTTATGATTATTCTGACTCTAAGCATTTTTTTCTACAAGGAGAAATGTCCAAACTGAGTTTCCTTATGTTTTCTGACATCTCTCCAAAGCAATTCATTTTGAAGTCACATTTTATAGCATTCTTGAACACTTGGAATTATTCCCACCATTCACTGCCTCCTTCACTCTTGCACACAGGCTATTCAGTGAAGGCGGAGAAAATCATGAAACCATTCTAACTGGGTTCACTACAAATCTGTGTTACACCTCAACTGGGTATCTCCCATGTCAACTCACTATCCCACTTTCCACAGTGGCTCTTTGAGAACTTTTCATCCTCCTCAAACGGCCCATGGCACCTCCTTCCCCACTCTTTATCTCACTTGTTTTCAATATCTTCCCCTCTACTGGCTTCTTCCATACTGCCTACAAAAACACTCATGTCTCTTCCATCCTTAAAAAACCCTTCATTTGATTCTTCCGTCTCTGCTAACTCTCTTCCTATATCTCTTCTGCCCTTTGTGGCTTAACTCCTTGAAAAGGCCATCTACAGTAGGAGCCTCCATTTTTTCTCCTCTCACTCTCCTTAACCCCTGACATTTGCCTTCCAACATCATTTCATCAAAATTGTTATCTATAAAGTTACCAGTGACCTCTTAATGGCCAAATTCAGTTGCCATTTCTCAATCTTCATTCTTTTTGACCTCTCTGTAGCCTTTGAATCTATAGATCACCCTTTTCTCCTTTCTACTCCCTTCTTTCTAAATTTTTGGGACACCACTTTCTCCTGGTTCTCTTCCTACCTGTTTGACTGTTTTTTCTTGGTTTCCTTTGCTGGACCCAAGTCACTCCCACTAACCACGAGTGACCCACAAGGCCAAGTCCTGGGCCCACTTCTCTTCTCCCTCTATATACACCCGTTTGTCTCATCAGTTTCCATGGATTAGAGACAAAGATAGAGATAACATCTCTAAGCTAATGACTTTCAGATCTACCTTTCCGGGACCTAACCTAATATCTATGCTGACCTTCAGTCTCTCATCTCCAACTACCTTTAAAACATTTCATACTGGATGTCCGGTAGCCATCTTAAACTCAACATGTCCAAAACTGAACTCATTTCCCTCCTAAAGCTTCCTGTCTTCCAAACTTCTTACACTATTATCATTCCAGTCATTAGGCTCCTAACCTAGGAGTCATCTTTGACTCCTCACCATCTCTCACCCCTATATCCAATCTATTGCCAATCCTGTTGATTTCACCTTTGCCACACTCTTGAATACACCCCCTTCTTTCGTCTGACACTGCTACCACCCTGGTACAGGACATTTGACCTCATAGGTGGACTACTGCAGTAGCCTTCAGTCGGTTGGCCTGCTACAAACCTTTTCTCTGCTTCAGTCCATCCTCCATTTAGCCACTGAAGTGATTTTCCTAAAGTACAGGTTTCTAACCATATCATCCCCTCCCCTCCAATAAACTCCAGGATCAAATACAAAATCCTCTATTTCACATTGAAAGTCTTTCATAACCTAGTTCCCTCCTACCTTTCCAGTCTTCTTACATCCCCCTGGTACTCTCTGATCCAGCGACTCTGGCCTCCTGGCCATTGCACGAACAAGATATTCCATCTCTCAGCTCCAGGCGTTCTCTCTAGCTGTCTCCCATGCCCTTCCTCAGCTCCACCTACTGGCTTCCTTTATATTCCAACTAAAATCTCACCTTCTGTAGGAAGCCTTTTCCAACTACTTTTCATTCTAATGCCTTCCCTTTATTATTTTTTTCCTCTATATAGCTTGTTTGGACATACTTATTTGCACGTTGTCTCCCCCAGTAGATTGTAAGGTCCTTGAGAGGAGAACTGTCTTTTGAATGTTTTTTGTTGTTGTTGTTTTTTTTCTGTGTGTATGTGGCAATTGGAGTTAAGTGACTTGCCAGGGTCACACAGCTACTGAGTGTCATGTGTCTTGAGGCCAGATTTGAACTCAGGTCCTCCTGACTCCAGGTCCTGTGCTCTATCAACTGTACCACCTAGCTGCCCCAAAAGGTCTCCTTTCTAGCTAGTCAAAGAGACATCTTTCTTCATCCCTTCCAGGCACGGGGAAACAGGGAGTGCTCCTAGGTGGATCTTCAAAGCTCCTTCAGGGCTTTGGGAAAATGCTACCATGTAGCTTAAAAGTAGAAGAGGAAATAGTGTTTGGAGTTCAGAATTCAGAAACATTAATTTTGGTTTCAGGGTGGGTGGGTAAATGAAAAAGTGATGAAATTAGGAAGGTTGCATGTAAAAGGTAGCATAAGGGGCTGCCTAGGTAAAGATTGGGAGGAATGGCCTACCCCATAGAGGGAGCAGCTTAAACTAAAATAGACATGATACAGAAGTGGAGATGTAGTGAGCAGTCACTTCGTGCCTGGATCAGTCAATATAGACAATTTTTATTTCTGCTGTGAAAAGCAATGAATAAATTCACCTTCAGATCTCAAAAGTATGTAATAAGGAATGAAGATAATCGGTTACAGTTAGATGAGATAATTAGATGAACTAGATATAGATAGGTACAGACACATAATTATACACAGGGATGGATGGGCTTACAGTAAAACAAGTATCCTGCCTGTGTGGTTCAGAAAAGCTCTCAGTACTACAAGGATGGGCTAGAGCAGAGAAGTATGCTCCTGCCTGTGTGGTACTGGAGGGACAACACTCCAGTAGTTTCCAAGGTGATAGGCATCTCCCTTCTGTGCTGATGGTCTCTTAGTCTCTTAGTCCCTCCAGACCAACTGAAGATGAAGTTAGGAGTTAAAGGCCAGGCAGGGCACAACACTGATTAAGGACTTGCTCTGTGTGGGCTTATCAGCTTCCCCAAGCCACTGTGGGCCTGTGTTTTATCTCCTGAAGGAAGCTGTAACAGTTTCCAGTGGATCCTTCCATGCTTTGCAATTTGCCAATTTGTGCTGCTGTGGAATGATCCAAAGGTTGTCCGCTTGGCCCTTAAGTATTTGTTTCACCTGGGTTATCTTTCCTTTTGACAGGTGAGATGTCACACCATGATGTCCTTGATGCTGCTGCCCAAGGGATAAATGTCATTCTTTGTGAACATAGCAACACCGAACGAGGCTTCCTGTCAGAACTTAAAGACACACTGGCAGCCCACCTAGAGAATAAGGTCAACATTATCTTGTCAGAGAAAGACAGAGACCCTCTTCAGGTGGTATGAAATAGCCCAGGACCATGTGGGGTACTGACTCTGTAAATCCATTGAATCCTAAAGAGGTTGCACTGAGGAACAAAAAGTGGTCTACCCTATAAAGGTTCCTTTTGGGATGGTCTGATGAACTGGCTAAATGAAGACTAATGTAACTGCTTTATTAAAACAAAGGATGTTTGCCACAAACCCTAATAAAGAATGTGGAAATTAGCTTCTGAAAGCATTATTGGAAGGTAGCTTCAAGTCATCTAATACTTTGCTTCATTGACATTTCTCTCAGTGTTAGCTTATATTTTACTTAAAATATTCTATACTACACTACTGTAAACATAAGCTCAGTCATCACTGAGGAAATTAAAATTATTTTATATTAATAATTGATTCTATTCTGTAATTAACTCTGTTCCCCATTTTGTCAAGCCACATTTCTCAATTCTGGAGTTAAGCTAGAAACGGTGTTTCTAGTCCAAATTGGTTTAAAGGTGTGGTTGAAAGGGAGGGAACGTTATCACTCATGTAGTTAGCTTCTAGGACATCTGATTGTTGTCTGTAAGCTCCAACCAGCTTAAGCCGCTGTCATCCCTCAAAAGACAAGTCATCAGGTCTTGCCTGTCCTTGTGCAGTTAGGGTAGGCTTGACCTCCACCAAGGGGGTATCAAAGTGCGTGGTTCTGGTCCCCTAACCAAGACTACAAGAGGCAACTGAGTTTTATAAAACAGTATTCCTTAATTGTCACAGACAGTTGTGATTAGCCACACAAGAATGCCAACCCACTCCCCACCACTCCCAACCCTTCCCATGTGTCAAAAAAGAGGATTCCATCCCATTGGGGTTGCTGGCCTTACTGAGGTGGTCACTGACTTATTTTGTTAACATTTATGCGTCACTATTAATAAATTGCCACCTTCTATAGTTTTTGTCATGTCTACATTTGAGATTTTCTTGGCAGAAATAGTAGAGTGGTTTGCCATTCCCTTCTCCAGCTCATTTTACAGATGAGGAAACCGAGGCAAATAAGGTTAAGTGATTTGTCCAGGTCACACAGCTAGTAAGTATCTGAGGCCGGATTTGAAGTCTGGAAGATGAGTCTTACTGACTCCACGCCCAGCACTGTATTTGCTGCACCATCTAGCTGCCCTTCTACAGTAAGCCTTTCCTAATCCCCACAAAAAGCCCAGCAAGCTCAAGCTATGGGCAGACTTTCTTCCCCTACTTCTTCCCTATTGCCCATATTCCAACAGGCAGTGTACATCCCTGTCTTGCTAGATTCTAATTCCTGCCCTCATCCCTGCCAGGATTATCTTAGAGCCCAGCATCATTCTGAACCACTCCTCCTTTCCTGTAGTTGTTGGAGACTTGGCTTCTCACACTGATTGGATGACAGGGGAAGGGAAGTCACCAATTACAATATTGAGGGTAAGATGGTGGACCACTGGGATTTTACATCTGCCCTAATATGGCTCTCTCAAGTCTAGCAGACCTACTATCTGTCTGTCTTGAAGCTGAATCTCCTTTATGTCACCTCCACCCATTAAAAGTGAATTCCTTGGAAAGGGTTTTTTTCTTTGTAACGCAACACTTAGCACAGTGCATGACACTATTTTCTGAGAAACAGGCTGCTTAATAGATCTAGAGGAAGTCTCAACAACTGTACTGACTGGATCCATTATAAATTCATGTTATCCAGCTTCAACTGAGCCTGAGCCCTCTTTGTAGCAAGGCTGACCTTTTGTTACTCCCAAACTGATTCCCTATCTCAGTCCCCAGAGAAACTCTTCCAAATATTCATTCCTCTCTCCCTCCTCCCTCAGCTGAAGAACCTAACTCAAATGGCAAAAGAGGTCCAAAAAGCCAATGAGGAGAAGAATGCCCTAAAAAGCAAAACTGGCCAAATGGAAAAGGAAGTCCAAAAGATTACTGAAGAAAATACTTCCTTAAAAATTAGAATAGAGCAACTGGAAGCTAGTGACTTTATGAGAAATCAAGATACTGTAAAACAAATCCAAAAGAATGAAAAATTAGAAAACAATGTGAAATATCTCATTGGAAAAACAACTCACCTGGAAAATAGATCCAGGAGAGAGAATTTAAAAATTATTGGACTCTCTGAAAGCCATGATCAAAAAAAGAGCCTAGACATCATCTTTCAAGAAATTATCAAGGAAAACTGCCCTGATATTTTAGAACCAGAGGGCAAAATAGAAATTGAAAGAATCCACTGATCACCTCCTGAAAGAGATCCCCAAAGGAAAACTCCTAGGAATGCTGTAGCCAAATTCCAGAATTCCCAGGTCAAGGAGAAAATATTACAAGTAGCCAGAAAGAAACAATTCAAGTATTGTGGAAACACAATCAGGATAACACAAGATTTAGCTGCTTCTACATTAAGGGACTGCAGGGTATGGAATATAATATTCCAGACAGCAACAGAGATAGGATTACAACCAAGAATCACCTACCCAGCAAAACTGAGTATAATCCTTTGGGGAAAAAATGGTCATTCAGTGAAATAGAAAATTTGACTTTCCAATACAAGACTCAAGTGAAAAATGAAGAGGTAAACAGGAAAGAGAAATCATAACAGACTTATTAAGGTTGAACTGTTTACATTCCTGCATGGAAAGATGATATTTGTAACTCATGAGACCTTTGTCAGTATTAGGGTAGTTGGAGGGGGAAAAATTATATGTATGTATAGATAGACAGATAGAGGGCACAGGGTGAGTTGAAGATGAAGGGGTCATACCTGGAGAATAAAATTAAGGGGTGAGAGAGGATTATACTAGGAGAAGGAGAAAGGGAAAGGTAGAACAGGATAAATTATCTCACAAAAAAACAGAAAACGCTCTTACAGTGGTGGGGAACCAGGGGAAAGTGACAGGAAATGAGTGAATCTTATTCTCATAGGATTTGACTTAAGGAGGGTATAACATACACACTCAATTGGGTATGGAAATCTCTTTCCCTACAGGAAAATAGGAAGGGATGGGGACAAGAGAGTAGGGGGATAATAGAGAGGAGGGCAGATTGAGAAGGGGGGTAATCAGAATCAAATACTTCTGAGAAGGGACAGGGTCAAAAGAAAGAATAGAATAAATGGGGGGGGGTGGGATAGGATTAAGGGAACTAGAGTTAGTTTTTCACAGCATGTCTACTATGGAAATGTTTTGCATAACTGCACAAGTATAGCCTATATTGAGTTGCTTGCCTTTTCAATGAGGGTGGGTGAGGAGGGAGGAAGGGAGAAAATTTGGAACCCAAAGGTTAAAAAAACATTTAAAAAAAATGTTTTCACATGCAGCTGAGAAATAATACAGGAAATGGGGTACAGAAATCTATCCTGCCCTATAGGAAAATAGAAGGGGAAGGGGGGGAGAGATAGCAGGGAAAGCAGACCAGGGGAAGGGGTATTCAGAATGCATGCCATCTTGGGGTGGGGGGAGGGGCTAGATGGGGTGAAAATTTGGAACTCAAAATCTTGTGGAAGTGAATGTTGAAAACTAAAAATAAAAAAAGAAATTTTTAAAAAAAGGGGTTGCCTTGCAGCAGTAAAGGCCCAATTGAGGTCATAAAACATGAGTTTATAGTAAACCTAGTCAACATGGTTTCATGATTTTCCTTGGCTTCATTCAACAGCATGTATATAGGTGCAAAGATAGTGGATGGAGTAAGTTATCCAAGGCTGAGACTTAGAAGGGTAAAATCAGTGATAAGATAGGGGGCAAGGTACTCAAGAGCACAGTGTGGAGTTGAACTAGTTCACCAAGGGGTCAGAATGGAGAATGTGGCTAGTTCAAGGATGATGGCCTGGAATTGAACTGAGAGGTTTAGGGATTGGGGGTCAGAGTAAGGAAAAAGAACAGGATTTAAGTGGCAATGCAGAGGAAAAGGTGGAATGACAATAGATTTTTATAAGATAAGAGAATTTCAGAATTCATGAACATAAAAGTGATACATTTGTGGGTGACAGCAAGATCAATAGCATGACACTCTTAGTGTATAGCTGAGGTAGGGTACAGAAGTAACTTAGATGAAATGAGTAAGTTGAAGAACTGTGAGTTAAGGATGTTTAAGATAGTACAGATATGTACGTTTAAGTCCCTTCGTATAAGGGAAGGAGGAGAAAAGGAAGACTGTGAGCTAGGCACTGAATTCTTTGAACAATTTTTAATTGCTTTGTGGTGGTTGTTCTTTTTATATGTATTATTGTAATCATTGTGAATGTGGTTTTCTTGGCTTTATTTACCTCATTTTACATCAAATCTTCCCATGGTTCTCTTTATTCAAAATCTTACAGCACAATAATATTCCATTACGTTCATGTACCACAATTTATTTAGCCACTCCCCCACCAGTTATATAGTATTTATCCCCCCCCCAAAAAAAGAGTATAAATATTCTGGTGTATATGGAACCTTTATTTTCATCAATAACTTCTTTAGGTTATATATTCAGCAATGGAGTCTCTAAGGGCAACTAGGTGGTGCAGTGGATAGAGCAGTGGGACTGGAATCAGGAAGATTCTTCTTCCTAGGTTCAAAGCTGGCCTCAGACACTTACTAGTTCTGTGACCCTGGGCAAGTCACTTAATCCTATTTGCCTTAGTTTCCTCATCTGTAAAATAAGCTGGAAAAGCTAATGGCAAACAAGTCCAGTATCTTTGCTAAAAAAAAAAAAATCCCAAATGGGGTCACAAAGAGTTGAACACAGCTGAAAAACAAATGAACAACAACAAAGGGGTCTTTGAATTAAAGGGTAGAGGCATTGCAAATTGCTTTCCAGAATGGTTGTACTAATTCATAGTTCTGCCAACAATGCATTAGTTTGCCTATCTTTCCATAACCCCTCCAACCTTAGCTTTCCCCTTTTATCTGCATCAATTTGCTGAATGTTGGGTGATACTCCATAGTTGTTTTTATTTGTATTTCTCTTATGATTAGTGATTTGGAATATTCTTACATATGGTTGTTAATAGCTTGTGATTCTTCTTTTGGGAACTGTCTATTCAGATCCTTTGACCACTTATCCATAAGGAATGGTTTTTATTCATATATATCTTCGTTGAATGCATATATACATACATACGTACATATACATACATATATATACACATACACACATATGTGTGTGTATCTCCACACACAGCTAGTAAGTGTCTAAATGTCTGAGGCCGGATTTGAACTCAGGAAGATATCATACACACACACACATTCCCATTTGTTTCCCTTCTTGTCCCAGATGCATTTAATTCAGTTTCTGTGAAAACTTTTCAATTTCATATAATTAAAGTTATTTATTTAAAAAAAAAAAAGAAAAAAGAAAGAAATGTTGCTTTCTGATCTGGCCTCAGACTAAGCACTTGACACTTATTAGCTGTGTGACCCTGGGCAAGTCACTTAACCCCAACTGCCTTAAAAAAAAAAAAAAAAGAAAAAGAAAAAGAAAAAGGCAAGTTTTAGGGGCAGATAGGTGGCACAGTGTAAAACACTGGCCCGGAGTCAGGAGGACCTGAATTCAAATCTGGCCTCAGACACTTGACACTTACTAGCTGTGTGACCCTGGGCAAGTCAGTTAACCCTAACTGCCTCACCAAAAAGCAAAAAAAAAAAAAGAAATGTTGCTTTCTGGTGCTCCTCTTTATGATTATTATTACTATTATTGTTACTACATTTTATTAATATGTCCTTAGCACCATGTACAAGGTCAGTACTTTAAAGATTCTATGTTCATCAGTGTGAACATTTCCTTCACCAGTACAGGATTATGATCCCTCTAAATTTAATTCAGTCTTCTAGACTTTCTGTGGATGAAAAACTCAAGTCCCATGAAACCAACCTGGTAAAATCAGACTGGTTCTCAAGAAACTAGGGTTGTTATCCTTGGGTCTGATGGTGAAGCCTTTTCAGTTTCACTGGACCTGCCAGAGTTTACATTTGACTGACATAGCCTCTGGGAATTCTGGGTCATTCTCATGTCTCAATAAGGCATGAGGATTTTTGGAGTTTCCCCTTTTCAGGGCCATGATCTATTTCAGAGACCTAGGAGTTTAAGTGAGTGAAGATGAGGAAGTAACACCAAATAGTAGCAAGCATAAGAGATAGAGGCAGGTACTCATCTATGAGGCTGACTGCCGGGCCTTCCAAGCCCATTACATACACATTCTACAGGCTTCATGTTACTTTTTTTGTATTTTTTTCCCCTTTTCCTCCATCAAGTCTGCTCCTATTCATCTTCGCCACATTTCATTAATATAAAAATGGTCACTGAAGGTGTCCTTCACAATGATGTTTGGACTTATCACTCTCCCTTGGAGATAGCTCAATTAAAAAAACCATGAGGGCAACTAGGTGGCACAGTGGAGTAGAGCACTGGCCCTGGAGTCAGGACGACCTGAGTTCAAATCTGACCTCAGACACATAACACGCACTAGCTGTATAGACTCTGGGCAAGTCACTTAATTCCAATTGCCTCATCAAAAAAAAAAAAAAAAACCATGGTAAAGCTCTTAGTAGTCATCTATTCACAGACTAGCCAATGTAACTACTTTAAAGTATCTGACAGTAAGCCAGTGTTTTCTACACTAGCAAACTGAATTATGACATTCAAGGGCTACTTGAATACACTGGTAAATGATATGATTTTGTAAGCTGATTGACAAAATAGATCTGGAAGTTCTACAAGAGGTGGAACGACCAGAGCTCCGTAGCTCTAGTTTTCTGGAGCTCTAGCTCTAGGTATCTGAGATTCTTCCTCTACTTTCTTTCATACCTAAGAACAAAAGCTCCACTAAACATCCATGAGGTATTTATTTCATGTTTTATTTCATTTACTGTAAAAAAAAAAAAGACATCCACTTTAATTAATGGAAATAAAGGTTAAAACAGTATTATCAAACCACTTACCTGTATGTTATGAAAGTGATGAACTACAGTTAAGAAAAAGTCAAAATACAGGAATACTGAAATTTTTTATTCACCAGTGAAATTATTAAAACTTAATCGAAGAGTTCAGTTCCTGTTCTAAACTGGCCTCCCACTTGTGTCAGATAATAGACACTCACTGTTCTGCATTACTATGATCTGTTGTTTGTGTGCCCCTCTGTAAGGAGGACACCCTATATATTCCTTCCACCCATCTTTCACATTTGTCCCTCCCCCTACAAATAAATAATGTCTCCCTCACCCCTCTCCCATCTAGTATAAATCCGAAAGGGTGGAAAAGAACCATTTTCTATTCCTTCCAAAATCTACACTTAAGTGTTTGCTGCTTTAAAACAACACAGCAAAAACAGCAATAAAAACTACTTTTTAAATTCTGTCATTGCACACAACAGTTCAGAGATACAGACCTGCAGACGAAACAGATTTAGTGGATGCTCATACCTCAGTAGTTCACACTCTGGAACCAGCATGCTTGCAAACAATCAGTTCTGGGATTGTTTAAAAGGGCACTCGGAAAATTAAGGATATCATCTTCCCTAGTATAAAATGAAATCCAAAACCTTCAGTTTCGAATACTCCCTGAGCAAACTGCTCTATCCAGTCAAGAGTCTCCAGAGAGGTAATAAATGAAAGGCACATTTTCTCCAGTTTAAGCATTTAGGCATTGTACTTGAGATGGCATCACTTAAGTAGACCATTCAGATCAGTCAAAAGAATTAAATTTGATGATGTGTCCAGAGTTTTAAATCTTGCATGCTGGAAAATAATCTACTGCTGGTAAGTAAACATAGCGCTTTTGGTTATAGAGGCAGCAAGTGGAGCACAGGTCCCTCTATAGCAGCCCTTTACAATAGCTGTCACAGAAGATTCGTGTTCAAAGGAAATCTTTAAGCCTCTTTGTCCTCTTTCTCCAAGAAATCAGTTAAGGTCCCAGTGTCAATAGGAATTAACAAATACTCTACTCCATCCGTTCCCTAAAGTATACAAAAACAAAATCAGGATTAGGCTAGAGCAAATGAGAGTGACAGTTCATCTGAACAAATTACATTTTTAAAATTCCATTTTTTAAAAAATTTTGGGGAGGGGGGCAAGGCAATTGGGGTTAAGTGACTTGTCCAGGGTCACACAGCTAGTAAGTGTCTAGTGTCTGGTCTGAGACTGGATTTAAACTCAGGTCCAACTGACTCCAGAGCCAGTGCTCTATCCACTGCACCACCTAGCTGCCCCAAAATTCCACTTTAATATAAAAAAAAGGGGCAATAGGTGGTGAAGCAAATAGAGCGCCACAGAACTGGAGTCAGGAAGATCTGAGTTCAAATCTAACCTCAGATACTTACTAGCTATGACCCTGGGCAATTCACTTAATGCTGTTTGTCTCAGTTTCCTCATCTGTCAAATGAGCTAGAGAAGGAAATGGCAAACCACTCCAGTATCTTTGCCAAGAAAATTCCAAATGGGGTCATGAAGAGTTGGACACGACTGAAAATGACTGAACAACAAAAACCAAATGGAAAGAATCTCTTGCTCTGTCAGAGAACACATGTGGCCACCTCCCAGCATACAATAAATTAACATCTTCCTTCTAAAATAAAATAACTATATTATAGCAAGTTTTTAATTTCCTTACACTTCAAGCTCTAAAGTTAAAATATACAAGTTACCCAAAAATTACCAGGAACACACCAAATGAAACACATCCTTTGCAGGCCTATTGAGGGGAAAGCAGTGTTGCAAGAAAGGGAGAGGATGGTTTGATTGTAGTTTTTATGTTCATTTAACACTAAGCTGATTACACATTTGTTCTACTGTATGCTGTCAAGGCCACCGCACTGCACTGCCAGTTTTTCAGCTGCATCTGCATGGTGCTCAGTACATCTTTGATAACAACAGTTTAGGGAATCTTTGTGGTCTAGCCTGGCTATATGATGCCTAATTAGGCTTAATCCACAGGCAATCCTCATCTGAATAACTGGAAGCCCTTCTCGCCCAGCACCCTAAGCTACAATACCAAGACTCACCTTCTTTGTTCTTAGAAGCTTATGATCCCTGAATTCAATTAGTTGTGCCCGAAGTGTCAGATCGCTGTTAACAAGAAACGCTTCCCGACACTGCTGGTAGAAATCTTGAAAAGAAAGCCCTAGGAAGTTAGACAGTTGAGATCCAAGGTAAGTAATCAGGAAGAAAAGATTCCACTGACATCCAAGCTAAAAACCAAAGTGAAGATGTGCATCCTCATAAGGTCCTTGCTAGAATCAAGTTAAGTTTTCAACAAAAGCTCATTAAACACCTATTAGTTGAACAACTCTTTGTTCTAGGTACAGCACTAGGTGCTCTTAGGGTTACAAGATAATTACAATAATTTCTGCCTTCAAAGAACTTATAATCTAAGTATCAAGTTTATTCAGTCAAATAAATATACAAAGTACAGTGTGATAAGTACATCAGAGATATGGACAAAGTGATATGAGAGTTCAGAAGATGGAGAAAATACTATTGTTAATAGTAAACATGCAACTCTTAAGATAGGGAAAAGTTGGAGAATATTTTAACATGTCACATATCTTTTAAAAAAGGCAAATACAGCTGAATATTCTCAGCTGAATGAAACTAAACAGGAGTACTTAAATTAAGAGAACTGTTGTGAGATAGCTAAGAGCTGAAAAACTGTCTCCTAGAAATTTTGGCCTAAATGATATATTTTCTTTTCTATCAATGTGGAGGCAAATCTCTTAAAGCCTACTAAATATACCATAAAGGACTCACTAAATTTTCCCTTAATAATGAAAATTCTTTATGAAAAATAAAAGATTGGTTGACATACCCCATATCAATGTGTGTAACTTGGAATTTAGAGCACATCTTCCTTGTCATCTACTTAAGGTTGGCAAAAAGCCTAAAAGTATACCTGAAATTATGAAATGTGCACTATACTAACTTATCAGTCTTGAAAATGTCCAGTGCTTTTAAATGAGAAAGTGCTAGAATTAGTTAAAAGAAAATTGAATTAATGGGGTGACATTAGAAAGAAGCCATAAAACATAAACACTATATGCCTACCTATATAAGAAGGGTTATCTTCATTCTCTAGTTGATACTTTATTAAGAGCCTAAAAATCCCCCTAAGGAAAAAGAAATGCAATTAAACAATGTTAAATTCCTCAGGAATGTTAATATTAAGATATTCATTCAGCAAATATTTTTAATCATTTAATATGAGGAAAGCATTTTGCTAAGGGCTAGAAGAGATGCAAAGATAAATAAGGCATGACCCTCATTCATTATTCATTTGTTATGTGATTATTATTCTTAAGAAGCTACAATCTAATAGGGAAAATAAGACAAGTACATAAAATTTTATGAGTAGATAATAAAAAGTGCATATATAAGAGCAGTAGAAACAAACCACTATGAAAATTCTAAAAGAAAAATAACTTCCAAATGGGGTAATCAGGGAAGCAAGGGCATTTCAGCTGAGACTAACAGGTGGCAGTGAGGACCTGGGAAGATAAAGGAGCATACTCTAACCATGGAAAACGAAATAAGCAATGGAAGAGATGAGAAAGTACGTGCATTCATGAAATACTGAAGTGTCAAGCATATCACAGAGTGTAGTAATATATGGTCTCAAATGTCAGCTAGAGCCAGGCTAAGGAGTTTGGATTTTACTCTGTTAAGGAAAAGAGAAAGATCGCCGAAGGGACAGAACCACTATCCAAAAACAAAACAAACAAAAAACGTGGGAGGATAGGCCCATAGGAGTCATGAGCTGCTAGGGGAGTTAGGGGGTTGAGAAGGGGAAGTATGGAAACCCAGGCTCCCCACTCCCTATATCCCACCCACATCATCTCCTATCTCCCCAGCCTAGAAAGTCCTACCTACAGTCGCTTTTGAATCCTTAACCACACTCCTGCCCCCCCAGCCTAGTTCCCAATCTCTTTCCATCTCTGAGTCTTGCCCCCTCAGCCCCAGTGTGTGTCCCCCAAGTTTCTCCAGAGTTACCTGCTCTCTGTCACTAGAAAAAAAACGGATCCCATCCCCTTGGAGTGAATGGGATTATGATAATGAGCAAAAGGAACAAGCCCTAAAATATCTAATTGATTCCTATTTTGATTCTATTTTCTCTTCCAACAAGAATGATCTTTAGACTAGGAAGTTTAGATAGAAAATAATAAAGACAGTTGAAACCCAAGATAAATGAGATGATATTAAGAGAGCACCTCCTTTGATTTCAAGTCACTAGAACTAGATGAACCATATCAAAAAATTAAAAAAGAACTGGCAGAGAAGTTAGTTTTAGTCACTGTCAGTAATTTCTGAAAAATCTGGATGGCAGGAGAGGTGCCCCATGATTGGAGGTAGATACAGATACCTACTGTTCCAGTTTTCAGATCAAAGGGGAAAAGTGAGTCTTTAAACTATAGGCCTGTAAAGGGGACTTCAATTCCTGAGAAATGTGGGTTTTGAACATCTGGAAGGAAAAGCAGTGATCATTAAGATGTTGTGTGGCTACCTCAGGAAAAGGTCAAGTCAGACGTTCATTTCCTTTTTAGACACTGTTACCAAATTGGCAGATTATAGAAATGAAAAGATAACACACAGCTGGATTTCAGCAAATCAACTGACAAAGTTTCTTATGTATGAGAAGAGGTATGGGCCAGACAAGTGACAGAGATGAAATTAGTTGAATGATCAAGTCCAAACAGTAGTCGCTGAAAAGCTGATCGGTCAACTTAGGGAGTATTATTTCTCTAGTGGAGTGTCCATGGGATCAGTCCTTGGCTTATTCATTAGCTTGATAACTTAGATAAAGGGATGGATGGAATACTTATCAGTTTGGCAGATGATATAAACCTGGAATAGCTATGATGCTAGATGAAACAGTCAGTATCTAAAAACACCTTGACAAACCATAACAATGGTCTGAATCTAAGAAGCCAGACAAAACTTAATAAGGATATATATAAAGTCCAACTGATCAGTCCACAAGTCAAAGATGAGAAGTCATGACTAGACAACAATCCCTATGAAAAGCACCTAGGAACTTTGACAGAATGCAAACTCAACACTGAGTTAATAGCATGACATGGCAGACAAAAGAGCTAATGCAATCATTAAGATAGAAACGATATCCAGAACAAGAGGTCTACTCTGGTTAGACAACATCTAGAATACTAGGTTCCATTCTGGGCACTACATTTTAGGAACCTCAGTGACAAGATGAAGCACGTCCACAGGACTAAGCCTAGAATAGTGGTGAATTAAAGCCTCTAGCACACGAGCGTTAACATTTGAAGACACCTAAGATTTTCTACATGGAAAAAAAAATGAGTTGGGTATAAAAGAAAGACGTGATAGTTATTCTCAAATAATTCAAGGAATTAGATTTGTTCTGCTTTTCCTCAGAGGGGCAGATCTATAAACATTTGGTGAACATTCCAAAGGTACAGATTTAGGCTTGATGAAGGGAAAACTGGAGCTATTCAAAAAATGGAAGGGATTACAATGGGAGGTAATGGGTCTCATTTTCAAGGAAAGGCTTGGTGACTATTTACTGGGGATATTTTAGAAGGAATGCCTGACTCAGATAAAGGTGAGACTTGATGATTTTTTGAGGTCTCTTTCATATCTGATTCTGTGATACTCAGGAAGTGGCAGGATGAATTAGGAAGAAAAGAGACTGAAGGCAGAAAGAACTTAATTAGAAGGGTTACCTAATAATTCAGCTGTGAAATAAATGTAGGAAAAAAAAGGAGGGGACAAATACATAAGTTATTGGGGAGTTAGAATAAAAAGGACATGGGAACTGATTAGGTCTTAGGGCTGGATGGAAGAGTCAACGATGTCAGCTGATAACAAAAAGAATCCCCACAAAATTACTTCATAAGACAACAATGCTATTTATTCTTCCCTATTCCCTCAACCCCAGAAGAAAAAAAAAAAAAGAACACGGTCACTACTATAAATTGCTGAAGGAGTAATGTTACCTAGTATTATTTTTAATGCAAAATTATTTTAAAACTTCTTTGGAGTCTCTGTATAAATTCACAAAGTGCAAGAAAATTCTAGTTTGAGCTTTCATTTCTTACCTTGCATTTGGAGTAAGACTTCGGAAAACGTGTGTAAGGGAGCTAAGAGCTAATGTTCCACACTGCTGAACAAGAAGGGAGTTCTCATAAGAGGTTTCTTCAGTATAAGGTCTATATGTAGTAGTTTCATACCAGAGCCAGTTATAAAGGCTCTGTTTTGAATGATCCCACACTATAGAATATTAAAAAATAAAATTAAAAATTAAAAAATTATCTTCATATAGCAGTCTCTGGTTACAAAAAGAAAACACTCCTAACTGGCTATTCAAGCCCTTGCCCCAGAGGATCCCAAAACCCAGCAAACAGAGGAAGTCTTTAAGCAGATGATGAGTACCCACTTGTTGGGTATGGGCTGGCTGCCAAGATCGCTCCTAACTCAAAATATTCTGTGATTTGGGAGGAAAAAAACAACTCTGAAATCTACACATTTTTCTTCCTATTAAAAGTCCAAATCAGTAGCTCTTCTTGTAGTAGTAGAATAATTAAATATTTGTATTTAAAATATAAGATTAAGCCTTAGTGTGCTACAAATGTTCTCGCTTAAATAATATGAATAAAAGACATAACTCCAAAGTTCTGACATGTCACAAACCTCTGAATTCATACCACAAAACAAAGTGTTTAAGAATAAAATATGGAAAAAGAAATCATGACTAGGTTTATTTTTTTCCCCACTATCCAACGATAATAGCATTCCTTATGTTCCAAATCAGATATTAAGGAAACCAAGACATCCTTCTGGAAAGCAGTGTCCTTTGATTTATAGTGTAGAGCTGCACAAGTTTTATGACTAATGCTGTATTTTTTACAAGCTGATATCTTTAGAAAGAACAGCAATAATGTTAAACTTACTGAGGGGGGCATTGATGTGATCAATAGAAGCTATGAGGTAAATCTTAGGCAAAGATGATAACTGTCCGAGAATTTGCTGGCTTTTGTCTCCTCTCAACATCTGGCTGTCCAGATTATGGATAAGGAGGAAGAGTTCCAAAGAAGAATCTAAAAAAAAAAAGAAATTCAACAAATATTTTAAGAGGTAGAGGAAAGCCCAGGTTCATTGAGGAAGATGCTTTAGCAGAACAGCTGTTATGGTCCAAACACAAGGGGAAATACATATATGTACATAATACTGATATTTACTACAGGTATCATTTGCTCCTGATGTCAAGGTTCCTAAGTATTGGAGGGAGGAAGATGAACCCAGATTTCCTGACTCCAAGAGTAGCACTGGGTCTACTTCACACAGTCTCTAACAACAACATGATGAGGTTCTATATCAGGATGGTAACAATGGAAACAAAAGGGTAGATTTCATCAGTGTTGGGAGCTCCTAGGAAGGATTTGGATCTACAGTAAAGATCAGCACCTTCTCAGCACCTTATAGTCTGGGGTAGAAGTTAATGACTTGCCCAAGATCATAAAGTCAGTGTATGCCATAGGCAGGAATTGAACTTAAATCTCCCTGAATCCAAGGCTAGGTTTCTGTCTCTCTCTCTTCCTACTAAGCAATACAGCCTCTTCTGATTCACAGAGGCAAAAGACAGTGACCAAATATATATATATATACATATGGCAGAATTTGCTAAGTGTTTGGATGTAAAGAATAAAGGATAATATGGTAAAAAACATTATACCAAGGTTTTAAGTATCAATGACTAGGCCGATGGTGGTGCCACTGGTAGAAATAGAAAAGTCTGACCTGATTTGGGAAGGGAATGTGTGGCTTTGGACACTGATATTTGAAGGTAACAGTAGAACATCTAAATGGAGATATTTTGCTGAAAGGACTGTTGCTTGGATAAGAGGCAGGGATGGAAATACAGTCCCAAGAGTTCAGAGGTGGATAGTAGATGTCAGAGAAGAGCACTACAACAAAGGAAAAAGAGTATGCAGAAAGAAGAACAGATGAGTTATGTTTCCCAAGTACTGCAACTTAGGAAATTTCCAGTTAGGGGATGAGAGGAAAGAGAAGTACTAACAAACACACAGGAGAAATATGAGAGGCGACAGAAAAACCAAGTAGTAACATAAACAACAAAAAGAGGGAAGTTTAAGAGAAGAAAAGCAAACAGTATCAAATGCAGAAAGGTCAAAGTAAATAAGGACTTTGGTTTACAATCAAGACACTTAATGAGACCAAAGAAGAGTGCTTTTGAACAGTAACAAGAAATCCTCTTGTTTTATCATTTAATATAACATTCTTCAGTATTTACTAAGGATCTTCTATCACCAATCCAAGTAAGAATTAAACAATTTTTTTAAAAATCTAAGAGGTGTACTTAACTCCAATTCCCTTAAAAAAAAGAAAAAAAAATCTAAGAGGTGAATGATAGCTGATAAAACATGAATTTCTTTTTTGAGTTTCACATTTGGGCTTATATATATGGACAATATCAAAGGAGTAGCAAGAAAATATGTTCCCCTTTTTCTTTCTGCATGGAGATTGCTAAATGATACAAAACATTCTAAGTGCTGATAAAATGATCCCTTTTCATCAGTAATTGCAGAATTTTTATCAATACGAAAGTCTATTATAGATACCCAAAATGAATGAGAGTATTCCGTACAAGTTAACATTATAGTACAAATTCCATTTTTATTAACCAAAATATACAAACATACCATACATGCACCCAAGTTTGTGCCCTGAGTTATCTTTTCTCTCTATAGCCTCTTTGTAACTTCATCAGTTCTCATAGGTTTAATTATCAATGCAGATAATTCCTAGATCTATAGCATTATTCAACTGTTTACTAGGAATTTTAAACTGGATATTCCATAGACATCTCAAACAATGTGACCAATAATGAACTCATTATCTTTTCCTTTCTCAAAGGTATACCTCCTATCTTAGCTGTTTCTGTAAAGTGCACCTTCAAAGGATGGGAACAGACAGCTTTCAAAGGAAGAAATCCAAGTTACAAACAACCATATGGAAAAATTGCTCCAAATCACCATTAATTAGAGAAATGCAAATTAAAACAATCTCACAGCCATAAGATTGGAAAAGTTGATAAAAATAAAATGAGAAATGATGGACATAGAAGTCAAGACATAGAATGAGGTGTACATTTTTGTTAATGGCCAATGTGAGAATTTTTTAATAGCTTGATTACACATTTGTTGTCAGGGTTTATTTTTCTTTTTTCAACCTGGGGAGAAGGGAGATGGAAAATGGGAGAAAAGAGAGACAGATAGGGATTCCACTCACCAACTCCCAAAGAAAATATTACAAAAGTTATCTTGGGCAAGTAAGAACTTTGAAAATTATATAATAAATGTTATATGCTATAAAAGAAAAGCAAGCTCTACACAAGAGAGAGGTGCAATTTTGTATGAAATCCTCTCTCGTTCTCCAATGGATATGAAAGGTTCATTTTGTTTGAATTTCTAAAAAAAGAAAATGAAAAAAAAAGGAGAATGATGCAGATAACTTTTGAAAGGTAGACAATCAGAGTGAAAGCATCTATTGTAAATGTTGGAAGTGGAGACAAGGTTTAGTTTACAAAATGCTGATAATCACACGTTTGCAGGATAGAGTAGGCATTCTGGACCAGGCCTAACTCTTGCCAAAACAGTGATTCAAGGTTAGAATACAACAAAATAGCCTTTGTCTTAAGGCTGGAACTCTGAGGATGGGGAGGGACACTGGAGGAAATGTAGGTGGTATAAAAACAAAGGATATTATCCTTCCAGTCACCAAAGTTCGCAATCATATCATCTTCAATCACTCATTCTCCCTCAACCACAAGCCCAATCAATTTTGTCTCATCAATTCCATGCCCACATTTTTTTTAACACCTGGCTCTGAATCTCTCCCTTCACATGGCCGCTGCTTTTCGCCTGGACTGCAATGTTAAGACTCCCAACTGGTCTCCCTGTCCAAAGTCTCTCCTCCCCTCTCAATCAATCATTCACTCAGTACTTATTAAGCACATACTGTGCCCTAGGGACACAAATAAAAAGAATGAAAACAATTTCTACCTGCAATGAGCTTATATTCTAACGGAGAAGAAAAGCACATATAAAAATACATGTAACATTAAAATAAATTATATATACACATATACATACACACAACATACACACATATAAAACATACACACAATAAACTTTAGTGGTTCCACATTTCCTCAAGGATTAAATACAAAGTCTTCTATTGGACATTTAAAGCCCTTTACAACCTATCCCCAAATTACATTGCAAGCCTTATTAAACATTTTCCTTATCTATGGTTCAACCACACTGGCCTTCTTACTGTTCCTCATACATGACAATCCATCTTCTATGTTCTACGTCTTTACACAGGTTATCACTCATGGTTTGAATGCATTCCTCCTCTCACCTCGACCTCTGAAAAGCCCTAGTTTCCTTCAAAGTTCAAGTCAGGCAGCACCTACATACAATCTTACTTGCCCTCTCTCCCTGCCCCAACTATTAATGTTTCTACTCCAAAAATTATCTTGTACTTATTTTGTATATATGTATGTGTGTATATGCTGTCTTCTCTAACAGCATGTGAGCTCCCTGAGGGCAAAGGGCCTAGTACAGTGCTTGCTACATAACAGATGCAACACAGTCATTTCAGGTTACAGCAAGAAATATAAATACCTTTAAATTTCTTGAAAAGGTAAAAGACCTGAGCATACAGCTTGCTCAAAGACCAGAGGATAATCTTAAATAATATGCCTAAAGAATGAGGAGTAGTGAGAGGAGAAGCTTCCATTTTTAAAACAAAGTAAGCAATTATTATGTGGCACATAAAAATTATATCTATTTCCATGAGAATAAGTGAAAATGCCTATTCAATTCCACCTGAAGTTACAGAGATTCTATGTTACCATCTTTAAATTTGTTGATTATCCAGTCCAGCTGATCCAGCACACTTTGGAAAGTTCCCATATGATCAAGGACTTCTTCTGTTATAGAATTCAGAATCTGTAATAGAAAGCAGAATATTGCTATTTGTATTAGATCCTACTGAGTAACAATAATAGGTAATAAAATAACAGGCTTAGCTTTTTCCCTCCCAAATGTTTGCAACACTCACAACTTTACATTTGAAAACTATGTTGGGCTTTAAGGCTACCTTACTATAAAACTTTCTGAATAAAATACTGCTAAAAAAGAAGACAGGACAAAATGATGATGATGATGATGATGATGATGATGTTTTAAGTTTTCAATGTGTTTGATACACATTATCTCATCCAACCCTCACAACAACCCTGTGAGGTAGGTGGTATTATTACTATCTCCATTTTGCAGATGAGTAAACTGAGGCTGAGAGAGGTTAAATGACTTGCCCAGCCTCACACAGCTATTAAGCATCTAAAGCCAGATTTAAACTCAAATAGCGACTCTTAAGTCCAGCACTCTACACAGTTCACTACCTTGCTGTATAATGAAGAAATGAAGACAACCTAAGAAAGCAGGAAGAAATGAACACTCGGGAACACTAGGGACAGGAATACTGAGATAGTAACTAAAACTTTTGCTGCAGAGAAAAAAGGAAGAAAATGTATTCTTCACGCACTAGAAAAACTTGCAAATATGGAAATTAGAATTTATTTTTATTCTATGACATCTAGCAAACATTACAATATGAGGGCAAAGATATGAGGCCTTGGACTCACAGCAGGACCGGCCTAAGCTTTTGTCACAGACCCCTCAAGTATTTCTAGTGCTTTCTTGCAGTTTCTCTACCTCTCAGGGTAGTATGCATGGCTTGCAGTTGTTAGGAAAGGAGGAATAACAGGAATCAAAAAGTCAAATGAAACCAGGTGCAAGTATATGATCCTGAACCTCAAAAAGACTAAACAACAGATGCTGTGTCAGAAGAATGCTGCCAGAAGCCTAATAAAAAGAATGTAAATGAGTGAGGAGCATGCCTGGTAGGCTGAGTCAGCAAAGTCGGACCTCAAGGGTGCTTTTGTGTATGGCTGAATGGGGCTATGGGTCTGATAACAAATGAGCTAGGAAAGTGTTACCTAGTGCAGAGTCATATTGGCCCTGACTCTCTCTGTAAGAAGAAGGGAAAGTGAAGTGATGGAGGCTTCCACGAAGCAGCAATAGCAGCAGTGAAGTACCAAAGAATTCTGGAGCCAAATTGGCAGCTGAAGCAACATAAACCATCAGCAATAAGTAGCACAAGTCAGGTTGCTGGACCAAGCCAAGAGCTAAAGGAACTGAAAGGGATAGGGAACTAGAAGGGATAAGCAATTAGGCACACGGAACCACAATGTAGATAGAGAAACAATTGGGACCCTGTCCTTCATCTTGTACTGTGAATCATGTGAACTATGCAGGTCCAAGGTAGAAGGGTCAACTCCCTAGTGAACCAGAGCTCTTTCTTCCCACTAGAGGGAGAGGCCCTCAACTCTAAGGTAAGATTACATGTCTGGAGCATCTAACTCTCCAAGAAGCTGAAATTTCTTTGTCTATATGTAGCCATGAGAACAGTCCTTTCCACATTCCTCACGGTGAGGAATTAATTTGTTCCATGTTTTAACTGCTTATAAGGGAACTGAAGACATGTAAACAACTACTAAAAACAAGTCGCTTCCAGATAACCCCAGGGAAAACCCAGGCAAACCTGGAAGATGTGAGAGTATTAATCACTGAGAAGGCTCCAAATACAGATCTTTAGGTCAGGTCTTCAGGTATAAATTCAGGGCTGGCTGCATTCCTACAGTACTAGGGCCACAGATGATTAATAGATAAGAAAAAAATTTTTTAAAAATACTAATGTCTTCACATTCCTGGTTTTTAATAAAGGTAAAAAATATTTATCCTTCAGAATATAATCCTTAGGGGAAAGGATCAAAACTTAGCACCTTGGAATAAATAAGTGATTAGAGTACTGAACTGAGAACACAGAAAGACAGTCAGTACCAACTGGCTACCGGGTATGGGGAGTAGGGGAAGAGACACAAGACAGCACAGGCTGATTATTAAAGAGACTATTAGTCTGGGAGTAGAAACTACTCTGTTGTAGTAGCCATGCTATGCATATCCCAGGAATCAAAGTTGAGAGGGGTTTGGTGTGGGATCTACCTACAACTCATGAGGTTAGAACTGGTTCAGGGATAACATAATTCAAACAGCAATAAATACCTAGCTAGACAATGCCTCAAGCAGACTAAGGGTGAAAAATAAAACAACGTATGAAGAAATCCTCCCCTCCCCCATTCCAAGGAAGGATTATTGACAGCAGGACAAAATTTAAGTGAGGAAAGCCTTTCTGGGATTTAGAATGAGGGTGGGCAGTGATTTTACCAAGGCTATTGTTGTTAGGTCTTGGGTGAGGTATTCCAAGAACGACTGGAACTGGAACCTAAACCTCCATACCTATAATCTAGTGCTTAGATAGAGATTTTTGAGGGACTGAGATACAGCTGCCTGACCTGCCAAATTTATTAAAAAGGAACTAGACATAAATTAATATTAAGGTCAAGGCCAGTTGACAGATTAGGAAAGGAGAAAATAAGAAAAGTATATCCTGGTTGCTCAGAACCAGGATGAAATTAATCCCTCTAAAATTTGTGAGAGTCTTTGTTGCCCTTTTATATTGCCTTCAAGGTCATGTTTCTCCTCTAGTCCTTTACACTAAATCCTCTTTTAAAACATCTAAGAAGTTTCTGTACTGTTTTTAGGGATCAGATAAAAGTGAAATTCTGTGGCATTCTCACCACAGAAGCCTTAGTGTAAGGAAACCCAAGAAATCTAGGGAAAGTGGTGGCAACAAAAACCCATCAGATGGCACTTGCAGGGGTGCAGGCTGGCAAGTGTGAAAATGAAGCAACATTATAAGCTGGCAATGCTGGGTCCCCAATTTCCAGGCCGAGGAACGTGATACCACACAGATGCAAAATTAGTAACAGAAATGTATTTGAGGAACAGTCTTTAAGCACTGTTTTGAGAAGACAAATTCACAGAATACACAGATAACTATAACATTTCAGAAACATTACAAAGTTCAAAGAAACCTCTCTAAATTAGTTATATTAAAATATGAAAATAAATCCACATCAGTGATAAAGAATTAAACAAATTATTTTTTCTTAATGCTTTCAATATATTTGATACACTTACTGATTTTACAGTAATACCAGGAAAAAACCCATTGATGACAACATGAACTGAATCTTGCAGCATGGAGGCACGAAATTTCTCTAGTAATTCTTTCTTAGAGCCCAGTCCATAAAGCACAATGTTGAACCCTAGGCTATAGGAAAAAACATTTATGAAATTACAAGTCAGCAGCTCCTAGTTCCAATTTCTCAATCAACTAATTTCTCTTGAGGTCTGGTAATTCAATAAAGTACCATGTTCAATTTCAGTTTAGAACTACAACCAAAACAGATTTCTATGATCACAATGCTAAGATATGTCAATGGACCTTACAGTGGAACACTGCTTTTGTCAGTTGTGATGCTTCAATGACAATATTTCTCCTTTGATGTTATGAACCCAGGCATCCTTTCTCCAACCTCCCCACAACAGCCATCTCCATCCTCTTTCACTAAGGATACCCCTTCTGGAGCATAGACCTTTCAAGGATATATGATTTTTAGACATGTAAACATCAGAAAAGCAAACAGAGAAGCTGAATCATTGAACCAGACAAACAGGTATAAGAAGAGTTGGGTTGTTTGTTTGTTTTTTAGGTCAATCTAGATTATATAAATGCATCTATGCCAATGCTATAGGTCTGAATAAAAATTTGTAAAGTGGAATGTATGGCAGCAAGGAATGCTAAAAGAGCTGGTAAATGGGAAAATAATCCACAGTGATTCAAACTACAAATTTTACAGAAAGGATAGAAGAGGAAGTCTGAACACTTTCCCTGCTCTTAAGGAATTACAATACGGGAAAGGAAACAACACAAACAAAAACATAACGCAAAATAGAATATAAATATATAGAAGATGAACAAAGGATTATGCCCCACCTCCAACAAGACAGAGTCAAAAAGATCAGCAAAGAAATAAAGCTACCTTTCTTTAAAAAATGGAAAGTAACCAAATTGAGAACAATCTTCAGAACTGTTTTTAAGGTTTACAAAGCATTTTCTTTATATATCCACAAAATAACAAAGATTGTGTTCAATTCAATTGAACATATATTTTTAAAGCAAGGTGTGACCACAGAAGACTGAAAGGTAGCCATTAAAGGACTCTAAGAGCAAAAAAGAGATCCTTTGAATATACGGGAGAGCAAACCAGTCAGTAGAAAAGCACCTGAAAAGTTCAAGTCCACGCAGGTTCCTATTGCTGTATACTCTACAGTGCCAACCAGGGCTTCCAATTTTTTAAGCTACTATGATGGTAAAACCCAAATACAAATGTTTAAAAAAGATGAAGCATATGTCTATACAAGTAGGTACTTGGATGAAACTGGTCATCATCAAAATTAGTTTCAATCTTTATCAAGGATATCAAGGAAATTCCTACTCTCAAACTGTCTTCCAGAAGTAGGCTAGAATGGGAATTGTTTAAAAGTAATCAATATTAAATATATTTTAAGATGAAAGATGTAATGAAAGAAAGGATGTAATGAAAATCTATAAAATCATGAATACCACACATAAGTGAACATGAACTTTTTTCAATTTATCTTACAATACTAGGATAAGGAGAAAACCGCTAAAATTTGATCACGTTAAGTTTAGAGCAAAATAAAAGTAAATGAAGAAATAAAGTTAATCCAGTAAGTGGTACTGAAAAGTATTATAAAACAGATTCAAAAGGAGACTGAACAAATTTACGAATGAAAGTCACAAATGGCCACTAAGAAAAGGAGAGTTAAAGCTAATATCAGAGAAAACAACTCCACAGGCAGAATGCAATTCCTACTGCTTAGCAGTCCAATGCTTATCTTTATGTACCCCATTTTTGTATGTAAGTTTCTTTATGTATACATCACATAGCTGAGTGAACATCCTTAACCCAAGGAAAGAAAAGAGGGTTTTATGGAAACCAAGACACAGCCTATTTGGTGGTGGGGGTGGGGGGAGAGATAGTGTGTTCTTGTGGAAAAGGTATTGGACCTAGAGTCAGGATTAGGGTTTGGAACAGGAGGACTAGACTCTAACACCAGCTACTTCTGAGACCTTGAGCAAGTTAATACCAACTACTTCTGGGACTCCTCTAGGTCTCAAGTTCCTCATCTATAAAATGCAGGGGGAGGGGGAGTAGGTAGAATAGGGCTGAACACATGGCCTCTTTGAGCTCTAAATCTATGATCTTATGATCCTATGGCATATAGTCCAAATTCAATCCAACAGATTACTGAGTGCTTACTCTGTCCAAGGCACTGTACTAAGCATTAAAATACAAAGACAAAAAACAAAAAAACAAACCCAGCCCCCACAACCTGACATCCTACTAAAGAGACATGTAATATGTACAATAGAAATGTTGTCTTCTAGAAAAGGACAGTCAAGATATGAAGGAAAGCCTACTGAAGACTACTGAAAATTCATGTGAAAACAAAAAATATTTAGACCCATAACTCATCCCCATCCAGTCATTTATGCCAGGCACCTTGCGACCGGCCCTGCTGCAGACCCCATTCTCCTTGCCCGAAACAACACTTTTTGTAGAGACCAACAGCTTTCCTCCATGAGGAAGTTACCTCACTCAGGTTTGGAATTTCCTGCCTGGGGCCAAACTGTCCTGATTGGTAAATGAATAAATGAAAACTCACCTAACCCACAACAGACCATGCTTCACATCCCATTCATCCATCCACCCTGGGTATCTTGCCATGTGCCCCGAGGACACATCCATAGGCTTCCTTCTCCACTCCCACACACAATTTTCGGCCTTTTGCTCTGAAAAGGGTAATCATCATTGAATTTGGAAAGTTTTATGTGGCAATGAACTATCTTATGACTCCACTCACCATCCCTGTGAATCCTGAGACTATAGCTCCCTTCCCTGGATCTAATCACCTATATGTGTTGTCTCCCCTACTAGAATATTAGAATTAGAAAGCTCTCTGAGGGCAAAGACTATCTCACTTTTGTATTTTTATCCCTGGTGTTTAGCACAGTGCCTGGCATATAGTGGATGCTTAATAAATATTTTTTTAGTTATGCATTCATAACTATCATTTGAAATTGAATTTGAAATTTAATTGAATCGAAACAAATGAAATTGTTACAGAGTTTTCTGGAACCAAGAGGAAGGGGGAAAGGGGTCCATTTTTTCCTGCTCGTGGTCAACTTTTAACACCACTTCCTCTAATGGTCCAATTTCATTTGCTGGACTAGTGTGTGTGTGCCCTTCTCCATTCCCAACTGAATTTGCCCCACATGCAAGAATTCCAGGTTATGCCTCTAATTCTAAAAGCTTATGAAGTCATGGGTAAGAGACTAAAGGACTCAGAAGTACAGGAAGTATTTTCTTCTCCTCTTCTGTTGAAAACATTAGAAAATAAAGTAAAATATCAAATATAGACTAGCTGGCTAAAAATGTCAAAGATTGGGATTTAGTTTTCTGGACCACAGAAACACACTAATAAAGGGCTCTTGGCTGAGAACATATAAGGAAGGGAAGGAACTATGCGTTTGTCTGCAGACTGGTTAATCCAATTAGGTAGGTTTTAAACTATAAAGGAAGGACAAATTCGAAAAAAGCCCCGAATCAGCTTCTAAAAACCAGATTATGTACAACAGGCATGACTAGAGTGTGAAAAGCAGCTAAATTTTTCTACTAAGCTGAATGTAAATTGCAAAGACTAACAAGTATAATATAAAAATAGCACTAGAGGTGCTCAGTGATCACGAGACAAAGTATGTAAAAGCAGACAGACATGATAATCGTTGGCACATATGTCTATGCATAATTGTTTGGACTATAGATAATAAGCAAAGAAAAAGGTTAAGTAAATAGAATGAAATAGGTATCAATGACATTTGGTAGGGTGTGACTCACAACTGCAATTAATGAATATACCCTGTTCAGAACAAAAAGAATAGGTTGGATAGAATAGGAGACAAGGAAGTACTGGATAATAAAAATTACTCACCTGTGTGGAAGTCCACACACCTAATGATGGACAATATTTGGGTGAGGAACAAAGGGAAGATAAACCATGGCAATATAATAATGATACACTGTAGCTAGCAGATCAGCTGAAGTAATTAAATGACAAGCTCCAACTGCAGTATATGAAGGAATCCAGGAGGTAGGATAAGTATGTTGTGATAGAGACCCTCCACCCTGTCTCTCTCTATTAAAAGCAAATCAGCTAATAAATCCTGGATTTAATTTGTTGATGATTTTATCTGTCAGACCATGCACACCACCACAGAGTCCTGACAAATAAGGAGAATGCTGAGCACAGTATAATCTGAACCTTAGGCTTCCAACTTCTTATTCTCTCTTTTTCTGTTGTTTGATAACTTAAGAGTTTTTGGCACATTCCTACTTTCTGTGGTTTTTCCATTTTCTAAACCCAAAGGCATTAAAGCCCTCACTAGCAAAGAGTGATAACACTGTTCCATTAGCTGTCTCCACTCATGAAGGGCCCAGCATAGCAAAAAAAGCTCCTCTTAAGACGGCTTCTGATCAGGGCTTTATCCTTCTAGGAAGATGTTGAATGCCTGAACTACTAACAGTCTGGTCTTTTCTTTTCCAGTACTGAGAATTCTTGGCCTCGACAATGCCCACAAAGCTAGTCCAAGGGCTAAGATCAAAGCTGAAACTGATTCTGACAATAAAGAAATCGATGAAGAGTCTTATGACACTAGTGTGGTTAGACAGAGAGCTTATAAACAAAACCTCAGATTTAAAAGATATGAAAAGCAATAGACAGAAGGACAAATAAGTTGTGGATGACTCTAAAACAATGGCATGTCTGAGAAGAACATTAAGAGCACTAAATTGTATCTATTTCTGAGAGCCATGTTAGGAGAGGGCACTATGGGGAAATAGTCCTGACCAATTAATGGAAAGTGAACACATGCTAACATAGTAATATGACCAACATTCTAATTTGTAATCATAATAACATATAAGTTTGGAGGAATCACCTATCAGGAGATGGGGCAAGGGAACAAGAAGAGGAGGAAAAACGAAGGAAAGCATGCTAAGAACGGTTTGTGATAGCAAAATGACTGGATTCCTAGTAGAGCACTAGAGGTGCCCAGAGTTTATTGGCCCTAATATTTGTCTAACACTTTAGTTAAGCCAAAAGTAAGAAGTTGGGGTAGGCTCAATAAAGCAGGGTGAAACTTGTACTGGGATGGGGGATAACCATGGAAGTCCACACTCAAGAGGCTCTGTATAGGTCATGTGGTCCGCAGCAATAGGTTAAAAAAAAAAATATGGCCATTCAAGGATTAAATCAGTCAAAAGATGCCCCAGTAGAACCCGTTTCTGGGAGCTGACAGAATAGAACCAGAAAAGGCAAGAAGGTAAACAGCTTTCAAAAGGGTCAAAGACTGAAGAAATTCAGAGTGGGATGAGGTGGTATAAGGCAAAAATTCCCAGGGGAGTAGATAAGAAAGAAAATATTCACTATTTTCTAGGGAAAGCATAGATTTCCACAGACCCTAAACAGTGGTTGAGAGGAACTGATGCTTAAATAGTTGAGCTGCGGGGGAGACAGTACAGATTTTGATAGGCCACACTGAGAGCCGAGAGGTAGGTTTCAGAGAGCTTTAAAGGATGGTCAGTTTCACATTCACAGAACCAGAACTGAATCAATATCAACGCCCAAAACAAGAAAAGTTTTAGAGGGGGTGAGAAGGTAGGAAAACTATCTCATTGCTAGTGAAGACCCAAGATTTAACCATAATAACATTTGCACACTACCTACATCATTATATACATTCCCATGTGACATTGGGCAATTTGTATCACTTCACCAGATCACAGATATAGAGATATCAAGGATATGAGAAATTACCTAGTCCAACACTTTCACTGTACAGATGAGGAAACTAAAGCCCAGGGAAATAAAATGACTTGCCCACGGTAAAAAGTGCCAGAAGTGAGATTTGAATTGGGGTCTTCTGACTGCCAATGCTTTCTCCACTGCACTGCTCTGCCCCTCAGGTGCTTCAGTGTTTCAACTTATTAAACAGGGACAAGAGCGGTTTTGTATACATTTTGTGGTTATTTACAACACATAAAATAAAATAATGCATAAAATTGCTCTAAAGTAAAAAACACTGTACAAGCACAAATTCAATTATTCCCATAAGCATTTTAAGGCATCATACTTACTGTAATTGTAACATCCATTTGTGAAATAGCTGTTCATGCTGTTCATTTAATTGTTTTAACTCAGCAGAAAAGGAAGGAGAAG
Source organism: Vombatus ursinus (assembly GCF_900497805.2). NCBI lineage: Eukaryota > Metazoa > Chordata > Mammalia > Diprotodontia > Vombatidae > Vombatus > Vombatus ursinus. The sequence continues at coordinate 25,258,010 of NW_020954580.1, read as the reverse complement.
ACTTGCTCAACAGGTTGTGCAAAGTTTGCTGAAACGTAATAAAAGAAAATTGACCCTGGATTCACATATATCAAGTGAAACAAAGATAAGAGATTTCCATACTTAAAACATTCTCAAGTGAGCTGGTTTCACAACAAGACAATTTTGCAATTAGCATGCTAATGATAAGGAAAATCTTGCCTCTGAATTGCTTGCGGATCCCTTAAAATAATTTCTTTTCTTAAACATTTTAAACATTTCACAGTTGTCTATGTACAAATTCGCCACAAAGAGACAATATTGCAAGGAGTATCTGTCTGAGTTACAGTAAAAGCTCATTACCATAAACAAGTGATAAAAATGCTTGCCCTGGGGCCACAAACCCTAACTTTGAGAAAGACCATTAAAAACCTAGATGATTTGGAAAAAATGTGTAAAAACTTAAGTCAACAGTCTAATAAGTAATTCAAAGAAATACTTCAGTCCTATCATTTCTAAACAAACTTCCCATAAGGGAGTGGGGGAAGAAATTATTGTAAGGGGAGGTCTAGGGTAAGAAACCCATCCTACCTCCCTACCCTGAAGAAACTCTACTGTTCTGATAGTGTGGTACACTGGAAAGAGCACTGACTAAAAGGGGAGATCAAATTGTGCCTGACAGGCATGACCTGTGTGACCTCAGGCAAGTCACTTATCCTCCTTGGGCCTCAATTTCCCCACATGTAAAATGAGGGAGTTGGACTAGATAGTGTCTAAGGTCTCTTCCAGCTATAATTCTATGATTAAAAGCAGGTGAAGCTAGCCATGCCATAGCCAAATCTTGCCCATGAGAATCTTGGCAAAAAATTATGAAACCTCCAACCACCATTATCCTGTCCCAATCTCTCTGCTAACCTCCAATCTCAAATCTCCAACTGCCTTTTAGATATCTTGAACTGGATGTCCAGTAGATATCCTAAATCAGGAAGGGGGAACCTGTGGCCCCAAGGCCACATGTGGAGTTCTAGGTCCTTGGGGATGGCCTTTTGACTGAGTCCAAGTTTTACAGAACAAATCCTTTTATTAAGGGGATTTGTTCTGTGAAGTTTGGATTCAGTCAAAGGGTTGCACTTGAGAACCTAGAGGGCTACATGTGGCCTTGAGGCAGCAGCTTTCCCACCCCTGGCACCAAACTCATCATGTTGAGAATGTAACTCACTCAAAAAAAAAAAAAAGGGAGAGAGAGAGAGAATGTAACTCACTATCTTTCCCCCTCCCACCTTCCCTATTACTGTAGAGGGCAACACTACCCTCCCAGTTGCTCAGGCTCACAACCTAGGAGTCACTCTCTCTCTCTCCCCCTCCACATCCAAGCTATTGCCAAGGCCTGTCAATTTTACCTTTGCAACATCCTTCCAATACTCCCTCTTCTCTCCTCTGACCTTATCACCTTACACTTGGATTACTGCAATATCCTGCTGGTGGGTCTGCCTGCCTCAAGTTTCTTCTCACTCCAAACAAGTCAGCCACCAAAGTGATCTAAAGCAGGGTTTCTTAAAACTTTTTCCACTGTCGACCCATTCAGCACTTCTTAAACTGTGGGTCATCACCCTATAGGGGACGACGACCCACAGATTAAGAAGCCCTGAACAGATCCAATTATGTCACCTCTATTCAATAAATTCTAGTGGTTCCCTCTTGCCTCTGAGATCAAATACAAAACGCTCTGTCTGTCATTCAAAGCACATCATAACCTATCTCCTCCTACCTTCCCAGTCTTCTTATATCTTACTCCCTAATACATACTCTTAGATCCATTAACACTAGCCTTCCAGCCATTTCACAAACCAGACATCTCTCAGTTCTGGGCATTTTCTTGGCTCTCCCCCATCCCTAGAATGCTTTCCTTCCTCAACTCTATCTACGCTTCCCTAGCTTTCTTTAAGACCCAACTAAAATCCCCATCTTTCCAGGAAGTCTTCCCCAAGCCCTATTAATTCTAATTCCTTCCCTCTATTAACTGTTTCCTATTTATTCTGTATATAGCTTGCTTTTCATACATTTGTTGTGTGTTGTCTCCCCTTACACAATAAGCTCCTTGAGGGAAGGACCTATCTTTTGCCCCTTTTTATATTCCTAGTGCTCATCACAGTGCCTAGCATGTAGTAAGTGTTAAATAAATAATTACTGATTGATTGACTGATGAATGTCACTACCATCTCTTCAAGTATACTCTGATACCTCTAAAAGGTCTTCTTTATTAGTGAAGATTTTTTTTTTGCATCCAAGACCATCACTAGGCTGCATTTGTGAGGCCATGTCTAAAAAAAATACCTTCTTGTACACTAGATACCATATAACTTAAGGCTAACAAGATCAATCCCAGGTAAAACAGTTAAGTAAATAAAATGTTTTCTTTCCTAGCCTCAGTCTTTCTGTTTCTCCTCTGCCTTATTTTTTGAGCTGAGAAGGATCTTAGATAACATTTAGTCCAACCCACTCATATTTGAGTGATTAGGAAACTAAAGCTCCAAAAGATTAAGTGACATTTCTTGTGTGTTCTTGACGCCATGGCACACCAGGAAGAATACCTACCACACAGTCTTTCTGTTGAAAAAGGTTTCCCACAACAGGAAAGCCTCTGACAAAGGTTACTTTCAGTTCATTTATTGATTATGTTTTAGTATGAGTGAATTCCATTCAATAAGTGTCTCCAAGTCATTTGCATTACAAACCTCTTATTTCTAACCAAGGAATAAAAAAGATTTGAATGGAATAAATCCATCTAAAGAAATTTCAGACATTTTAAAACAAATGGGGAAAAAATTCTGGAATGATGGGAGGCCCTCCTTTGTTCCTAAAATCATATTATGTGGACTCCTAAGTAAAACCCTGAAGTTTTACCAGATTTAGATCATTTGTGGCAGGTAGTTTGTTGGAAGGTTATCATTCAAAAGGGACGGCACAGACCAGGTCATTTTTATCTTTGTCTCCCCAGCAGGGAGATAAATGTTTATTTAATGACTGATTATCAGTGTTTCTCCTTCCCATATCCAAGACAGTCAGGGAGCAGCTGAATGCAAAACTCAAGAACCTCAAATCCATCTTTTAAGAGAGGTGGGACAGTGGAGGAAAAAGAGTGGAAATACCAAGGGAACTTCAGAAACTATGTATGTGGTAGGAAGACGTAAGGACAGTGGCCTATGGTTCCTCAGATAGAGTATAAAAACTAGGAAAAGACTTTTAAACATTATGAAAATCAATGGGTATGGCTGAATAATAGGGACTAAAATGTACAAGATATAAAGGAAAACAAAGACACCGATGCTGAGTACAGATACTGTGGAAATAAAGGCAGGAAGAAACTCTTAAAATCTGTTCTATTTAAAAATAGTAAAACTAATTACAGTCATTTTTGCAAACTTCTTACTACTTATGCCTAATTACCACCCACCACCATAAAGAATATGAGTATCAATAAATATGTATCATGTTAAGTTATCTAGGTTTAATTTGATTATATGTAATTCTGTTTATATGTGTTCACCCTTCATGACTTGCTGTTTCCATATGAAGATCCATTTTGAAAATGTTAAACTGAATGGTCCTGGCAACATACCTGATCCAGTTTAGTCCTCTTTAGTTTCTGCAGCGTTCTATCTGAGGTTAAAACTTTTGAACTGCTGTGGGCTTCAAAATACTCTTCTACTAAGTCAGTCTGAAAAAACAAAGAAAGGTCAGTTTACAGTGGGTTTAGGCTAATCTACATCATTCAAAATGTTAACAGGAAATTGAAAACATACAAAATTATATTTCTTATCCAAGAATTTTTTTAAAATAATTAATTCATTTATTTTCAGTTTTCAACATTCACTTCCATAAGATTTTGAGTTTTAAATTCCCCCCCTCCTCTCCCCAAGACAGCATGTAATCTGAAATAGGCTCTACGTATACGTTCATATTAAACATATTTTCACATTAGTCATGATGTAAAGAAGAATTAGAACTAACAGGAGGAACCATGAGAAAGAAGAGACAAAACACAATAACAAAAGAAAAGGAGAGCAAATAGTATGCTTCCATCTGCATTCAGAGACTCCATAGTTCTTTCTCTAGATATGGATAGCATTTTCCATCGTGAGCCTTTTGGAGTTGTCTTAGATCCTTGCATTGCTGAGAAGAGCTAAGTCTATCAAAGTGAGTCATCGCATCACATAGTGTGACTGTTACGGTGTGCAATGTTCTCCTGGTTCTGGTTTCATCAAAACTCCTTTGGAACTGTGGCGGGTTATCGTTTGATCAGTCACTAAGTCTTTCACAATTGATTATCTTTACAATATTGCATTTACTGTATACATTATTCTGGTTCTGCTCACTTCACTTTGCATCAGTTCACACATGTCTTCCCATGTTTCTCTAAAATCATTTCCTTCATCATTACTTATAGCAAAGTAATATTCCATCACAGTTATATGCCATCACTTGTTAAGATGTTCTATAATTTTTGGGTATTCCCTCAGTTTCCAATTTTTGCCAACACAAAAAGAGCTGCTATAAATGTTTGTACATATGGGTCCTTTTCTTTTTCTTTAATTTCTTTGGATTACAGACCTAACAGCAATATTACAAAAGATATGTATAGCTTTATAGCTTTCTGAGCATATATGATGTTATTGCTAGGATTTTTTAGTCTTCTCAATACAGCAATTGATTTATATTTTGGTTAAGTTTCTGGAGGGCAGCTTGATGGTACAGTGGATAGAATGCCAGGCCTGAAGTCAGGAAGATTTATTTTCCTGAGTTCCAATCTGTCCTCAGACACTTACTAGCTGTATGACTCTGGGCAAGTCACTTAACCCTGTTTGCCTCAGTTTCCTCATCTATAAAATGAGCTGGAAAAGGAAATGGCAAACCACTCTAGTATCTCTAAGGAAACCCCAAATGGAGTCACAAAGAGTTGGACATGACTAAACAACAACAAAATTCCAATAGTTAGTAACACATTATGAAAAAAACCTGAAACTAATTAAACGGATATCTATATGTATTTTTTATGCATACTTCCAACTGTAAAACTACTGAAATATAAAGTATCTAACTGTTAAAGAGGAGTATAGAAGAAACCACCCAGAAAGAGTACTCCTCTTAAAATCTATACTGTTCTTTGGATTTATTTAGTCTTCGAGAATATAAAAATATGAGAATAAAAATAATGAGAACATTAAAAATAAATCTCTACTTAAAGCAGAATAGTTTCCCCACTTACTGTTGTATCTTTCTTCATTTTTTTAGCTGATACTTTTTTGCAAGAAGATGATGAAACTGATCTGTGCTTAGCAATTCTCTTTTGATCCATTAAGACTTCACTTATCTTCTCTTCCTCTTCCCGTTTCACCCCATTATCATCTTCTGAGTTTGAATCAGAATATTCACTTTCAGTGTCAGAGGGCAAAGTAGAAACTAGGACCAAAAACAGCAATGTATGATTTGTGACAATACCAGTAGAAAAGGGTTGTTTCATGTTTGTACTTGTAGTCCCAGCACTGAACACAGTGCCTGACATATAGCAGGCCCTTAATCGATGTTTACTCATTTTTCAAAAGCACAAGACTAAACATTTCACTCCCCTGCTCAATAAACTCCCATGGCTCCCCATTGCTTCTAATAAACATGAGGTACAAACCCCTCATTTTGGCATTTAAAGCCCTTCATAACCTGGCTCCAACAGATCTTTCCAATCTTATTTTACACTACTTCTCTTCACACTCTCTGGTCGAGACAAACTAACCAGGCCTGCAATGCATCTCTTAGAATCCCTAATTTCTTTGAGAGCTCAGCTCAGAGACTATATTCTACATGAAGCCTCCCTTGACTCCTCCAGGCCCTCCCAATTGTTAATGCCTTCCCGGGCACTCTCCACATTACTTCCTGTTTATTTTGTACATATTTATGTTGTCTCCCCACATGGAGTTTTATGAGCTCGAGGACAGGATTGTTTCATTTTCTTTCCTTTGTATGTCCAGATCCTAGTAAAATGTGTGGCTCAGAGCAGGTACTTAATAAATGCTTGTTGATCGAATACATCAATTATGGAGAAGAGTAAACAAATAAACAGACACATATACAAAAAAGCTTGTTAAGGATATATTGTATGTTAAAATGAATTTTAATGGATACAGCACTGGCTTTAGAATCAGGAGAACCTGACTTTAAATCTGGCCTCAGACATTTACTAGCTGTGTGACCTTGGGCAAATCACTTACCCTGATCGCCTTTAAAAAAAAAAAAAGAAAGAAAAAAAAAACAAATTTTAAGTAGCAACAGCTAAAAATCAAGGACCAGTTATTTCACTGGTGTAATAAAATTTGAGTGTAAATAGTTGCAAATGTAAAAAAATTTTAAAAATAGCAAAAACAATAAATAGTTACAAATGTATCTTTGGTTTTTCTATGGTTTAAAGTCAAGTACTCAATAAACTTCTAAAAAATATAAATTTGTGGTGATTCCTTAGAAATATATATGACTATCCAGTAGAAGGCAGGAGACAAGCTTTCATTTTTAAAAAAGTATTATCCCCCAATTAATATGTCGTGCTCAATAGATATCCTTCAAAACATGGCCCATCTTTATTATATGAGAGGAAAAAAGAGCAAGACATACTTCAAGGTGAAGAGGATGGAACTCTGCATTCCCTTTCCCCTAAGTTTAAGACAGAGGGAAAGAGATGTAGAATATTTTGGCCAGAAATAAAAATAATACATCTAAATTTTTGTATAGGATAAGAATATCGAAACATTCAGGACTAACTTTATATGGTATTTAAAAGGATAGTATTGATAATCCTATTAAATTCCACAGCTCAAAAAAAGACTGCTATAGCACAAAACCTTGAAATCTAAGGTCTAGCAGGAGGTAAAGGTCCCAAATATTCTACTATTCACAGTTTTTAGTCATATAATGTTCATAGTTTCAGAAAAATCATTTCAGATATGAAATTCATCTTAAACTTATTACTGCCCAAAACAGCTTTCATTATCTTTCCCTCTAAAACCCCCCTAACTCTTACCTTACCAATTATTATGGGCAACACCATTCTTCCAGTGTCTCAGGGTCCTGACCTAGGAGCCATTCTGCTCTTCTCCCTCTCACAAGCAAGCTGTTGCCACAGCCTATCAATTTCACTTCCGCAACACCTGTCAAATATGCCCCCTTCTGTCTCAACACTGCCAACCAACTGGTGCAGGCCTTCATCACCTCATTTACTAATTATCACAACAGCTACTGGTGGGTCTGCCTGCCTCAAGTCTGTCCCCACTGCAATCCCCAATCCATTCAGCCACTAATGTGACTTTCTGAAAGTGCAGCTCAGATCATGTCACCCCTCTACTTAATAAACTCTGGTGATTCTCTATTACCTCCAGGAACAAATACAAAATGTTCTGTTTGGCATTCAAAGACTTTCATAACAGGTCCCATCCTACCTTTCCAGTATTCTTACATCTTACTCTCAAGACATGTACTTTTCAATCCTGGCCCCCTGCATCTCTCAGCTCTGAGTATTTTCTCTGGCTGTCTCCCATGCCTAAAACACTCTCCCTCCTCCATTCCAACTACTGATCTCCTTGGCTTCTAGTAAGTTCCAACTAAAATCCCATCTTCTCCAGCAAGCCTTCCCTACCCCCCCCTTAATTCCATTGCTTTCCAACTCTGTTGATTATTTCCTATTTATCCTGCACAATATTGCTTACTTTGTATATATTTGTTTGTACGTTGTCTCCCCCATTAGAGGGTAAGCTCCTTGAAGGCAAGGATTGTTCTTTTTCTTTTTTTTTGTATTCCAGAGCTCAGCACATATAGTAGGCACTTAATTAATGTGTACTGATTGACTGATTGATAAAATGCTTTCCAGAGGGCAGAAATGATGTCCATTCACTTTGTTTCATTTCCCACCTGGCCATACTCCCTCTGTACTTTAGCACACCCCAGGAACCTCATCATCCAGCAGTCATATCACCCCTGTAACACAGATCTAAATAGGAACTCCTGCCCTTGGAGCCCCTATGATTTGAAGAGGGGAGGGAAGGGGGCAGAGAGCACCTTCCAACTCCTTCATCTGAGGAAGGTGCCCAGGCCACCCATCTCTTCCTTTCCTGCCTGGCCACACAGGGTGCTCTTCTTGCCCCTAATCCTTCCTCTCCTCTTTTTACCTCCGTGTGTTGTGTCCCCTGTGTGACTTCCTCAAGGGCAAGAACTATCTTTTGCCTTTCTTTGTATCCCCACACTTAACACTGTGCCTGACACATAGTAAACTCTCAATAAGTGTTCATTGACCAAAAAACAGTATTCAGTGCAACACACAAGTGTTTAATAAACAACTTAGTGATACATCATCTATATAAAACAATGGCATTGTTGTCAAAATGAACAGACTAAAAAGCCACTATAATTTACTGGATCATCATTAACAAACTCATCAATGTTTATGTTCAAGGAACTATGCTATACTGAGGTCACCATGCTATATTCTGAGGATACAAAAATTGTATAACATGATTCCTATTCTCAAGAAGCTTGCCTTCTATTCAGGGAGATAAGAAACAAATAAACAAAAAGATAAATGATAATACAAGGTAGCATATGATAAGGACAAAATAAGGGATACAGTCAGTCAATAAACATTTATTAAGCAGCTACTATGTGCCAGGCATTGTGCTAAGCATTTGGGGTTAGACAAGAAAAAGAAAAGAAAGACAGTCAGTCTTTTTCTCAAAGAGCTTATAATCTAATGGGGGAAGAAAACACATGAAAAGGAAGCTGAAAAATGGGGTGGGGAAAGAGTAAAGAAGAAACAATACACAACAGGAATAAAAGAAAAGAAGGTAGGTGATGCAACATTTCTAGAGGAAATGGTACTTGAGCTGTAACCTATCAAGGTTAACTGTATTCTTATACAGTTATACAAAGTATACAAACTTATACAAAGTACATACCTGTCAGTCTTTTCCTTAATCTGTAAGGTGTTGATAGAAATTCGTTCTTCTCATCACTCTATAATATTAGGATAATTAAAAAAAGGATATTTGTCACATAGTCCATAAACAAGCAAAATCTTAATAGTTAAAACTATTAAGAGAGAAAATTGTCTCCCTGAATAAAAAGGCAGAATAGTAAAAACCGCTCACATTTATGTAGCCTTTTACAGTAAGGAAATAGTACATGTGGCCCCAGAAAGGAAAAGAATCATAACTTCTTTAAGAATACAGAATCCCAGAAAATTGGATGAGACTGACTGAAGATGACACTAAATATAACAGGGAAGAGAGAAGGGAATGGAAGAGAGAAAATGGAAAAGCAAAACAATACCCTTAAGGTTCCAACTGGGATAGATTACAGTAATGCTTAGATACTAAAGCAAAGAGTATTAGAAAATTATGTTTTAGTAAGATGAACTGTAAGCCCACTTGAGGGCTGGAGAAAAGGGGAGCTACAAAGGAAGCTTGCTAACTCTGTCCAAAAAATTTCCTTTGCTTTCTTTCTTTCTTTTTTTTTTTTGGTATGTGTGAGGCAATTGGGGTTAAGTGACTTGCCCAGGATCACACAGCTAGTAACTGTCAAGTGTCTGAGGCTGGATTTGAACTCGGGTCTTCCAGAGCTCTATCCACTGCGCCACCTAGCTGACCCCTGTCCAAAAATTTTTCACATTGGCACAAGCCTGTGGTATAAACCTTTGACCAAATACCTTTAAAAGCTGTACTTCTTAGTATTGTGCTATAAGAAAAGATGAACAGGCAGATTTGAAAAAAACCTGGAAAGACTTGTATGGTCTGATGCTGAGTGAAGTGAGCAGAACAGGAGAACGTTGTACACAGTAACAGCCACGTTGTGCAATGACTAATATTGATAGACTTAACCCTTCTCAGCAATTCAAAGATCTAAGACATCTTCAAAAGTCTCATGATGGAAAATGCTATCCACAACCAAAGAACGAACTATGGAGTCTGAATCAAGATCAAAGCATACTATTTTTTTTCTTCTGTTGTGTTTTGTTTCCTCTTTCTGGTGGTTCCTCCTATTGGTTCTAATTCTTATTTACAACATCACTAATGTGAAAATATTTTTAACAGGAATGTGTGTGTGTGTATATATATTATATATATACATATATTATATATATACAGAGAGAGAGAGAGAGCGAGCCTATATCAGATTGCACGCTGACTTGGGAAAGGAGGGAGGGAAGGAGGGGGCGAAAAATTTAAAACTCAAAAGCTTTTGGAAGTGATGGTTGATAAATCAAAGTAAATTAATTAAAAAAAAAAAGGTGTACTTCTTAAAGACCCAACCACTCTCTCCAAGAAATCCAAATCAGTTTTACTAGTACTCAATGATACTGGCAGTTTGCATTAACTCTTGCAGTTCCCAGATTTGATCCAGGGCTTCTGACTGACCCTACGTTAACTAATTAATAACTAATTTAAATTGGGATTTTATTTTCCTATTCCTGTTTTAAAATTCTTAGTAATCATAAGCAAAACTAAAGCAAATGTTCTCAGTAGTTTGTGATTCTTTTCTAGTACTTTAAAGTTTGAGATAGCATGGTACAGAAAGTACTCTCAGGAAGACCTGGATTCAAATCTCTACTCTAAAACTTATTAACCTTTCTATTTCAGATTACTAAGACGTATCTACGAAGTCACAGAAAGCCATGATCTAAGAATTTTCCACATCTACAAAAATCAGAGAGCCTTAAAATAATGATTTTCAAATACTTAATCATGTTAATTCTATTGATAGCTTTAATATCCTTTATTCTAAATTATTTTACAGCATTGGAATTTTATTATTCCATGCTCTACCTACCTTGCAGTTATTTTAGCCATGTAGCTTTTTCACTCTTAATGCTTTTATATTTCTAACTACCTTTTCTTAATGAAAACTTTCATTTGAATACTAAAAAAAAAAGTCTGTCCATATCTAATTACATTTTCTTTTGCCAAAATTTCAGCCACAATATCTCCAATCACTCCATCAATAAGCTATGGCCAGGTGAAGCCAAGATAAGCAGAGTGAGAAGAAGCACTGCTAGGTGCTCCTCTCTATAAGCTATTCTAGACATCTAGAAAATGTACCAAATTGAATACTGACAGGCAAATCCAGAAAAAGTCACAAGTCATTTGCCCAACTTGGCATAGAGAGACAGACAGGAAGTTCAGTGGATACTAGCCTGATCAGGAGAACACTGTACACTAAACACTCAGTCACCCAGGAGAGATCCCAGGCCCACACTGGGGAATACCCAGACCCACACCAGAGCTCTGCAACAGGGAGAGGTGTCAACTGGCTGCTTTATCATTCACTATCCAGTCCTAGATCATAGATCCGGTGCACACGGAGAAGACGCCTTGCACAGGGGAGCAGCTTTCCCAGATAAGAAAGCCCCAGGCTGTGTAACGAGAAAGGAAGACGTTCAAGAGCCAACAGAAGTGGCATCAGTGGCATGGCCCAGACTTCATGTTCCAAGTTGGGTCTTACTTCCAACATCTAGACAAGCCTGCAGAGTAATAAACCAGAGCCAGAATCCCAGAACAAAGAGAACGTTACAATCCTACCCCTCTGAACTAACAGAGTTTTCCATTTGGCTGACAGGGATGGAGTCCGTCAGGAGTCTATTCTTGCTCAGACCCATCCCAAGAAAGCAGTAAAAGGACCATCTCAGATCTGCTTTCCCTCCAGAAGTGCACAGAGCCTAGTCCCAAATCAAGACCAAAATAGTCTGGGAGAACAGGCAAACAAAAAAAGAATACTACTATGAGTTGTTACGGTAACAGGGACTCTCAAGACACAAATGCAGAAGAGAATGACTCTAAAACATCCACAAGCAATGCTTCAGAAAAGCACAGCTTATGCACAAACTAAACTAAAATTCCTAAAAGAGATGAAGCAAGAGTTACTTTTTTTTAATATTTCCAAATGAAATGAGAGTTCTTGAAGGAAAATTTGGAAAAGAAATGAGATCTATGAAAGACAGAATTGGAAAGGGAACTAATTAACAGCTTGGCACAAGAGGTACAAAAACTTGCCCAAGCAACAAATTCAAATAGAAGTCAATGATTTGAGGCAACAAAAAATATTAAAACAAAGTCAAAAGGCTGAAAAAAAATAGAAGAAAACAAAAGCTATCCAATAGCATAAACAACTGACCTAGAAAACAGATCAAGGAGAAAAAATTTAAGAATCATTAGACTATCTAAACACCATGACCAAAAAGAGAGACTAGAAATCCCATTTCAAAAAATCTTAAAGAAAACTGTACAGGTCTCTTAAAACCAGAGGGCAAAGTGGAAACAGAAAGAATCCACTGTTCATCTCCTGAACTCCCAGGAACGTCATAACCAAAATCCAGAGCTTCCCAATCAAAGGAAAAATACTGGAAGCAGCTATAAAGAATCATATACAATGATTCACTAAATGATACACTAAAAACGAATGGAGAACTTGGAATATGATAGTCCAGAACACAAAAGATATGGGCTTTACAGGCAATAATTCACCCAGCAAAACAGTATAATCCTAGAGGAGGAAAAAGGGACCTTTAATGAAATAGAGGACTTCCACACGTTCCTGATGAAAAGTAAGAGATACAAAGAAACTTTAAAGTATAAACACAGGAGTGAAAAGAAACATAAAAAAGGTTAACATGAATGGGGTATTGGGGTAGAAAGGTGAAAGGGAAGATCTTGGCTGATTAAAACAAAATTTGAAAAAAAAAAATTAAGAAAGAAAGAAAACTTGGGATCTCTGATGAACACAATGACCAACCACAATTCCTAAGAACTCCAACATCAAACAACCTGTCCACCTCCAGACAGAGAGGTAATGGACTCAGAGAACAGTCTTAGACGTATTTTTTTCCTTAGATAAAGTCAACAAGAAATTTTGTTTTGCTTGACTATGTATGTTTGTAACAGAGGTTTGTTTTTCTTGCTAAAAAAATCTGGGCAACAGCAGGGGGAAGGGAGAAACATGCAAAGTAGAAGAAAATAATACAAAATTTAATTTTAAAAAATAAGCTATGGCCAATGACAGGGATGGTTTTAAAACTTGTGAAACTCTTACTCAACACCTTAAACCACCACTATTTCTCTATGATCATATAAACTGTATTACCTCTTTAAAGAATGTTCTGATGAAGAATAATATGGCCACATCAGGAAAAACCAAATAATTTTACCCAACAACCTCAAAATGGTGGATGAAAGGGGAAAATATGTATATACATAATTACTCCATTAGAATATCTCTATTGTCTCTGTAGTCATCTTATAAGGCTTTAGGGGGGAGGCGCTGGATACAACAAAAAAGTTTACAAAACATTAATGGAAAGAACTGGAATTAGCTTATACTTAAAGAAATTCTGGGTTCTAATATCTGAACAATACCAAAGCTGGATCCCTAGTATAATACCACCAAAGAGATAAGAACAATTACAGCTAGTGTTTAAACAATGCTTTAAGGTTTACAAAAGTATTTTATAACTATCTCATTTTATCCTCAAAACAAAGATTAACAACCTTGGGGCAGTGCCTGTTGGGTGAAAACAGAATTCTGTCTTCCCAACATTTAAAAAGGGCAATTAGCAAGATCCAAGTAATTACTACTGAATATTTTTTTTGGAAGTAGTCTCTACCTTTTGCGCGAATAAGTTAGAAAACTGGGAAAAATCCAAAATCAGCATCTACTTTAAAATGTATTTTTTAGAAGGCAAACAAGCAACATCATGTAATGAGTGGACAGAGTGCTAGACTTGGAATCGGGAAGACAGTAGTTCAACTCCTCCCTCTGACCTTCTACGCTGCAGGTCCTGGCACAGTGGAAAGAGAACTGAATCTATCTAGAGTAAAGGGAACGAGGCTTGAATCAAGGCCTACCAACTACCAGCTGGGTAATGGCCATTTCCCATCTCTGCCTCTGCTTCCTCAAGTGTAAAGTAAAGGGCTCAAAATAGATGATCTGAGTTTCCTTTCAGCTCCAAATCTAAGTCATTTACTCTCTGTGCCTCAGTCATAGCCCTAGGATTAAGTCACATATGGATTAAATCACATTCACTCTTCAGTACTTCCCTTCACACGTGGTCATGATCTAATCACACTGACCTCAAAAAGACCAGCACACTAACTTTATTAAGTATTGTAAAAGGAGTATCTTTAAATACGTATATTAAAAAAATTTTTCTGGTAAACAATTTAGCAATTTCCAACAGGTTTAACTTTATTTTAAATTCAATTTTGTTTTATTTTCACTTGTGAATTCTCTCCCTCCCACCCAATGAGAAAGCAAGAAAAACAAAACCCATTACAAATATGTATAGTAAAAGAAAAACAAATTAACAAAGTAAAAACAAAATGCTTTAAATTACACTCTGAGCCCATCACCTCCTCTCTATCCACCTATCCTCTCATTTTTCAACATGAGCCCTGTGGAACTGTTGTTGGTTCTATTGTAATCAGTTAAATATTCATAAAATTAACAATACAAGGACTATTCTTACTGAATGAATATAGATCATTTCCCAAATTAATAAGATTCATATAACTACTGTTGTGGTCTGAGAAATTTAGACCCCTCAAAGACCAGAGTACAGGACACGGTTGTCTGGAATGAATTAACAGACTCAAGCATTCCTTAAGTCAAGGTGGCAAAGATTTATCATTATATTATACAGTGGACAAGGATTCTCAAGGAAACTGCTATGGTGGGCAGAGTTCCTTAGAGAACTTACAACCTAACAGGAATGATGCTAAAGCATATACAAGAAAAGTAGTGGATTATGTGCCAAGTATGCTGATTAAGTGATAACATACAACCTTGGTCACATTCACTACTAGAAATGGGGGGGGGAGGTTCCTAATAGTTTTGTTCTGTTACGTCTGTAACAAGATAGTTTTGGGACTTGACGTCTACAGCTTGACCTCTGGACTGTCTACAGTAACTGGGGGCATCAGTATTTGATAGTTCTGCTGATACTAGCTACATTCATTCTGTGCACAGAAGGGAAATTCTAGAGAGGTCAGCTTGTTCTTGTAACAGGGAGAGATAGTTTGCCTCACTGAGCCCACTCATGACTTGTTGCCAGAGATAGGGTCCTTGGGTTGCAGGTAAACTGTCAGAGACAGTGTTTTGAGGCTAGGGAGAAATACGGTCTTGGAAGTGGGGTCCGAGTACAAGCACCTCATCACTATCATCCAATACTCCTCCTGAATTATTCTTTATGTAAGCACAGGTAATTTTCTAAGCAGGCATCAATCTTCAAGACTAGACCTTTTTACAAGCCTTCCATTGTGTTCAGAACACTCTGCCTCCTCATATCTACCTCAGAGAATCCCTAGCTTCCTTCAATGAATTGCTCAATTACTTCTTTCTAGAAGAAACTTGTTTCCAGATCTCCCCAATTGTTTTCCTCCAACTACCCAAAAGTGCTTCATAATTTTTGCTATGTAGGAGCCAAGATGTAGAATAAAGGCAGAAACTTGCCTGAACCAAATTCCCTCCAAACAATTTTAAAATAACGTCTCAAAGTAAACTGAGGAGCAGCAGAACCAACCAAAGGACAGGGTGAAATGATTTTCCAGTCCAAGACAGCTTACAAATTTAGCAGGAAAGATTTGTTTCACTGGGGTGAGAGCTCAGCCCAGCAACCCAGCAGCAAACTTTGGGGGTAACTGATTTGCAGAGGTAGGGCAGCTTTGAGTTATCAGACCACAGATAAAAGGGTTGGACAGCTGGTCAGAAGGAGATTAAAGGAGACCCTATGCAGGCACTGAGAGCAGGACTCTACTGCCTTGTCCATACACGATTCCCTAAGAAGAGCAACAGCAGAAGTGGGGACCCTGGTCACAATTGCCAAAAAGAGTGCTTGTGGTTGCTCACAGACCAGAGCAAGGCCAGGAAAGCAGTGATCACCCCTCTCCTTAGATCATACTACCTTGGAAGAATTGAAAACTTATAGATCTCCAGACCTAGCTCTAAAAACTGCAGTATGAAAAACTTGAGGCTTGAAACAATGGCCCCTCCCCCCAGGAGCAAAGCCTACCTTTAACATACAGTTAAAATCAATCTTCAGGACTAGATGTTATTTTTAAAATCCTAACACTGATAGGCTGACTATTATAAACAGTTAAAAGTCAAGAAATAGTCTAGGAAAATGAGCAAAAAAAAAAGGAACCTGACCATATAAAGTTACCATGGTGAAAGGAAAGTTGAAAACAAAAACTCAGAAGAAGACAACAAAACCAAAGTGGCTACATGCAAAGCCTCAAAGAAAAATGTGAATTCTTCTCAGGCCATGAAGAGCTAAAAAATAATTTTAAAAATCAAACAAGGGAAATAGAGGAAAAACTGGGGAAGGAAATGAGAGTGATGAAAGAAAATAACAAAAAAAAGAGTCAAGAGCTTGGTAACAGGCACCAAAAAATACTGAAGAAAATGACACGTTAAAAAAGAGAAGTGGCCAAATAACAAAACAGGCACAAAAATCCACTGACAAGAAGAACTCCTTAAAAAGCAGAACTGGCCAAATGGAAAAAGAGGTACAAAAATTCACTTAGGAACTCCTTAGAAAACAGAATTGGGCGGGGGGGGGGGGGAACAGCTAGGTGGCACAGTGGGTAAAGCACCAACCCTGGAGTCAGGAGTACCTAAGTTCAAATCTGGCCTGAGGCACATAACACTCACTAGCTGTGTGACCCTAGGCAAGTCACTTAACCCAAACTGCCCTCACCAAAAAAAAAAAAAAAAAAAGCAGAATGGGCCAAATGGAAAAGGAGGGACAAAAACTCACTGAAAAAAAAATCATACCTTAAAAATTAGAATTGGCCAAGCAGAAGCTAATGATTCCATGAGGCATCAAGAAACAATCAAAATCAAAAGAACGAAAAAATATAAGAAAATGTGAACTATCTAAATGGAAAAACAAGTGACCCGGAAAACAGATCCAGGAAAGATAATTTAAGAATTTTTGGACTACTTGAAAGCCATGATCAAAAAAAGAGCCTAGACATCATCTTTGAAGAAATTATCAGTTCTGCTTCTGGGAGGCAAGATGGTGGAGTAAGAAATAAGTTGCTTTTACCCTCTCTTATTAACCTCTAAAAGCCCAGAAAATATTGCCCCAGTAAAAACCCTGGAACAGCTAGACCAGCAGAAAAAAGGGGTGCAGCAATCTGGTAGCCCAGGAAGATTGAGGGATTAACAGGAAAGGGCCCTCTTGCCCTGAGGGAGGGGGAGCAGTACAGAACAGCTGATGTCCCAGCACCTTAGCAGAAAGCCCCACCTCAGCATACCAGGGGGAGATCCTGAACCCCAGGTGGTGGAGCAAGCAAGCACAAACACCAGGACCCCCGAGTGTCTCAGTACAGACAGGGGAACCAGTGGAAACCAGCTCAGAAAACCACGACATGCCATGGTGTTCTCAGGTAGCCAAGTGTCCCAGTGCCTCAGCAAAACCCTGGGAAGCACAACTCCAAGAGGGAAAGCCCCAGGGGGAGAAACATCCTGCAGCAGCAAAACATACATCTGCAAGGAACCAAAGAAAACCAAAAGCCTGGGTGAGCAGGAAATCTCCAGGAACCACACTACCCAATCCTCTCCTAGAGCTGCCCCAGAAGAACTCCTTCAAAAATAAAAAGAGGGGCAGCTAGGTAGTGCAGTGGATAGAGCACCAGTCCTGGATTCAGGAGGACTTGAGTTCAAATCTGGCCTCAGACACATAACACTTACTAGCTGTGTGACGCTAGGCAAGTCACTTAACCTCATTTAGCCTAGCCAAAAAAAAAAAAAAAAAAAAATAGATAAAAAATGGGCCAAATGGAAAAGGAGGTACAAAATCTAATAGAAGAAAACAATTTGTTAAAAATTAGAATTGGGCAAGTGGAAGCTAGTAACTCTATGAGAGAGCAAGAATCAGTCAAACAGAAAAAAAAGAATGAAAAAAAATAGATGAAAACATAAAATACTTTATTAGAAAAACAACTGACCCAGAAAATAGATCCAGGATAGACAATTTAGAAATTACTGGTCTACCTGAAAATCACAATGAAAAAAAGAACCTGGACAGCCTCATCAAGAAAAACTGCCCTGAGGTCCTGGAACCAGAAAGTAAAATAACCATGGAAAGAATCCACTGATCACTTCCTGAAAGAGATCTCAAATTGAAAACGCCAAGGAATATAGTAGCGAAATTCCAAAATTACCAGGTCAAAGAGAACTACAAGCAGCCGGAAAGAAACAATTTAAATATCATGGAACCACAATTAGGATTACACAGGACCTTGCAGCTTGTACATTAAAAGATGGTAGAGAATGGAATACGATATTCCATAAGGCAAAGGAGCTTAGATTACAACCAAGGATCAACTACCCTGAGAAAATCAGCATAATCTTTCAGGGGAGGAGATGGACATTCAGCAAAATAGGGGACTTCCATACCTTCCTGATAAAAAGTCCAGACTCAACAGAAAATTTGATCTTCAAATACAAGACTCAAAAGAGACATAAAAAGGTAAACAGGACAGAAAAACAACAACAACAACAACATGTTATTAATAAGGGCAAACTGTTTACATCCCTATCAGGGAAGATGACACTTGTAATTCTTGAGAACTGTATTGTTATTACACCATTTTAAAGGAATATACATAGAGGGGGTGGGTATAAGTTGACTTTGATGTAATAATTTTAAAAAATCTAATTAAATGAGTTAAATGGATCTAAGTAACTGGATTAATTGGATCTAATTAAGGGACTGTACTGGAAGAAAAAGAAAGGAGGAGGCAGACAAGGGCAAATTACAGGAAGTTACAGGAAAAGGCACAAAAACCTATTACAATAGAGGGAAAGAAGGGAGGCAGATGAGCACTGTTTGAACCTTACTCTCATCAGAT
Source organism: Vombatus ursinus (assembly GCF_900497805.2). Lineage (NCBI taxonomy): Eukaryota > Metazoa > Chordata > Mammalia > Diprotodontia > Vombatidae > Vombatus > Vombatus ursinus. The sequence goes on along the minus strand of NW_020954580.1, from coordinate 25,239,114 downwards.
TTGGCCCAAGGAGGGAATAACATAATCAGGTAGAGAAATCTAACTTGCCCTATAGGCAGTAGGAGGGGAAAGGGGAAAGAAAAGGGAGGGGGGATAGAAGGGAGGGAAGAAGTAAGAGTAAAGGGAAAAAAAAGGGAGAGGGCTAATAGAAGGGAGGTGGGACTGAGAGAGGCAGTGGTCAAAGGCAAAACACTAGTGAGGAGGGAAAGAGAGAAAGGAGAAAAAAAAGCATACCCAGGGGGAAATAAGATGGAGAGAAAGACACAGACAGTAATCATAACTGTGAATATGAATGGGATAAACTCTCTCATAAATCTGACGTGGATAGCAGAATGGATTAAAAACCACAATCCTACAATATGTTGTTTACAAGAAACACATTTGAAGCAGAGGGACAAAGAGTAAAGGTAAACGGCTGTAACAGAATATATTATGCTTCAGCTGAAGTAAAAAAGGAGGGGTAGTAATCCTGATCTCAGACAAAGCAAAAGCAAAAATAGATCTTATCCAAAGAGATAAAGAAGGAAACTACATCCTGCTAAGAGGCACCATAGGCGATGAAGTAATATCATTACTAAACATACATGCACCAAGTAGTATAGCATCCAAATTCTTAGAGGAGAAGTTCAGGGAGTTACAGGAAGAAATAGACAGCAAAACTATACTAGTGGGGGACCTCAACCTCCCCCTCTCTAAACTAGATAAATCTAACCACAAAATAAATAAGAAAGGAGTTAAAGAGGTGAATAGAATTTTAGGGAAGTTAGATATGGTAGACCTCAGGAGAAAACTGAATGAGGAGAGAAAGGAATATACTTTTTTCTCAGCAGTATATGGCACATACACAAAAACTGACCATGTATGAGGGCATAAAAACCTCACAATTCAACGCAGAAAGGCAGAAATATTAAATGCATCCTTTTCAGAACATGATGCAATAAAAATTATATGTAATAAAGGGCCATGGAAAGATAGACTAAAAAATAATTGGAAACTAAATAATCTAATCCTAAAGAATGAATGGGTCAAACAACAAATCATAGAACAATCAATAATTTCATTCAAGAGAATGACAATAATGAGATAACACATCAAAACTTATGGAAAGCAGCCAAAGCAATTCTCAGGGAAAGTTTTATACCTCTAAATGCTTACATGAATAAAATAGATAAAGAAGAGATCAAAGAATTGGGCATGCAACTAAAAAAACTAGAAAAAGAACAAATTAAAAATTCTCAATTAAATACCAAATTAGAAATATTGAAAACCAAAGGAGAGATTAATAAAATTGAAATTAAGAAAACTATAGAACTAATAAATAAAACTAAGAGCTGGTTTTATGAAGAAAAAAAAACAATAAAATAGATAAAACTTTAGTTAATTTAATTAAAAAAAGAAAAAAGAAAACCAAATTACTAGTATCAAAAATGAAAAGGGTGGGGCAGCTAGGTGGTGCAGTGAATAGAGCACTGGCCCTGAAGTGAGGAGGACCTCAGTTCAAATCTGGCCTCACACCAAACACTTGACACTTACTAGCTGTGTGACCCTGGGCAAGTCACTTAAGGCCAATTGCCTTAAAAAAGAAAAGAAAAAAAAAGAAAAAAAATGAAAAGGGTGCATCCATCACCAATGAAGAGGAAATTAAAACAATAATTAGGAACTATTTTGCCCAACTGTATGCCAATAAATTTGACAATCTTAGTGAAATGGACGAATATTCACAAAAACATAAATTGCCCAGATTAACAGAAGTAAAATACTTAAATCACCCCATCTCAGGAAAAGAAATTGAACATGCCATTGATGAACTTCCAAGGAAAAAATCTCCAGGGATAGATAGATTTACAAGCGAATTCTATCAAACATTTCAAGAACAATTAATTCCAATACTATATAGACTATTTGGGAAAATAGGCAAGGAAAGAGTCTTACCAAATTCTTTTTATGATACAAATATGGTGATGATACCTAAACCAGGAAGAGTAAAAATAGAGAAAGAAAACTATAGACCAATTTCCCTAATGAACATAGATGCAAAAATTTTAAATAAAATATGAACAAATAGATTATAGCAACTTATCACAATACCAGGAATGCAGGGCTGGTTCAATATTAGGAAAACTATCAGCATAATTGATCATATCAACAACAAAACTAACAAAACCACTCAATAGATGCAGAAAAAGCTTTTGAGAAAATACAACACCCATTCCTATTAAAAACATTAAGAGAGCATAGGAATAAATGGAGTCTTCCTTAAAATAAGCAGCATCTACCTAAAACCTTCAGCAAGCATCATATGTAATGGGAATAAGCTAGAAGCATTTCCAATAAGATCAGGGGTGAAACAACAATACCTATTATCATCATTGTTGTTCAATATGGTACTGAAAACGTTAACTTTAGCAGTAAGAGAAGAAAAAGAAATTGAAGGTAATAGAATAGGCAAAGAAGAAACAAAGCTATCACTCTTTGTAGATGACATGATGATATACTTAGAGAATCCCAGAGAATCAAGTAAAAAACTACCTGAAATAATAACCAACTTGAGCAAAGTTGCAGGCTATGAAATAAACCCACATAAATCATGGGCATTTCTATATATTACCAACAAAGCCCAACAGCAAGAGATAGAAAGAGAAATTTTATTTAAAGTTACTGTAAACATTACAAAATATTTAGGAGTCTACCTTCCGAAACAAACCCAGGAACTCTATGAACACAATTACAAAACACTTTTCACACAAATAAAATCAGATCTAAATAATTGAAAAACATCAGTTGTTCATGGGTAGGCCAAACTAATATAATAAAAACAACAATTCACTTATTCAGTGTCATACCAATCAAATTACCAAAACTTATTTTATAGAGCTAGAAAAAATAATAACAAGATTCATTTGGAATAACAAAAGGTCCAGAATATCAAGGGAACTAATGAAAAGAAATGGTACGGAAGGTGTCCTAGCCATTCCAGATCTTAAATTGTATTATAAAGCAGCAACCATCAAAACTACTTGGTACTGGCTAAGAAATAGAGTGGTGGATCAGTGGAATAGGTTAAATATGCAAGACACAGTAGTCAATGACTACAGTAATATACTATTTGATAAACCTAAAGACCCTAGCTTCTGGGATAAGAACTCACTATTTGACAAAAAGTGCTGTGAAAACTGGAAAAGAATATGGCAGAAACTAGGCATAGACCAAAATCTCACACCACATATCAAAGTAAAGTCAAAATGGGTTCATGATTTAGATATCAAGGCTGATACTATAAGCAAACTGGGAGAGCAAGGAATAGTTTACCTGTCAGATTTATGGAGAACAGAAAAATTCATGACCAAATAGGAAGAACATTATGAAATGCAAAATGAATAATTTTGATTACATTAAATTGAAAAGGTTTTGCACAAACAAAGTCAATGCAACCAAGATTAGTAGGGAAGCAAAAAACTGGGAAACAATTTTTACAGTCATCGTCTCTGATAAAGGCCTCATTTCTAAAATATATAGAGAACTGAGTCAAATTTATAAGAATACAAGTCATTTACCAATTAATAAATGGTCACTGGATGTGAACAGGCAGTTCTCAGATGAAGAAATGAAAGTCATCTATAGTCATATAAAAAATGCTCTAAATCACTACCGATTAGAGAAATGCAAATCAAAACAACTCTAAGGTACCATATCACACCTATCAGATTGGGAAACATGACAAAACAGGAAAATGATAAACGTTGGAGAAGATGCAAGAAAACTGGAACACTAATGCACTGTTGGTGGAGTTGTGAAATGATCCAACCATTTTGGAGAGCAATTTGGAACTATGTCCAAAGGACTTTAAAAATGTGAATATCCTTTGACTCAGCAATAGCATTTCTAGGGCTGTATCTCAAAGAGATCATAAAAATGGGAAAAGGACCCACATGTACAAAAATATTTACAACAGCTCTTTCTGTGGTGGCAAAGAAATGAAAATTGAGGGAATGCCCATCAATCAGGGAATGGCTGAACAAGTTGTGGTATATGAATGTTATGGAATATGATTGTGCTATAAGAAATGATGAGCAGGCAGACTTCATAAAGACCTGTATGGACTGATGCTGAGTGAAATGAACAGAACCAAGAGAATGTTGTATACAATAACAGCCACTCTGTGGGATGACTAACTTTAATAAACTTAGCCCTTTCTCAGCAATGCAAGGATCTAAGACGTCTCCAAAAGTCTCATGATGGAAAATGCTATCCACATCCAAAGAAAGAACTATGGAGTTTGAATGCAGATCAAAGCATACTATTTGCTCTTTTTTTTCCTTCTGTTTTGTTTTCTCTTTCTTGTGGTTCCTCTATTGATTCCAATTCTTCCTTACAACATGACTAATACGAAAATAAAAATAAATAAATAAAAAGAAATTATCAAGGAAAACTGCCCTGATATGCTAGAACCAGAGGGTAAAACAGAAACTGAAAGAATTTTCTTTTTTTTTGGTTTCTTTTTTTGTTTTGTTTTTTTAGGCAGCTGGGGTTAAGTGACCTGCCCAGGTAAGAGTCAAGTGTTTGGTCTGAGGCCGAATTTGAACTCAGGTCCTCCTGACTTCAGGGCAGGTGCTCTATCCACTGTGCCACCTAGCTGTCCATGAAAGAATTATCTAAAAGAGATACCAAAATGAAAACTCACAGGAATGTTATAATCAAATTCCAGAGCTCCCAGGTCAAGGAGAAATACTGCAAGCAGCCAGAAAGAAACAATTCAAGTATCATGGAGCCAAAGTCTGGATAACACAAGGTTTAGCAGCTTCTACATTAAAGGATCAGAGGGCTTAGAATATGATATTCTGGAAGTCAAAGGAGCTAGGATTACAACCCAGAATCACCTTCCCAGCAAAACTGATTATAATCCTTCAGGGAAAGTATGGACATTTAACAAAATAGAGGACTTTCAAGCATTCCTGATGAAAAGACCAGAGCTGAAGAGAAAATCTGACTTTCAAATACAAGACTCAAGAGAAGCATAAAAAGGTAAACAGGACAGAGAAACTGTAATGGATTCAACAAGGTCAAACTGTTTACATTCCTACATGAGAAAATGCTTGTAATTCCTAAGAACTTTCTCATTATTAAGGCAGTTAGAAGGAGTATATATAGACCGACGGCATAGGTGTGAGTTAACCATGAAGGGATGGCATAAAAAAAATAAGGGGTGAGAAAGAGGAATGCACTAGGAGAAGGGGGAAAGGAAAGGTAAAATGGGATAAATTATCTGAAATAAAAGAGGCACAAAATAATTTTTATAGTGCAGGGAAAAATGGGGGGTGAGGGTAGCAGGCAACACTTGAAGCCTACTCTCATCAGAATTGGCTCAAAGAGGGAATAACATACACTTAGATGGGTATAGAAATCTGTCTTACCTTATAGGGAAGTAGGAGGGGAAGGGAATGAGAGAAGGGGGAGGACAGGTAGACGGGAGGGTGGACCAGGGGAGGCAGAGATCAGAAGCAAAACACTTTTGAGAAGGGACAAGATGAAAGGAGAAAAAGAAGATAAATGCGAAAAAAGCAGGATGGAGAAAAAAACAGTAATCATAACTATGAATAGGATGAACTCACCCATAAAACAGAAGCAGACAGCAAAGTGGATTAATTTGCTATCTCTATATTCTTGTATATCCTTATTTGTGTCTATATTGTTTTCCTTCAGTAGAATATAAACTCTTTTGAGGCAAGGAACTGTTTCGTTTTTTACTTTTATTTTCCCCAACCTCTAACACATGGTAGGTACTCAACAAATACTTGTTGAATTATGGTATTAACTAATTTCCACTTTAGAATAATAACATTAAAATTAAATTATTTACTGCTCAATCATGCAATTACTCAAGGTAACTCAACACTTTACTGGTCAATAGCTATATTATAAGCTACTTGAGGACAAAAATATGTCTTATTTTTCTTTGACTCTCTGCTAATGTGTAGTGTGGTGCACTGCACACAGCAGACATTTAATGAATGATAGATCTAATTCTTTTAATAACAACTCAAAATATTAACTATCCTTTTAGCCAAATTTCACTTAACAACAACAATAATAGTTAACATTTACACAGCACTTACTTTATATGTGCCAGGAATTATACAACGTTTACAATTACTATCTAATTTGATCCTTTCAACACTCTAATGAAGTAGGTGCTATTATCATCATCCTCATTTTACAGATGAACAAAATAAATTTACTTTGACCTAATTTGTAATTTAAAATCACCTACTCCTTGGCTCCTTATGTCCTGTAACCGTCTGGCCAAAAGCAATAAAAGTTGGACCCTTTACAGAACTGTTCCAAACTTCAGAATGAACTGAGATCAAAAGCCTCTACCTAGCGAACTCAATCTGCTGCCACAACAACCAAGGCTCTATTTGTGCTAAGGCAAATCTAGTTATTCTCTTGTTCCTGTTTCTCATGTCATTTGATTCTATGTTGAAACACCCACAAAGTTAAAATTTCATTTGGGCTTCAACATTTTCTCCAGTGACTTCTTTTCCAGCTGAAGGCTGATGCTCATCTACAATCATTTTTTGTCTTAGAGCACCTTCTCTGCATTCCCCTCAGTATTCAGATTATTAAGAGTTAATGTATCTTTTTTTCATCCAGGAAAAATTGGAAAGAGACATTCTAGTATGTTCTCTTGCCAGCAACAAAAACTCTAATCCATAACTGCCTATTTTGCTTACTCTTTTCAGAATATCAAATACACAGCTTTCTATTTGACATTTGGCTGATATCTTTATAGAACCTTATCAACTCCCTATAAGTCAAATGATTAGAGAAAAACTGCTTTTTATTAAAAAGCTAGGAGAGGATTAAAAAAAACAAATCTAACCAATCACTACTATATTAGAATACAATTTTTAAGAAGGCTGTAAGCAAAGTATAACAAGGTTTTTAAATGCAGATATACAGTTAATTATGATGGTAAACACACAGAGGTTAGGCAAATTTGAGGAAACTATTAAATTCTACAAGATATTCAGGAAAGATCTACTAAGTATCAGATTAAGTTTTAACAACAGTTAATAACAAGCACAAACTGCTACAGGATGGCAGGCATAAGGACAATAAGAATCTCAAACAGCAAGTATCCAAGAAGCTATACTCCATTATTTGTTAGGAAGATTGCTAAAAGTCTTCATACATATGATAATATGCTATGTAGAGTTTCTACCATACATGAGGAACAGGATTACAGAAAAGACAAATAAAGCTAATCCCTAAACAATGATCACCACTTTCCTCCAGGAAAATGTAAATTCTGGAGTACAGAGATGGGTTTTTTAATTCTATTTGCCTCTCCAGAGATCTGCACAGGTTGTTTTTATAGTTGATTTTATATTTATATTTATACAATGATGTTAATAAACAAGGATTATTGGAAACAAGTGTAAAGTTTAGTGGCAAGAGCATTAGATCTGGACCCCTTACTACTTACTTCCTGTGCAACTTGGGGCAAGTCATTTAATCTATCTGGGCCTGTTTCCACATCTGTAAAATTGGGGGGTTAAATCAGGACTTCAGAAGACAGATGATGAAACGTGATCTACCTCTTAACAGAGATAATGGGACTAGAGATACAGGAAGGAACAAAATCTTTTCAGACATAGACAAGGTGTGGATTTCTTTCTTGAGTAAACTTAATTTATTATAAAAGAGAGCTTTTATTTATGGGTTGGGGAGCACAAAAAAGAAGTTCAGAAGGGAACATGAATAGACAAGCTGGGCAATACTGGTCCATATGTCAAATTTTAATATACATACTATATATAACTATATGTTTGTATGTATATATAATATACACACACTTTTTTTAAAAAAAACAAGATCTACATGAGATTTATAGTTTCATATACAATCTTCTATTTCTATACTTATTTATATATTAAAATGTTCATATTTGCTGGGTTTTAAGTTCATAGTCAAAAAAGAAAATTTGAAATAAATTATATGGTCTCTTCAAACTCAATTATCCTATGAGGAAAAAGAAAAATAAATATCTACTTGTTAGGCAGGCCTGGAAAGTTTTCCTCGTTATATTTAATTCTCAGTTCTTTAAATTTAAATCTTGAAAAAGGATAAATTAGTAACCTTAGAAATTAGAAATTAGCTGCAACATACAAGAAACAAACCAAAAATTTACATGGAAACTAGAAACTGGTCAGGTGAATTTCAATATTTATGTTGCAAAAACAAAAATCAGTAAGAGAAAGATTTTATGCTGACTCAACTTAGTATGAAATACTATTTTAAAATTACTCAATTCATAATGCTTTACTTCACTGCTTACCTTTAACTGGTCTTTGTCTGATGTGGATTGCTCTATAAATTAAACATAAAATTAAATTTTACTGAATGTTATACTAGACCAATTATTTCATATTTTAGCACATGTACTTCAATTTCATTAAGTACTCAAGTGCCAAGCTAAGTCATTATTTCTAAAAGATTATAAGGCTCTATCTGAATATTAAGTTCTTTAACTGCACCTCAAATTTTCACTATTAATTCCACAATTGTTCCTATCATATTAATTTACTTATTTCCAATTTTTCTATGACAGAATGAAGAACTAAAGCAGTCCCTAACTGATGACCCCAAATTATGTTTCGGCTAACCTGATGCAAAATTTAAATACAGTACAAAAAAATTCCACAAACAAGTCCCCATCAGTTAAATCAGTATATGAGAAATGAAAATTCCAGTTCTTTAAAACAATTTTTAAAGTCTTCTAGAGTTTGCTCTTCCTGAGTTTTACCACTTGTAAGGAGAACAGCTTTGACAGGCCTTGAGAAAAGTTGAGAATTCAGAATGTGACAAGAGGAAATGAAATTTGTTTCATGGTTGGTCCTACCATAAAGATTTAATTAATTTAGTACATAGATTTTGTTTCTACTGCTGAATTTTGACTCTGTGTGCATACTCACGCAAAGAGGTGAATTTTCATTTCAGAATGGGAGGAAAGAAAAAAATGAAAATTTTACTTAGATCAAAAGGAAAAATGAGGAAAAAAAATCCTACATCATTAAGCTAATAAAAGAACATCCAAATAAATGAGAAAAAGATTCCTTCAAAGATGGCGAAACATACTAGCTATATTTTCACTCTAAGGCTCAACTACTTACTCTTGCTACTTTGTGAGGTGCTTGCCATCTTTTCAGCATTCTCCTTAGAAATCAGTGAAGTGCTTTTCCCTGGTGTTTTTGCTAGTTCATAAGCTGAAAAGAAAAAACAATGTCAATATCCAAAAGAGATACACAAAAACTACTCCATGAATTATGATAAATTAAACCAGAAAAATGAGCTATATTACACTTATATACAGTGAACATCTAAGTATTAGATCTAAACAACTAAAGAGCTGAAATAACCAGAATCAGAGGTACAGTGGGTAATAGATAGAAGGCTGGCCTCAAACTCAGGAAACTTTAAAGTCCAACTGTGATGCTACTCACTATTATATGGAGATGACTTGGTTCTCAAAGGCTTTGCCACTGCAGCACAAGCTCTGAGAGAGTCTATGAGTCTACTTCAATGGAAAGAAAAATACTGTTTTGGTGAAAACCTCTGTTCTGGGTCTCTTGATTCCCTTCTTCACTAGTACCATGATGAATTTAAAGTTTACCAGGATAGTGAGGTAGATAAGAGAAAGAGACAGCCAGTGAGGACAGAAGAGGGCCAAAGAGTGAGGAAAGAAGAAAAGGAGAAGAGGGAGATGGGAGAGGGAGAGAGAGAAAAAACAGAGAAAAAGAGGGAGAAGAGAAAGAAGGAAAAGGATAAAAAGGGGCAGGAAGAGAGAGAGGAGAAGGAAAAAAGGAAGAAGGAAAGGAATGGGGCAGAGGGAAAAGGAGAGAAAGAGGGAAGAGAAGAGGGAAGGAGACGGGCAGCTTGGTGGCGCAGTGGATAAAGCAGCAGCCCTGAGGGAGGACCTCAGTTCAAATCCAGTCATTTACTAGCTGTGCAACCCTGGGCAAGTCACTTAACCTCAACTGCCTATAAAAAAAAAAAAAAGGGAAGGAAAGGGAAGAGAGTTAGAGGGAAAGCGATGGGGCAGAGAGGGTGGGGTGTAGCAAAGAACTAGTTTTTCAACTGTCTAGAAATAGGAATCTAACCACCGCTACTCAAGACAATCAAGATGAAATTCTTGTCTAATGATCAGTGAGCTGATGTACTCTTAAAATCTGTGTTATATCAATGTTGACATTCTTTAAGTGAAAGCAGGAGGCACAGTATAAGGATGTTGAAGCTAAATGGAAGGATGACTCCCAGACTATCTTTGGAGAGGCAAATGAAGACATTGATGAAACTGGTTTTATCGCTCATACAAAGGCATTAAGAAGTATCTTTTCACGAGACACTTGATCATCTTGTGCCTGGCATACAGTAGGTTCTTAGTAAATGCTTGTTGGAATTGAATTGAAACCAGAGGAAAAAACAATGGATGAAGAAAGTCTGTAGTCAATCTAGACTACAATATGCTTTTGGATGGTTCAGTACATATATATTTTTAAACACTGGCACACTTCTGGGGATGGTATTTGTGAATCACAGAAAACCACAGCATCTAAAGAATCAAAACTTTGGGTCACTCAAAGGGCAATGGGAACATGAAGCAACTACCATATAGTCCCCGTCCTGTCTTGTTTTCCTGTTTGCATCACCAGCATTTAGCACATAGCACGTGCTTAACATTTAACACTTTTTTTCGTTTATTCAGTAATTCATGTATCTCCGTTTTATGTCTCTCTTGATGTTTATTATGAGCAAAGATATTTTTGTTATGTTTTTCAAGAAATTCTGAATCACTTTAATATACAGGTAGGAGACACCATGCAACAGAAGAGCCTATAATCTCCTTTGTTCTACCTAATAACAAACAATAACAACAAGGGCATCTCATACTTCCTACGTATTTCAGTAAACGATGAGATAATGAAAACGTGGTCTTATTGTTCAATATATCTTTATAAAGCCAGATTGTTCCCTACTGATGCTCTCATTGAGAAAAATTATCTCTGTACATAGGTACACAGATGATTCTCAAAAGATTTTATATAGAAGGGAAAGTTGGGATTTAGGTCAGCAAGTACTAATGTTCTGTCACCTTTTTAAAGTATTAATAAAGTACAAGAACTTTTTTCCAGGATTTTGGGATCTTCTCTTCCTTCAGATAACTTGTCTACTGTTCCCTCCGATTGCATGAATGACAAAAGAGATCTCCTCTATAGATAACTGGTCCAGTTGTTTTTCCTCTTTCTGTTTTCTTTTGTGCCATGAGGAGAAATATATGGGAAATAAGAATCTTACTAGGAATACAAAACAAACATTCATGAATTTAAACTATTAAAGAATATAAACAAGTGAGACAATGTAAGCAAACTGAAAAATCTCACTAGTCACAAAGTACAGAGAACAGTCAGCATGGGGAGAGGCTAGTGAAGGAAGGTTTCTTGAACTTGCTCTTGGATGAGAAAAAACAAATCAAGAATTAACAACATACCCAGCTCCGCCATCTTTTCAGGATTTTTTCTGGTCTGAAAAGAATAAACTTTGCTGCTACCACCTGCAACACGGCCATTTTTCAAGGATTCTGAGAAAGAAAAAAAGATATGCAAAGCTAAATTAAACCAACTGAAATTTAAGCTAGAAAGTGTTAGTTATTAACCTTCATTTTTAAAAATAACGTATGTGGTATGTTTGGGTTTGTTTTTTTTTTTTTTTTTAAATAAGAGTCAACAAGGATTGCTGAGTCCCTAACTAAATGTGGTCACACATGGATCATTTCTCATTCTGTTGCCATTCACTCAACAGACCAGAATACTGTTTTTAAAAAGCTAAAGTCATGGATTTAATGCCAATTTGGGACAATTTTTTTTTCTGTTTCACTGTCAGAGAACTCAATTTTGAGTTTTCATCTAAAGATCACATAAGAGACCTGGTCAAAGTATCAACAGAGCTATACAAATTCATCTTCATTCATAGAAAAACAAACAATACAGGATTTACTGACAAGAGATAGGGCCTGTACCTATGATTTCTTTGGTATAGGGAAATCCACAGTAAGCAAAATCTTTCTACAAATGCAGGTCAGTACCTCCTCTGAAACAGAGAGTCTCAGAGTTGCCTAAAGTTCCAAGAAGAAAAGTGATTTTTTTTTTTTGCTTATATGGTAAGTCTTAAAGTAACATGGCCAATATGTCAGAAGCAAGACTTGAACCTAAGTCTGTATTCTTGACTTAGGCTCTCTCTATCTAGCCTCAGTAGACACCATGCCATCTACTGATGGTAAGTCAAAAACACAATCTCCATTTATTAGCAATATTTTACTCCTTATCCTAAAGTGTGGTATTTTTACATATTGGCAATTAGCCAATTTCTATTTGGAGTTAAGTTTGGTTTTTTTCCAATAAATACCTTGAGTGTCTGCTCCTAGAATATCCACATAGTTCTCATCTTTTAAATCCTCCTGGTCATCTTCATTTAGGTCACTTTCCTGCTTCTTCATTAGTTTCTTCACATTGACTAAGAGTTGAGCTCGATCTTTTCGAAATTTAGCCCCTGCAATAATAACCAAAAAACCTAAAATAACCTAAATTTAAAATTCTTTGAATGTTAAATTACAAAAATGTTTTTCTCTTTGTATTATTTTTATATTTTCTAAATTTTTTAAAGATGGAAAGGAAAAATAAAACTGTATTTGTGAGAAGGGGCATATACTCTTCTAGAACTGAGTTAATTCCAACCTTCAAAAATACTTCAAATTAGAAATTTCAATTTCAAACATAACCCTCTCAACCTCAACTGACAAAACTGGCATAATTCCGTAACTAGAATTAACTTTTGCTGCTAGGTAATCTCACAAATGTTTTATATAGCTTTGCTAATTTGATTTCTTAGTTAGAAAGAAGGAAAACTCAGAAATGAAGGATTTTGTATTTAACAATGTTAGTGTTAGACCAAGTATTTCTAACATTTAAAGAAACAAAATATTTTCATCTAAAGGTGAAACAATACTCAAACATTAAATAAGCATCATTAAAGATACTCTGTACCTTCTTCTTTATCAAGAATGTGATTAAGAACATCATCATCCCCTACAAACTGAACTTCCAGCATCTTGACTTCTTGTGGCTTCAAATGGTTCATCATTATTAACCTTAACAGAAATAATAAAGAAATCATTCAAAAGATCCTAAAAGATTCATACCAAGTACGTTTAAGCAAATTTAAAATTTAATGTTATGTATGGCTAAAACACAATCTTTACCAGAAGTCTGGTAACCACCAGTTAGTTATCCTATCATTTAGTAATTTCTGGGTATAAGCAGTCTTTTGAAGTGTTTAGTGAAATTATATATTTTAAATTTTTTTGTTCCCCTTTTTAAATTCATTTGTACAACTTACATTTTAAAAGATCTTATTTATAGACATGGAAAGAAAAGGGAAGGAGAGGGAATAAGCATTTATACAGTACTTACTATGGACCAGGAACTGAGTTAAGAGCTTTTTACAAATAACTCATCTGATCCTCATAGCAAGGAATCCTGTGTGGCAAGGGTTCCATTTTACAGTTGAGGAAACTGAAGCAAACAGATGTTTAGTGACTTGCCATGGGTCACAAAGCTAGTATGAATCTGAAGCCACAGTTCTTCCTGACTCCAGTCCCAGCATTCTATCCACTGTTCAGTACCTGTTTATTAGTTGCATTGAAGACTACCAGATAACTGTCACAACCGAATTCTATGTGATAAATCAATCAAGTATCAATTGAGTGCAGTACTAGGTGTATGTGCAGACCTAGGCATGGGCAGAAGAACCCCAACTGATCTCTGCCCCAGTCAACCTGTTCAGTCAAAAGGACTTTCTTAGTCTTCACAATTTTGGACTGTCAGCAGTGCTGAAAACAAAGCCATCTGAGGGTCTGCACAGATAAGGAAAATTTAACAACATTAATTTACAACCTTCTATGTGATAAGCACAGTGGGAGGAGTTACAGTTGGGAGGGAAGGAGTGGGCTGAAATACAGAGATAAAAATGAGAAGATCCTGGCGCCCTTAAAAATAAGAATTGGGGTGACCCTGGGCAAATCACCTAACCCCGATTGCCTCATACCAAAAAAAAAAAAAAAAAAGAATTGGGCAAGTGGAACCTAAGGACTTCATGAGACGTCAAGAAGCAAACAAAATCAAAAGAATGAAACAATAGAACAAAATGTTAATTATATCATTGAAATAACGACTGTCCTGGAAAATAGTTGTCAGGACTCAAATAACACTAGAAATCCACCAAATGCTTTACCTCAAACAGTACTGTCCCCGTTTTACAAGAAGGAGAAACTGAGGCACAAGACGACCGGGGTGCCGGGGTCCTAGACAGTCTACTGCCAAACCAAAGCCCTCCATCACATGCCTGCCACGGAGAGCCAGGGTCTCCCCAAAGCCTTCCCAGAGCATCTGAGGGGCGGGGCCTCGAGGCAGGAGCGCCCCACCCCCACCCCCGCCCTCCACCAGCTGTAGCCCGGGGCGCCACGCGTGCGGCCTGAGCCGAGGGTGCCTCCCAAGGGGAGGGGGAAACGCGGACTCGGAAACCCGCCCACCCAGGCCCCAACCTCCGGCCTGAAGAGACCAGCCTCGGCACAGCACCCGCAGGCCGGCCCGGCCCGCCCCGCCCGGCCTCCCAGTCAGCCACCGGCTCCCACACTCACCCGACCAACAGCCCGAGGCTGAGGACGGTGAAGAGACAACTCTAACAGTGGCTCATCCGCGGCAGCACGGCAGTCGAAGCCAGACGAAAGCGTGGAACTATCGCCACTGGCTGCCCGAGGCCCGGACAGATGGCTGAGGGGACAAGGAAAGGGACCCTCCCGGGCCACACACTGAATCTCCCGCCCTGCTTAAAGGGGCGGCCCCTAAAGCTGCCAATGGGAAGCCGAAGCAGCGGAGAGCGACAGGCCAGAGAGCCAATCAATATCCTCTTTCCCTGCCCCGCCTAGAAACGGCAGGAGAAATGGAGACTCTCGAGGAAACAACAATTACGTCGCCTTTCTTTCGCCACTTCCGGTTCCGGAATGGCGTTGGTGAAGAGGAACTTGCGCAGAGCGAGCTCCTTCGTGATTGGCTAAGGAGAAGAATAGAGGGGGCGGAACAGAGAGCGGAGGGTGTAAAGTGGTTTGCCTGGCCTATACCACGTGGAAGATACTGATGTTTGGAGTGGTGCAAAGCAACGTAACTTTTATACTAGACTTGAAGCAGACTAGTGCCTTGTTCCGCAGGGGGTCATAATAAACTTTTCTGAAATTGCGGTGCTCAAGCAGGGAACCCAAAATAGAAAATGTCACCCTGTGGAAGAGTAGTGTCCAAAGCTATAAGTAAAAAATTTTTTTCAGAACGTTTCCTTCTAACCATTTCAGGTAGATTGTAAATTTGTACCCATTTTACAGATGAAGAAACTTAGACTGAGAAGGGCATTTGCCCAAGGCCACCTACATAGCTAGTAGCTGTAACAGCTTGGGTCTTCTGGTGCCCCTGACTTTTGGTGCAGGGATTGCTTGACAGAAAGAATTCCTTTCTCATTCATTCTGATACCAAGATCTTCAGCAGCTTTTCCCTATATACTACAGAACTTCTTAAAAGGATGCAGGCAGTCATTTGGGGAATACTGATGAGATGGATCTGCAACCCTTATTTTGGAATACCAGGAAGAACAGAAGTTCCTCCAGCATTTGTGTGGCTAGTGACTTAATTGTTGCTACTATTTCTAGAGAAGCAAAGGAGAAAGTTTAATCTGTCTGTGTTGCTGAGTATAGTTCTAGACCACAAGACTTAAGGTTTTGTATAAGCTGTGTTAAGAGGGAGAAATCCTTCACAAGTTGGCACCACCTGATCTTTCCAGCTTCATTATCCATTACTTACCCTCCCAGTCCAGCCAAACTAACTCTCTGTGCGTTACACAAGACATGCCCTCCTCCTGGACCTATGTGTTGGCACTGATCTGCCTCTTCATCTCTGTCTCACAGAGTCCTACTCTTAAAGACCTTTCCTGATACCCCAAACTGCTAGTGCCCACCCTTCCTAACTACTTTGTGTAGCATCATCTCTGGTCCCCAGAAGGTTGCTACTACCTAGAGGTTCAAAGGGTACTTTGTGAGTCCTAAAACTCTAGTAGACAGCTCCAAGCAAAAAGATTTACCAAAATAGTATAGTAAGAACAGTACTACAAAACATTAAACGTCACTCTCCCCATAAACCTGGAGTGTCTTCTACCACAAATACCTATAGTATCCCATGCAAAATGGGCCACAGACACAGAAAAAAGTTAGTGAGAGACACATGAAGGGAAAATGTGGCCAAGACAACTCACACTTCTAGTACTGCCACTTTCTAATATCTTTTCTCTTTTTGGAGTTACCTGCACAGCTTGTATCTAGATTGCCAGGGCTAGTCCTGTGGACTTTGGAGTACGCAATGCACATATTCCTGACCTGACTGTGTCTTCATACCTCTCTGTCTCTCTCTGCCAGGCTACACTGCATAAAGGACTCACTGTGACGTTTTCTGGATTTCCTTATCAGGATTTGGTCTGGTGCATTTTCTTGATCTGTCTGGAGCAGTTTGTGAATGGCTTCCTATCATTCCACCATTTGGGCTCTGCTTTGAGAAAAACAAAAAAAGGTACACAGCACCTGTCTGCTTTGAGAAAATGAGACTAACTCATCCAAGTTTGGTCTGTAGCAGCAATGCTTTTAACTTTTGGTCTCAAGTCCTCTTTACACTCTTAAAAATTATTGAGGACCCTAAAGAACTTTTGTTTAAGTATCTATATATACTATATTAGAAATTAAAATGTCTTAATATTATTATGAAAATAGCATTGACCTCATGGATCCCCCAGAAGTATAGGTCAGACAAACTAATGGGAATGAGATAGAACTTCAGAGTTTCTTCAATTTGCATTTTTCTAATTATTAATGATTTTGAGCATTTTTTCAGATGGCGCTTGATAGCTTAATTTCTTCCTCTGAAAATTGCTTTGGCATATCCTTTGACCATTTATTAGTTGAAGAATAGCTCTTATAAATTTGAATTAGTTCTTTCTATGTCTTGGAAATGAGACTTTTATCAGATAAACTTGCGGCAAATGCCTTTTTTTAACCTGTTTACTATTCCCTGTCTAATCTTCTACATTAGTTTTCTTTGAATAAAAATATTTTAATTTTATATAATAAAAATTATCCATTTTATCTTCTGTGATACTTTCTATCCTTGTTTGGTCATCAACTATTTTCCTATCCATAGATAAGAAGGTTAATTTCTTCCTTGTTCCTCTAATTTGTCTATGACATGACCTTTTATATTGAGGTGATGCGTACGTTTGAAGCTTCTCTTGGTATACAATGTGAAGTGCTAGTCTAAATCTAATTTACGCAAGGGAACTGTCTAGCTTTCCCAGCAGTTTTTGTGAAAAGGGGACTTTGGGCAGGGCTACTAAGATAGTTGACTTCTGCATGTTGTGAATCTAATCTGTTCCATTTATTTGCCAGTTTTTTAGCTAGTATCAGATCATTCTGATGATTACTACTTATAGTATAGTTTGTGATCTACTGCTACTGATGTGGCTGACTTCTGCCCAACAAAAATGTGAGCCTTGCCTAAATCTAAATCTGCCTAGTAACAGGGGGTTCCATCTGTTGACAAGAAAACCTTATTATTTTCTGTATACTTGACTAACCCCCATGGTTTGTAACCATGTCCTTGAATGCTGCAACTTAAGTTCTCTGTTTTGTGACCACATCCCTGAGCTGTTTGGGATTTAAATCCTGATAAGGAAATCCAGAACAGACACATCTTTGACTCCTTTCCTGCCTCCCCTTACACACCTGCTTCCCCATTCCTGACGTCCTTCTTTGTGGTTAACTGCCCACATAGGAGCATATCCCCCATCAATAGTTGAGTGCCCAAAACTTGGGTAGAAAAGTAAGCCCCTGTCTTATGTTGCTAGTGCTCCTAAGGACTAGCCTACCACTTTTGTGACAATAACGCTCTCTTGACTTAGGAGAACCTCTGCCCCCTGAATTCTTTCTGGATAACCCAACTCTGAACATCTTCTGCCTTGCCACTACTATGCCTCTTTCTTTCCCCTTTTTTTATTATATTCTTATCCTTTCTTCTGAAGAAATGAAGAAATTTTCTTATTTTTCTAGCTCTAAAAAGTAATCCTTTGTTATGACATTGAGTAAGTAAGTTAATTTTGGTAGTATTTTCATTTTATTATCTAGGCCTAGCCATGAACAATTGATATTTCTTCAATTACGTAGGTCTGTCTTTATTTCCATAAAGAGTATTTTGTAGTTCTGTGCATATAGTTTCTGTGTGTATCTTTGTTGGTAGACTCCAAAGTATTTTGTATATTTGATAGTTATTTTAAATTTAATTTCTTTTTTTATCTCTTCCTATGGAGTTCTATTGGTAATATACAGAAATGCTGATGATTTATGGGATTTCAATTTATAACCTACAAATTTGCTGAAGTTATTCATTGTTTCAATTAATTTTTAATTGATAACTATGGTTTTTTTAAGTAAACCAACATATCATCTGAAGAAAGTTTATAATTTTTCTTGTCTTTTAATATAAGTAGAATGACTAGCACTTTATCAAATAGGAGTGATGATAATGGACATTCTTTATCTCTGATCTTATTGGAAAGGCCTCTCATTTATCCTGTTACATATAACTCAGTATCTTTGTCTTGGAAAGATACTTATCATGGTAAGAAAAAAAATTCATTTATTCCTGTGCTTTTTAGTGTTTTTTTTTTAAATATAAGAAATGGATGTCATATTTTCTCAAAAGCTTTTTTATACATCTAGAAAAAATCACGATTTTAAAATTGTTATTAATATGGTATCTTATTTCAATACTTCTGTTGATATAGAACCAACCCTGCATTATTGATATAAATACAACTTGGTCAAAGTGTAAAATCTTTTTGATATGTTGTATAGTCTCTTTGCCTATATTTTATTTCAATTTTTTGTGGCATTCATTAAAAATATTGGTCTTTAGTTTCCTTTCTCCATCTTGACTTTTTCTGGTTTAGGTGTTCAAAACATCTTTGTATCATAAGAATAATTTAGTAAATTCCATCTGTTCCTGTTTTTGTAAGCAGTTTATACAATATTGGAACCAATTTTCTTTGAAAGTTTGATAGGATTCACTTATAAATCCATTTGGTTCTGGGGTTTGTTTGTTTTTTTGCTTTGGGAGTTTATTTATGGATTATTCTGTTTCTTTGTCTTTGATTGGGTTATTTAAATTCTCTGTTTCTAGTTCTGTTAATATGGAAATTTATATTTTTGTCAATATTCATTTATTTCACATAAGTTGTTGATTTTGTTGGCATTTGTTGTTCAGTCATTTTTAATCGTGTTTGACTCCTCATGACTCCATTTGGGGTTTTCTTGGTAGAGATATTGGAATGGTTTTCCATTTCCTTCTCTAGCTCATTTTACAGATGAGGAAACAAAGGGAAACAGGGTGAAGTGACTTTCCCAGGGTCACATAGTTTATGTTTCAGGCCAGATTTGAATTCAGGAAGATCAATTGGGCTTTCTATCCACTGCACCACATAGCTGGCATATCATTGGGCAAAATGGTTTCTAACAATTTGTTTTATTTCTACTCTTCTTTCTTGGTGAAGTTGTCTTTTTCATTCTGGATGCTAATAATTTAGTTTTCCTCTTTTTAAAAAAATCAAATTAGATAATGGCTTATTTTATTTTAATAACTTCATTTTGTTTATTAATTCAGTGGTTTTTTTGCTTTCACTTTTATTAATATCTTTGTTTTGTGTTTAATTTAGGTGTTTTAATTTATTGGTTTTCTGGTTTATTTAGTTGCATGCTAGATTCATGGATCTGTTCTTTCTCTCTTTTGTTGATGAAAGAGTTTAGAGTTATAAATTTTCCAAATTCTTGTGTGTGTGTGTGTGTGTGTGTGTGTCTTTTCTACACTCTTTGACTCATTCACATGAAAGTGAGGTTCAGGTAATACCTGTCTCCCCCAACTTGTTTGCATATTCTTATTTGCATATTCTTCTACTTGAGCATCCAAATTATGTAAGATAGGAAATTTTTCTCCCATTTCTTCTCTAGTGTATTTCTTTTCCCCTACATTTTCTTTTTTCTTTTAAGATAATAAAAATTTAACAAAACAACTCCCTAGACATTTATCTTATTTAATTTCCATTGTAACCTTTGATGACATTTAGTTTTGAGATGACATGTTCCTTTGACCTATATAATCTATTCCAATTACTCAAGCTTATTTATCTTTTTATGTTCCTCTTGACCTATATGTTTGCACTTCAAACACAGTACACAGTATTTCTATGGCTTTTCATTAACAGTGCTTGGAAGTTTTCTATTTCTTTAAAGATCTATTTTTCCCCTTCTAAGATTATATTCAGTTTTTCTAAGTAAGTTATTTTTGGTTTTAAGCCTATTTTTTTTGTCTTTTTTTTTTCCTTTTGAAAAAATCATCCCAAGTTCTTCTCTCTTTTACTTGATAGGAACCAAATCTTGTGTGATCCCAACTGTGGATCCTCTGTATTTGAATTCTGTCTTTCTGGCTACTTTCAGCAATTTTTCCTTGGCCTGGAAGCTTTAGATTTTGGCTATGATATTCCTCAGGGTTTTCATCTGGATGTTCTTTTCAAGAGCTCTTTGACAAATTATTTCTGTTTTTATAAGATTGGAGCATTTTTTCCCCTGATTTCTCAAAATGTGGTATCCAGGCACCTCTAACACACATAAGAGATAAGATTTTTTCCTTTACCAAAAAAAAGCAGGAAGCCACCTTCAAAGATGCTGTACCATCACACCTGTCTCATTGTTATCATTTCCTTTGACAAATATTGTTTCTCCTTTTTCTTTGACTTATTCATTCTTTAAGATTATATTAGTCTCCACTTAAATTTAGATCCTTTCTTCAAATTTTCCTTATTGATTAACAATTTTATTTCATTCTAGTCATTATTGGATGTGCTTAACATTTCATTCAGGTGTGGAAAAAATTTCAATTCCAATTTGTTGATTTTTTTAGAGGCAGCTAAGTTGTACAGTGGATTAAGTGCTGGACTTGGAATCAAAAAGACCCCTTTCTAATCCATTCCGCTTACTACATTTCATGGGCAAATTTATTCCAATTGACATTCACAGTTATGATTCTTAAATTTGTTTCTACCTCATTCATATCTTATTTTAGTGGTTACTTTTTGTTTTTGCCTCCTTTCTCTTTACAAAGAAAAAGATTGTACAATAAAGGAACTGATATCAACACTAAGAGTCTGTGATTGAAAGAGATGTCACTCCTCTTCTTGCCTTCTTTTTGCCTATCCTAGTCCCAGATCACAACATTCTTCTTTACCTCTTTTAACACTTTATGTGTAATCAGTCCTGCATAGTTGATATTTGTTTTGTTGTGCCTATTCCCTCCCAACTCTGCCTCTTTTTAAATCCTGCGCACACACACACACACACACACACACATACACACACAGACTGACTCTTCTCTCTCTGGTCTTACTTTCCTACTTTATTGTTTTTCAGCATTTTTTTTGTCCATCCTTCTTTTGCCTGGCTGAGATGAATAAAGTTTTTGAGATGCTGGCTTTCCTTATACCACCTACTCCTCCATGCTTGTATATCTTCCTCTTCAGTTGTGTGCCACAATTATGAAGAACTATTAAACTTTTCATTCCTCTTTTCTATTATAATGCATTCATGCCCCATATTCCCTTTTTTCTTTTTTTCTTTTTTTAAACATTTTTATTTAAAGTTTTGAGTTCCAAGTCTATCCTTCTTTCTTTCTTTCTTTTTTTTTTAGTTTTTAGGCAATTGGGGTTAAGTGACTTGACCAGGGTCACACAGCTAATAAGTGTTAAGTGTTTGGTCTGAGGCCAGATTTGAACTCAGGTCCTCCTGACTTCAGGGCCGGTGCTCTATCCACTGCGCCACCTAGCTGCCCCCCTTTTTTCTATTAAGAACAAAACAAAATCACCCCATATTCAGACATTGAGTTTGTCTTTCTTTGCTCCTATTTTGACCCTTGAAGAAAGTTACATTCTGAAGGGACAACAGTCACTTCTCCCCAATTAGGATATAAGCACTTGATTATCATTTAGTCCTTTCAAATTGCTTGAATTTATTTTGCCTTTCTAGGGTTCTCTCATCTCCTGAATTTACATTTCAAAAATTCTACCTAGCTCTGTTTTTTTCACCATGAATGCTTTGCTGTCATCTACTCTACTGAAGATCCATTTTTCTCCCTGTAGCATTAGGTTCCTCTTTGTAAAATGTTATTCTTCACTCTAAGTCTTTTTCTCTTGCCTTTTGGTTTACTTTATTCCAAAATTTCCTTTCATTTATACTAACTGTTGCATAATCTTATGTGATCCTGACTGTTTTTCCTCGGTGTCTGATATCTTCCTGGCTTCTTACAGTATTTTTTTATATGAAAATTCTGGGGTTTGACAATCAAAATTCTGAGAGTTAAATTTAAGGTTTACCTCAAGCAGGGACCTATTGGTTCACTTTGTCCTTAAGTTCTAATAGTTTTGGGCAGTTAAAAAAAATTTAATACAAAATTTTATTGATGTCTTTTGTTTTCATACCATTTACATTTTCTACTATATCCCTCTTCTTGCCTCTTCCAGAAGGCCACACCTCATAATAAAGAATAAAAAATGGAATAAAGAAAAACAAGTCCTACAAAATGAAACAACATATCAAAAAAGTCAGATGTTATTTGTAGCGTTCCACACCCAGGGTCGCTCATCTCTACAAAGAAGCAAGGATCCTATCTCTTCTTTGAGGTCAAAGTTGGTCATTATACTTTTGTAGCATTCAATTTTAATTGTTTTGTTGTTGGTGTTACTGCTGTTATTCTATCCATTTACATTGTTGTAGTCATTGCTGATACTTTACTCTGCATCAGTTCATGTAAGTCTTTCTGTACTTCTTTATGTTAACCATGCTCATTCTTTTATGTTTTCTTGAAATATGGTGTCCAGGTTTTTTCATTTACTATTAACGGAGTCCAGTGATTCCTAAATCATCTTTCTTCATCCTATTGTCTAGGTGACATGTTTCTAACAGGAGATACCTCATATGATCTTCCAACTTTTCAGTCTTTTGATTTAATTTTAATGTTTCTTCTTGTATCATTGAATTTTCAAGTTCTGTTTCTTCTATAAGGACTATTTGGGTAAGATTTACCATTTTCTGTTCTAAGATGTTTATTCTCCTTCCAGATCTCTTTTTATTTTTTATCTCTTGTTTGAACTCATTCTTCATTTCTTCCTACCACTCTTGGAGTCTTTATGGCCAATCTATTCCTTTTTTTTTTCTTCTGGGGTTCCGTTATTGATTATTGCAAAATTATTATCTTATGTTGGGATTTTATCTTGGGATTCTCTTAAACCATAGTATTTCTTTCTTTTTCTCCTTTTCCTTTCTTTCTTTTTTCTTTTTCTTTTTCTTTTCTTTTCTTTTTTTTTTTTTTTTTTTGCTTTTTGGTGGGGCAATCAGGCTTAAGTGACTTGCCCAGAGTCACACAGATAGTAAGTGTCTGTAAGTGCAATAGTAAATGTCTGAGGCTAGATTTGAACTCAGGTCCTTCTGACTCCAAGGCCAGAACTCTGTTCACTGCACCACTTAGTTGCCCCACAGCCACAGTATTTCTTTACTTTATTAGTTTTCTTCTCTTTGCTCATGTGTTTAAACTACACATTAGGTATTTTGGTAAAAGTCTTCATCTTTGCCAAGAATCTCTTGGCTCATCAATTGAGGAAGTTATTATCATTCCAGGTACTTGGAATATGAGTGGAGGGCAGAAAGAAAATGCACTTTTCTCTCAGTCTTTTGCCTGGAGTATAGCAACTGGCAATTCTGATTAATATCTTCTTGGTCCTATTTCCTCTAGTAGTATTGGTCTGGGACATCAAAGAATAGATTGTGGTCTTAGCTAGGGTGGTTGAGTGTGGGATCACAATTTCTATGCTCTGTCCCCTCCTGTAATCTGAAAATGAACATGGAAATGACATCAGGCAAAAATGAAGATACACCTTAGATCTCACCGTCACCTCAAATTGTGTGCCACCTTCATGACCTTGAATTCTGATATTTCTCTTGTTATTTTTTAATCTCATAGATATCCTTGTCTTTCTAGCCCTTTCCCCTTTTTATTTTTCTAGGATAATTTGTTTCATTACTTGTGCTTTCCTTGGAAGCCTTATTTATTAACCTTTCTTACATTTTTGTTGTCTGGGGTGTTTGCAAAGTAAATAATCTGCTCATGTCTTTTTATTTCTTGTAAGAATGCTTCAAATGTCTTGAAATACATTTCAAATTCACATTTAGTGGAAGTTTATCTTTTTTCATTGATGATTAGCCTCATGTTTGCAGGGTATATTGCCTTAGGTTGCATTTTGAGCTCCTTTCTTGTGGGTTCAGAATAGTCTTGTGTTATTCAAATTTCCTATCCTTTTTATTTGAAGGTCTTTCTCCTGGTATTATTTGTTACTAGAATTGTTAACTTTAACCTCTATGTGTCAGAGTTTGCAGCATATAGGTTTTATTATTATTATTTTTGGTGGAGGCACTGTAAATTTTTTTGATTGTCATTTTATTTTCTGTATTCAGAAGTTTAGTGCAGTTTTATTGTATTATTTCTTGTATTATGGTGTTCAGGTTTGTTTGTTTTTTTAACTTATCCTGTTCTGGAAGAACCATGATCCTTAAGTTGTCTCTACACATCCTGTATTTGAGAGCAATATATTTTTCTTATAAAAAGAACATACATTCTTTTCTTTTTTTTTAAACTATTATTATTATTTCTTTAAGGCAACTGGGGTTAAGTGACTTACCCAGGGTCACACAGCTAGTAAGTGTCAAGTATTTTGTCTGAGGCTGGATTTGAATTCAGATCCTCCTGACTTCAGGGCCAGTGCTCTATCCACTGCGCCACCTAGCTGCCCCAGAGAACATATATTCTTAAACCATTGTTGCTTTTTGCATCTTTTCTTCTGGATTTTCTTTTACTTCTTTATATATGTATTCCAAATCAGTTTATTCTCCTTCATTTTTCTGAGAGATTCACAGCCATGGATTCAAAATTTTCTACTCTGTCAATTAAATTCTGCTTTCACAATTCTTATTACTCTCTTGAACCATTCAGGAACATCCTGTTATGGTTTCCTGCTCCCTTGGAAATCCCCAGGGTCCTCTATATCATCAAGTATTGGTTTAATTTCCTAAGTCTGACAATATCATTCAGAGATATTTCATCTCATGTAGATGTCCTAGTAGACATTTTCCCCTCCTGTTTTAATAACTTCCCTGTTGATTTTTCTGCTTGTGCTTAAGCATTTTAACTAAATTATCTTCCTCCTGAAATCTTTGGCATCTTGGTCTCTTTTCCTTATATACTCCTATTACTGATTTCTTATTCCTTCCCCTTTGATGGTGGTTTCCCCAGGGCTGGACCTTGAAGCTGTCTCAGCCTCTCACATTATGAAATTCATTTTTTGCCAGCCTCAGTGCAAGATTATGAACCTGGATAACGTGGTGAGGGTGACTGTATCCTCAATAGGAACAGTGTATTATAATGAGGAGTGGGTGGATAGAGACCACACACAGTCTTTTTTGTCATGCAACTGTCCCTTCTTCACTGCTGCTGAAAGCTATGACTCCTCCTCACCCTGGGAAGGCCAGCTAGGACCCTGATCTGAGTATGGGCAAGACAATAGAGTCTTGCTTCAGTATTAGCAAAGATACCCCTGTAATCTCCTTCTGACTAGTTGTTTAACCCCATTACTGTCTGTAGGGTGAGAGTTCAGGAAGCAGCTGCTGCCACTGCTGATTCAGTCGCCTGAGGCCTGCTCCAGCTTTGCAGGGGCCAAATCTGCAATGACCTGGCCTACACTGGATTGTGCCCCTCTCTCACCCTGGTGCAATAGACCTTTCCTGCCGACCTTCTAAGTTGTCTTGGGCTGGAAATTTGTTTCACTCCATCTTTTTGTGGGTTCTGCTGCTCTAGAATTTGTTCAGAGTCATTTTTTAAAGGGATTTGAAGGGATTTGGGGAAGAGTGCAGGTGAATGATTTGGAAGAGCCAAAGATGAATAAATCCAAGGTTATGAACTTGGATAACGTGAGGGTGACTGTATCCTCAATAGGAACAGGGAATTTTCATGAGGGGTGTGTAGATGAGGACTGTTAAGTCCTCTTTTGGAAATCTGAGATACTGACTGGCTATCCAAATAGAGACAATCAGCAGAAAATTGACATAGGACTGAATTTTCTTGAGAAAGACTAGGGCTAGTGGAGGAGCCAAGATGGCAGAGTGTTCAATTGTGTTCATTCTTCCTCTACATTTCTCACAGCCATTACCTACTCTTCATTCACACAGCTACAAGCCTAGTTCCAGACTTTATCACCTCTCACCTGGATTATAATAGTCTACTAATTTGCCTCCTTGCTTTCAATCTCTATCAGAAACCTATACATAGTACAATAGGAGCTAGCAGATAAAAAGCAAAGTTAAAAAAAAACTTTATTGAGGAGAAATACTCAAAATATGAGGGTCAGGGAGTATTGAAACATGTCAGTTTCAATCTCCATCCTTCCTCAACCCATTCTTCACACATTGCAAAAATAATCTTCGTAAAGACCAGGTCTGACCTGCTTAAAAACCTTAAAATTTTTTACTGTCTGTCGGTTAAAATCCCTCAGCCCCTTGTCTGCTTGAAGAAGTTGAATTCTACTGTGTCTGGGTCCATTCTCAGAATCCAGCTTATTTCACTTTTCTCCCCTTCATGCAGTCTATGTTCTAGACAAACTAGACTACCTTCTGTCATCCACTTCTGTGTCTCTGCACATTGTCCCTCAGGTCTGAAATTGACTGTCTTAACTTTTGTCAAAGCTCGACTTAGGTGCCACCACCTTTGGGAAGTTGTCTTAATGTGTTGTTTCAATAAGTTTTGAGATTTCAGGGTGCTATGCAAGGAGAGGGGCAGCAATTTCTCTTTACCTCTTATGTTGTCAGGATGACGAGCCCAAGGTGCATGTGGACCAGGGAAGGCCACAAGTCACAGTCCTGGTGTTGGGGAGAAGGGGGAATGGGTGCTACTGTTGGGTCATGGAACTTCTGTTCCCAGCCTGGGCATTCTACATTCCCTAAGCCATACCTTGGGAAGAAGGGGCAGCTTGCCAAGACCATTTATTCCAGTCCTGGTCATCAGCTAATGCTTTGGTAGAAAACTGGTATGGATGGTAAGTAGAGTACCAGAAACCTATACATAGTACAATAGGAGCTAGCAGATAAAAAGCAAAGTAAAAAAAAAACTTTATTGAGGAGAAATACTCAAAATATGAGGGTCAGGGATTATTGAAACATGTCAGTTCTGCTGGAGGGCTTGGAGAAAGGGGATACCAAACTAAAAGTCTGATGAGTTTTTATAGGATTCTAACTGGGTCCAGCAAGACTAACATTGTGGGGAGGGAATGGGGACCCTAGTCATGACTCGGGGGCAGTTGCTGATTCATGCCAGAGAATTGGTGGGTGGTTGATATTCAAACTTGATGTCAGCAGGAAAAGGAATTTTTGGCTGTTATCACATGACTTACTTTGGCTGAGCTGACCCAAGGGATCTGGGTTCCCCCAGCTTCTTTATTTAGAAGGATGGTGAGGCTACTGAGATCCTTACAAAAGTTTTCCCTGACTTCTGCCTTCTCTAGCAAGTTAATGCTCATTCCCTTCTCAAATAATTTTTAAAATGTATACATATATTATTTGTAACCTCACTAGATTATAAACTCCTTGGGAACAAGAATAGTTTTGTTTTTCTTTGTATCCCAAGTATTTAGCAAAGTGTCTTTCATATAGTATACTTAATAAATATTGAATCCAAAAATGCCTCAAGATAGTTCTTAAAATCTATGTCTTTGGGGCAGCTAGGTGGCACAGTGGATAGAACTCTGGCCTTGGAGTCAGAAGGACCTGAGTTCAAATCCAGTCTCAGACACATGACACTAGTTGTGTGACCCTGGGCAAGTCACTTAACCCCCATTGCCTCACACACAAAAAAAATCTTTGTTTTTGCATGTCTAAATTTGTGTTATTCCTTTTCTATCCTTCTGTACCTCTTCCTCCTCATTTAAAAATATCATTTACAAACTGGAGGCAATATAGACTAATTACACAAAGTGTATTTTAATGTTATAGTTGTTGAATGTAATTTTTTTTTATTCTTAATTTAAGAGAGATAAGTGATCAAAGAACATGGGCAGTTTTCAAAAATATAAGCCATTAGCAACCACATGAAAAAAATGCTCTAAGTCACCAATAGGCTAAATGCAATATTGATGTATTACTTCACACCCATCAAATTACAAAGAAAGAAATTTAAAATGTTTCAGAATCTGAGAAAAAATGGCACAATACCCTGTTACTATGCAGTAGATAAGCACCAGCCCTGGAATCAGGAGGACCTGAGTTCAAATCTGCCCTCAGACACTTACTAGCTGTATGACCCTGGGCAAGTCACTTAACCCTGATTGCCTAAAAAAAAAAAATTCCTTGAAAATATTAATTCAAACTCTTCTGGAAAACTATTTGGAATTATATTGGAAAAATTACTGAACATTTCATATCCTTTGATCTAGTCATCCCAATGCTGGTTATATACTCCAAGGAAGTCATTGAAAGAAAGGTCCTACATGTACTAAATAAACTGTTCACAGAACTTTTGGTAAGAAACATTACCAAACCTTACCAAACCTTACCAGAAACCTTACCAAACCTTACCAGAAACCACAGAACTCTTGTCCCTGCCCCCCCCCCAAAAAAACAACCAATCCAAACTTGGAAACAAATTCTGTGTCCATTAACTGGGTGAATTACTGAACAAAGTATAGCATACAAATACAGTGGAATATTATTGTGCTACAAGGAGTGAACATAAAGGATTCAGAGAAATATAGGAAGACTTGTTTGAGCTGATGCAAAGGGTAGAAAGTGGGAAACAGAGCCACAAGTCATCATATAATGACTACAATGAAGGTATCCTTAAAAAACATTAAAATTCAAGTTGAATACAAGGGACAATGTTGGTTCCAAAGGACTGTTATAGGAAGACATGTAAAAGTGACATAGAGGAAAGCAAAGGGAACATGTCATATACAATAACTTCAATAATGTACATTAAAACAGTACTAAGGGGCAGCTGAACTCAGATTGACTATTAGCAATCTGAGTTCTAGAGAATATATAAGACATAGCCTTCCTCACAGTTAAAAAGTAGAGGATTATCAATATGGAATGTAGCAGAGTGTTTAGACTATGGCTGCTTTGTCATTTGGTTTAGTGGTATGTGTGTGTGAGACATATTAGAAAATGAACATGCATCAATTTTTAAAATAGGGTGGTGGGAGGGAAGGGAAGGACTGATGTTACAGCATCCTTCTCCATCCTTTTTATTAATAGTGGACTAGAGCAGAATGTTAAGTGTACTTAGTTGCAATTTGCATGCTAGAGTGATTTTGCATAACTTTTTTTTAAAAGACAAAATACTATAAGAAAATTACTAAAATAAAATATAAAATATTGGAATATTATATAAAAATAAAATATATAAATAGTAAAATACCATCTAGCTTAAGAAATAGTGGGTGTAGACAATTGTTTTATACATTTCTCTCTGGGAAGAAAAAAAATCACTCATTTTTACTGTGTACCTAAGCAAAAGGTTTTCTGCCATTGATACAAAACTATGCAAAGACTATATATAGTGGGTGCAATGGACACGATTGAAGTTTAATCTCATCCCCTCTTCCATCATCTCAAATACCTTTGCCATCATCCCCCCCCCTTTTCCTTTGTTCAAGTCTCTGATAATGAAGTGGCCTTTCTAATGAAGGGAAACCCCTCCATTTTGATCCCATTCTTTCATACCTATTTCCATCAAAAGCACCACCATCTTTCCAGGCTTTGAGGCTTTGACATTATCCTGGAAGCCTCTCTGACGTGAACTGTCAAACTTTGAGCCTCAACTTCCACGACATCTCTGATATCTGACCCTTTTTCTCCACTCACAGCTGTCACTTTAGTTCAGGCTTTCATTACCTTTACTAAATTATTTCAAGTCTCCTATTTCGTCTCACGTCTCAGATCTCACCATTCTAGTCCATCCTATACAGTGCAGCCAAAGTCATTTTCCTTAAGTGTAGTTCTGTGATTCCTCTACTTAATAGGTGGCTTCCTATTGTCTCTAGCCTAGAACGTAATAAACTTGTTTCTTTTTTGAAGAGTTCACAACCTGCCTCCAACCCCCTATCTTTCCACTTTTCACTGATTACTCCTTCCCCCTCTGAAATACAGCCAAACTGGCGTTTTCTCTGTTCCTCACATGGGCTCTGCTTCCTAACTCGTCCCATTACGGAGCACTCCTCTCGATTCCTCCATCATGCCCCACAGAAACATCTTCATCCTAAATCACTTCAGCCCTGGAACCCTCTGCTCCTGAGTGGCTCCTTTCAAATGCAAAGTGAAGGGCTCCTTCTAGAATTTCCATTTAAAGAGGGTGCCCAAGCAAAGTACCTACTACCTCCCTTACTTTCCCCTTTCAGTTTCCTTTTATGTATTGTCTTCCCTATCAGAACGTAAGCCTCTAGAAGGGAGAGACTCTCATATTTTTAGCACTTAGCCCAGTGCTGGGGACATAAGCACTTAATGCTTGTTGACTGTCTCACTGTCCAGTCTCTTTCCAAACCAATCCATCTTATATTAGACTGCCATTTTTTGAAAATGTAGGTTTAATCATCTCATGACCTCACTAATTAGCTCCAGTGGCTCTTTTACCTATTTCTTTGAGGGTGAGAACTATTTTTGCTTTTCTTTGTATACCTGGTGCATGGCACAGTGCCTGACACATCCTAAGTCCTTTAATGCTTATTAACCCAGCGTAATACATTCTCCCTAAGCCTGGCCTTGCTAAGC
Organism: Vombatus ursinus; assembly: GCF_900497805.2. Taxonomy (NCBI): domain Eukaryota; kingdom Metazoa; phylum Chordata; class Mammalia; order Diprotodontia; family Vombatidae; genus Vombatus; species Vombatus ursinus. The sequence goes on along the minus strand of NW_020954580.1, from coordinate 25,208,012 downwards.
ATAGCACAGCAGAAGCACATTTTCTGCCTGGTATTTCTTGATTGCCACACCACTGGGGTCCTCCCTCCAAAAATTACCTTGTAGTTATAAATGTACACATCCTTCAATATGTTGACTCATTTTCTATTTTCAAGTGTGCCAAGTCTTGAAAAAAACCTTTGATCCTCTACTATCCCCTCAAGCTACTGCCCTATTATTTCTCCTTCCTTTCTCAGCCAAACTTCTATAAAAGGGTCTACAGGCATTGCTTCAACTTCTCTCCTTCCACTCACATTTCAACCCGTTGCCATATGGCTTCTGACCCCCATCTCTCAACTTAAACTGTTTTCAACAAAGTCGTTAAAGTGATTTTCCTTAAATGAAGGTCTGACCACTCATGCTCCTCCTACTCAGTCAACTCCAGGAACTTCCTATTGCCTCTAGGATTAAATATAAACTACTTGGTTTTTAAAACTTTACAATCTGGCTCCAACTTACCTTTCCATCCTCATCATACATCATTTCCCTTTTGGACACTACATGGTCTAGTCAAACTGGTCTTCCTCACATGCACTTCATTTTCTCTTATTACCTTTGCATTGGCCTGCATTTCCCCAGTTCTGGAATTCTCTTTTCCCACTTCACTTCACTTTTTCAACATTGTGTTGTGAGCTGTCTGAGCAAGATGTTTATTAATACGATGTGAATCCATTAAAAAAGGGATCTCTGACATGCCTCCATTTGTGTCAAAAGACTATGAGTGAGGGCAGGCAGGGCTTTTTAAACCTAGGTGTGTCTTCCTTCTGACTGGCCAGACAGTACATCATTTGGACCTCTCCTGGCACAGGCAAAGTAATCCCAATTGATAGACATTTTAATAAAGAGGTAGGTTAATAGTTGTCAGCTTCTCCCTATTACTTATGGTGGGGGGCAGGGGGCAGTTGGACAGGACTAATCCTGCAGTGAAAAGATTAGCTGATTTCACCCCTCTCTAATACTTAAGGAATGCTAGTTGCTTTGCGACCCAGCTGCCTCTAACAATCTTGACTAGAAAACTACCACAATCAGGATCTCCCTCTTATAGACCAGGTCACCCCCAACTTTGATGAAGGACAAGCAAGGACAAAGGACATGTCTCCTGTGGAGAGCTGAGCTCAAGCTGGCTTGTTTATAGGAAAAACAGAAGCAAGGGTCCCACTTGGGAAAGGCCTAGTCCAAGCTGGTTAATGAGCAGATGCCTTACACGCTGAAGGTCATCACATTACTTGTTTATGCCCTTCAGAAACTGCCTGTCCTTCAAAAGTAGGGTCTGACAAAGATAAGGATAGATCACAGAATAGTATTATTAAATAACATAGCATATTAATTTTCTTCAGTGCAAGCACTACTTTCTACACAAAGCCTTTCCTGATCTGCCCAACAGCTACAGTCCTACATTCCCTAAATTTACCTGTATTTATTCAGTATATACTCATATATGTATATCTCCCCAATAAAACAGAAGCTTCTTTGAGAACAGGGGCTGTTTCACTTTTCTCTTTATGTCACCCATCTGGTACATAACAGACATTTGTTGATTGAAGTAAAGAGGCTACAGTGGAGGGATTAAGACAAAGTTCTAGAGTATATACATAAATAACAGTGAAATTAAGAAAACTTGAAGGAGACACAGTGAAGGATCAAAATGTTGCTGTAATAAGTAAAGTCAACGACACTGAAATTTATATAATATCTGAAGAAAAGCATATTTAGAGTCCCTTTATATTTTGGAAAAGACAATCCACATACATAAATATGGTTTATTTAGAAAAAAAAGGTACACAGCTATCCAGAAACACAATATTTATTTAACATTTTTAGATATTCTTTTCTGCTTGGCAGACTGATAATGAATTTTTTTACATCTTTATTTACAATGACTTAAAATATTTTTTCATCTCTGGCAGATATTTACAAGGTCAACAGTAAATATATTTCACATTTCAACAACAGTCAATAGCATTAACCAGTATCAGTAAGACAGTTATTAAAATAATGGCTTACATGCACATGATCTTCAATGGGTGTGTCACCCTCAGCTCTAAAAGAATGAAGATTTTTACTGGTCCTAGGTTAAAGGACACCACACAGTACAGATCTCATTTTTTATATACTTATCTTGTTTAAACTTTCACCAGCAATAAATCTTAAATACTTGGGCAGCCTAGTGCAACCACCAATTTAATGCTGGTGAAAAATAAGGGTTGTTTTACATGGTCCACATCTTTTCATCTAATAAACATATTCTCAGCAAGGATTTATTTACTGCTTCCTTTTCTATTATGACAGCAAAGACTATACAATGCCAAAGTCATAAAAGTCCTTCAGAAACCTTAGCCCAGAAGAGCCAAACTAGCATGAGAAACAAGTATGAAAATAATCTTTTAACCATTAAAGATTGTATCTCTTAGCTAGTCAAACTGAATGTAAATCCAGTATAATTTCAAGGATAAGAATCAAAAAGATTCATCGTAAAGTATATGAATTTATTACAAATGTTAAAAAGACCACATTGGGGGCATACCTCTCAGTATATTTTTCTTAATAAAACTTAAAAAAAAAATACCCTCCTACTGTTTAGAAAACAAATCTATTTATAAATTTCAAAATGGTCTGGTTAAACTAACCAAAACATTAATCATTTTTCTAATCTTTTTGTTAAGGGAAAACAGTATGCAGAAGTGATTGAGTAGAGCATCTTATTTTTTTAATCACATTTCTTATTTTTAATAAAACAAGTTAAAATGGCCTATTTAGGAGTAATATTCCCAATAAACTTACATTACACATAAATACTCTAATAGTTCTTAACCCAAAATAACTGCAAAGAAAAAAAACATCCTGAGTAATTACTCATACAGATTATAGGTGAAGAAATTACCCCATTTTACCAATTACATTTCCCACATGCCGCAAGCAAATCTAGCAGAAATGTCTGAGTGTGCTAATTCAAAGAGGTCCATTTCTGTAACTTTTCTTTGTGGCATGTCACATGTTGTAAGGTGTTTTTTGGTCCAGATCTGATAGTGACGAGGCATGGAAACCTCATTGGAGGATGATGATGAACTATCATCCCTGGGGCATTGAGAAGCTAAGCTAAGTGATGCGCCTAGGGTTACACTGTTCCCCAGCTCTCAGGTCCATCTACTCTACCTCTCAGTCTGAGGATGACTTACTGATTTTTAAGTTGTTTTATTCAATACTGGCATATTGTAGGATCTTTAATCTCCTACATAAATTGGTGAAAAGACATAGAAACATGTCACACTACATGTGCTATGAGAAAGTCTTCATTAAGCAATAACATGAACTTAAATGTATTTAGTATCTTTTGTTGAAAATGGCTTTTCCTTATGATTTTCTTATGAAAAATATTTCTAATTCTTTATGTATTTAATGTACACAATTATACTTTCTGTTTTATATATTTTGTTATCTTAAAATTAATAGAAATTGCCATTAGAATAATGACAAAATTCAACTTATTTCAAGTAAAGAAAAAGAATGGAAACTAATAAGAATTCTACCCAGACTCCCAAGTGTAGTATATCTACAGATAATCTATATTGCAAAGAATCTATTCTGTTTCATTTTTTCCAGATTAAAAAAAAGGGTACAAATCCCAGATAATTTAAAAATCATATTTGGTCTGTAAATTTCTTTGGTAAAATAATGAAATCAGGGAAGACAAAGAATTTATTATTCTAGATATCACAGGCAACGTTGAACTAAAAACCTACAAACACTGCAACCCAGACTTAAATCCATTTTTTAGTAGAGAATGAAGTAGCCAATTAAGTTTCTTTTGGAAAAATGATTAAAGAGGGTCTCCTAAACTGAAACTCCTGATTAAAAAATAAACTAAATTTGAGGCAATCTCACTGCTATTATCCACACTACATTATTTCTATATATTGTTCTTTTATAAAAGTCATATTCAACATCATAGCAGTGTATCTTCAAGAATTCATTTACATCATAACTGTAAACTGTATCAATACATTTTTCAAATTCAGAAGCAAAAAAAAAAATTACATTTTCAACTACCAATGATTTCATACAGAATCAGCTTTTCAAGCTGCCACAATGTTAGTTTTGTGATTTATTTCCAAAATAACTAAGGAACAGTACTGTGGAAGCTAGGATATTTCTAAAATAAAAATGCTAAACATACCAAATATCATGTGGTCTGGTTTAAAATGAATACTCCCAAATACAGCGGGCAGTGGAAAGGTGACAACCTCTTTAATTCTAGTGGCCTGGGATGATCATTTATCTGTTACTCATTTCTTTGAACTACATGTAAATCTATCATTAATATGACAATTTTGGCAAAGGTAACTGCACCAACTTGAATAACTACTTAAGATTTCATTAGTATCATTAACTCAATTTTACTGTCCTGTAATCTGACAAATTCTAGGGACAGTTTAAGTAAGAGTACTTTCTATTTGTTCTCCAAAATAATTCTTTCTAAGGAACATATATCTTTAAAGCAAACCACAAATTAATTATTACAAATGCACTGTCAAATGAATTTTTAATACTCTGAAACAGTAAAACAATCAGCTATCTTGAAAGATGGAAAAAAAATCTGTATATAGACTGCTTAACATGACCTTAAAATAAAAAGGCTCTAAAACCTTTATGGAATTTCCTGATTCATTCATTAGCTCTGACTTACAAAATATACTTCTTCCCCTCCAACAAAATTCAGAAACAGAATACTGATCTTCAAATACACAAAGCAACATACACATTATGATATCTGGGGACAGAAATGGGATGATCCTATTTGCCACTGTCAGCAGTGGGCTACTATCCTTTTATATTAAAATTTTTTCTATTTACAAATGAACACGGAGAGAATTAGCTGAAGGAACTGGACTGTTAAACATACTCAAAGTACACATACAAACTTCACATGGTGGGGAAAGGAAAACACTACTTCAATCAATCTAATATTCATAAAAATAGTGCAAATTAAACATCTTAGAAAAATTTTCATTCTCCTTTTTCTAATGTCATCAAGCAGATGATTAATTTTAAAGCTAACAAGTAGAATTTGAGGATTCAGATTGGAAATGTTAAGCTTATGCATCTGAAACTACTGCAGCTACAAGACATTTAATAAGTTACTGACTTTTCATGTTATAATATTTACTATTGCATTAAGGAAGCAGAAGCTTTACAATAAACATAACTTTTCATTCACGTCAGGAAATTTAACCTGTATTAATAGTGTATTATTATGTATAATCTCTTAAACATAAAAAAAGGACTGGAACAGAAAGTTCAGTACTTTAGTTCTTATTTGCAATATTCAATTGGACATGTAATTAATTTGCCATTTTGGTACTTCTGTAAAATTTGAATAACAAAAATACTGATTAAGTCATTTCAGTGGGAGTTACTTTATCTTTAAATAAAGCCTCAGAAAAATTATCTAAAATGGAAGCATTTCAGTAAAATGTGGTAGAAATTATGACATGATGCCTTAAAACTACCTTATGTGTACAAAGATACCTACATTTTCAGCACTTATGTGTACGTAGTATTCAACCACATGTGGAAAAATGATTTGATCTACATTTTGCTTGCATATATCTTTTCCTTTAAATGTTGTACCACATAATAGCGTAAAGGAGCTGAAGGGATCAGGGTGCTTGATGCTGTATACCACATGTACTGTAAAAGGATGGGAAGTGCCTAGTATAGTAGGAAGAAGCGGCCTAAGAGACAGGAGACCTAGGTTTAGTCCTAGCTTACATCAGCTGTGTGACATTAGGCAAACCACTATGTCTCTGAACTTAAGCTTCCCCAACTATAAAGGGACAGAGAGGGTTGCACTTGACTAGATGATCTTCAAGGTCTTTTGAGCTCTAAAATTCCATGATTCTACAATACACATGTACAGTGGAGTAAGTTAAGTAAAAACAAAAGCTTCAAGTTAAAATCTCCCCGCCACCAACAAAGAGCTTCTTAACAAAAATTTTTATAATTTACCCCTAAAAGGCAGCTTTTTATTGTATACTTTATTTTGCTTCTCATCAAGTTCCTTTTTAGTGTCATAAAGCTGTTTTTAACATGGCCTTAGAATAAATTGCTCTAACTCTATACATATTTCATTTCCCTTCAGGCACTTTGCCAAATCTTGATCTAACATGGACAACATCAATGAAAATCTACTTTATTATAGAAAACTGGCATTTCATTCCTTAATAGCTTTACCATAGATTGGCTCAATTCAGATTTTAGTGACACATTTAAGGGTAGGTTTCTTGTAGTGATCTGTAAGACACTTTACGGAAATTGTGAATAGCTTGTCTAGAATGAATTTATTATACAATAAAAATGCATGAATAGAGATTTCCAAATGCTTATAGATCGACAATTGTATATACAAAAAGGCACTACTTCAAGAAAAAAAGTGCCAACAAATAATCCAAATGATCATCCAAAAACCTGTACTAGAAGTCATAAGGCATTTTCCTGAACAGACAATTCAACGATAATGCCACTTTATAAAAAAAAAAATTTGCTGTTAACAACTGGAATGCCTAGTTTCAATTCAATGAAATGTTTCAAAAGTAGAGTCAAATTGTAGTAAATAAAAGGACATAATGAAAACAACTGTTCTTCAAGAGTATGACTTTCCAATGGGTATAATAACTATGCATGTGTACACTTGAGTGTACATAGATAGATGTATATCCCCAAAGTATTCATAATTTTTTTCAAAACCATATATATATTACATATATATGTATATATATTATATATCTTGGATTTTGAGCAAGAAAAAAAGGGGCTTTGGAGTTTTGTACTATTTATCATTTTACACTCCTGTTTATACTTGGTAATTTTGTGCTCGAAGGTACTCAATAAATGCTTGTGGAATTACTGAATTTTACAAAAGACAAACCTTTTGCTCTCTTAAGAAACTAAATGTCTCTGCAGAAGTCACTCACCACTTCCAGTAATTTACAAGTGCTCCCCCCTCCTTTCACACATGAAATTTTAATACGATCAAAATTCTGCCTTCTCATTTATTTCGGATGTTTTTCACTTCTCTATATTTCTCTGGTATTTTTATGGACAATTTTTTTAAAAGTTATGACTAACTAAAATATGAGATATTTATTTATATCTGTACATACACATATTATATATATACATCTACGTATGTACATATACAGATGTGTATATATAAAATCTCTGTATTACCGCTGGGCTTTGGCAATGGTATAACTGTTTTTGGTTCTAACTTGCCAATCTGAATATGAACTGAAAACATTACAGAATCATTATCTTGAAATAAGAATCCAATTGTTCAAGTAACTATTTAAAAGAAAATCCTTTTCCATCAAAATTAAAGGATTCTTTTTATAAAAAAATGGAAGAACTAGGAGCCCTTCCTGGTGCTTATATTTATCAAATTCCAATATAATTTCAATTTCTAGAATTATTCTTACAGCTTTTTTAAATTTTAAGAGAAAAATCTATTTTCAACAAATTCCTCAAAACATTTTTTCCACAGTATCAATGAAAAGTGCCTAAAAAAAATTGAGCAACATTAGCTCTGATCTGTTTTATAGGAAGATAACTTATATAATTCCAAGACAGTAGTGTGTGTGTGTGTGTGTGTGTGTGTGTGTGTGTGTGTGTGTGTGTTTATTTTCTAAAGGCAGCATACTCCCTTCTATTTTAATTATCAGAGCCAAAAGACTCAGGGAGGCTATGTAATCTCTAAAATGATTCTTCAATAAAATGAGAACCGATATTCAGAATGATACATTTTTGTAGCCTCTTATACAATTTCCAAAAGTTAGTCATACATACATTTACCATCTAGCTCATTGACATGATTCCAAAATTTTCTCAAGGATGAGGAAACCACTTTCAAATCAATGTTAAAACATATTCACAAACTGCAGTAGACTGATGAAAAGGCAGTACGGTCCTTTTAGCAGAAAACATTTCATTATTTCAATATCCCCTGGTGGGAAATTGTTTTATAAAAATGTGTCACACTGAAGCTTCAGTGATTCCCCCAAGCAAATTTTCTGTTCCTGATGTACCTCCATGAAATATATAATCTGTCAGGACTGTATATTTCTTAATCCAAAATATCTGACTGAATTTAGGCACACCTGGAAAGCAGCTGAGAGGGCTTCACTAATAATCTGGTATCACTGAATATGACTTGAGAAATTCCTCTGTTTACTTGAAGATGCACTTGTTTGAAATCAGTTAACAACTTATAAATAAGAACAATTCATCATGTCTAGGAAACAGGATACCCTATCTGGATTCTTGGACTTGTTTATTGTTTCAAACTTTAACCTACTGACAGAATAACCCTATATGTCCTGGTGGGAAAGAGGGAAGACATTATGTTAAATATGGCTAGAAAGCCATTAAAAGTGCATTACCAGCTACACATAAACTTAGAGCCTTCTCTGCAATGGAGAAGACCAAAACTTGGTTTGAATGTTTCAGTGACTAAATGTTTAACTTTTCAGAGTAAAAGAGCTGGGGAAAAGAGCTACCCTCATTTTAATGAAAAAAGTGCAGCAGCCTGGCAGGAGCAGGGCTGATCTCTTTCCTCCGATCTCCTTTTCCCATACTTATTTAAAAAGAAACAAAGAAAAGAAAAACAAAGAAACAAAAGATTGCACAAACTCAGAGAAGTTCAAAGTCATAGCAGAATCTCTGAGGCACTCCTGGTTTTGAGAAAAAAAAACAAAACAAAACAAAACATATGATCCAGTAGTTTTCATAGTTCTGTACATTGAGAGAACCCGTTTCTATTTCTTAACAAAGCCAAAGAATCATTTCATAGGGATCACATACACCATTTCCTCCATTGTCTCTGCAGTCTCACAGTGTTGAAATGGGACCGATCAGCCTACGATGGATTGCACATCACCCAAGGAGAAAGAAAGGCATGAAAAAGGCATACATTTTATACTGCTTCACAAACACATTTGGGGTGGGGTGGGGGGCGAAGAGAGGAAGAATAGGAAGGGAAAGAAAATCTTATTGCTGTTTCAGTACAAAATACAGTATGATGATACCTAAACCAAATAAAATCTGATTACAATGGTCAGTAGTTTCAGACTGTGGGATGAAGTTTCTTCTTGCACAATGAAAGATAAGCAGAAAGAGAAAGAAGCGGAACTTTCAAAACTACACCTGTGATATCAGCTGCATATTGAAGCTTGGGGAGCGAGACTGCTTAGTTAGGGGGGCTCCCGGGCTGAGGAGATCTTTACCTTCCCCAGTTTGACCTAGCCGGTCTTCCTGTAGACTGATAGTTGAAAATCGATTGGCATTGCTACCTGCTAAATTAGTAACTCCTTCAATGCCAACCCCAATGCTTGTACTGGCTTGACTGCCATTCACATAGTCAAATGATTTACTTGAGGAAGCACTGGCTGTCCGGATCAAACTCAAGTTATTAGCTTTTGGCACCACCTGGCCAGCAGGTAGGCTCAGGTGTTTCTTCATCGGTGTCAACTCAATGGAATCTACACTAAGGTCAGGTGGTTGGTGTATGTACTGCTTACGAGCTACTGACTCTCGAGGGCTCTCGCTGGATTTAGTGGCAGAAGCTGTTTCTTTATCCTTGGCTGAACGCCCACTTGCTACTTTCCTTAAGCTTCCCCTCTGAGAGGAGGATGATGGTTTGGTCCCAACTGGCTGACTGCTGAGGGAGGCCCCTGATGAAAATCCTTCATCTGCATCATTCAGGTTCATAGACTCCTCTCCATTTACACCCTCAGCACCTAAAAAACAAATCAGAGAGACTGAGCACAAGCCAAGTTAAATGCAGTAGCAGTTATGATTAGCATCACAACAGACTTCATCTGTTGGGAAGTTCTAAGTTTGTTGTACACTGATAATGACCTTGTCAAACAATACTCCTGATAAATATCCTACTCCACATTGATTTCCAATAGGCTAGTATCCTGTTGTTCTGAATTACTCTAGTGCATGGATATTTCATTAATATCCTTTTGAAGATATGTCAACTGCCTCTTATTAAAAATAAAGTCAAGAACTGGATACCACAAGTCAATTTAGGCTTCATACAACTTTCTTGTAGTAGAAATTGTTGACACAATACAATTCAGCACATAAACCTTCAGTTTAAGATAACCTTGCCTTTAGCCATTACCTAATGAAAAGTCAGTAGTCTTAAGATTTTTTGCATTGTTTTGCAAAAAGCTCAAACATAATGAAAACCTTTCTGAAACTGTTGTATCTGAAATTGCTAGTATATCTGCCACCTGAAAAAGATCCAATTCTACTAAATTACAAGGAAGCTTTTTTCACTTACTGTTTCATTTTTTTTTTTTATAGTGAGGCAGTCGGGGTTAAGTGACTTGCCCAAGGTCACACAGCTAGTACGTATCAAGTGTTTGGTCTGAGGCCGGATTTGAACTCAGGCCCTCCTGACTTCAGGGCTGGTGCTCTATCCACTGCACCACCTAGCTGCCCCTTATTGTTTCAATTTTAAATGCTTCTTCTATGTAAAATGTTATACATAGTCTATAATCCAAGAGTACATAGAAGTAGCGACAGAGGTGAACCTTTAACATAAGGGCTAGCTAGCCTTTTACTTACAAACAGAAAATTTCACAATCCTCTCAATTAGTTTTACTTCTTAGGACAGCTCCTAAAACTCTCCATAGCTATATACTATTCAATTAATGAATCCAGTAGCAAGTTTCTGTGCTCTCTTACATGAGAACCTAAACATCAATACACATGAAAAAGAAAAATCTTGAACTTTAAGTCATGAAGCAAAAAGTATGTTTCATATTTTTAGAAGCGATTTTATTAACATGACTGTTCCATCAACTTTCATCCCAGAATTGACACTCAATCTACGGAATCCCTCTTTCTGGGACTGAAAAGGTAACAGAGAAAGAAGAATTTCAGACAACTCAATTCCTTTTTTAGAAGTATAATCACTATTCTTGTAAAAGTCATTACACCAAAGACAAATCCCTAAAAGGCTCTTTCTAAAAGCTAGGGTATTACTATATATGAGCCTCTTTTTTTTTTTTTTTTAAAGTGCTGAATGTTTTGCTATTTCATTAAGAAGTTATTTTTGATACATTTCCCCATACCCCAAGAAAATTTAACCTGAACCTTTGAAAAGCAAATATCTTTATATTTACAAAACAGTATTAGCCAAGATGATTTTATACAAAGGGTTATGTGAAACATATTATGATAGATGATTAAAGTCTTTTCTTTAATACATTGCCTAAAAAAAAAAAAGCTGAAAACAAAAGAAATGCCTGATTTTTCAAAGGTGCTGGGAAAAATTTAATAATCAAGCTACTCTTAAAAACAGAAACACCTTGTTTTATCTGGCAACTAACTTTTCTTTGGTCATCATGCAAAGCCTTCTATATGAGAGTGAATTTGGAAAAATAGCTGCAGCTACTTCCTCTCTCAACCTCTTTCTTCAAAAGGATAGCACATAATGTGCACTAGAATAAGAATGCCAAACTCTATAAATACACATTACATCATATTATAAATACTTAAAATCTTTTAAGAAAAAAGCAAAATGTCCATAGAAAATACTTTTAAGTGCTGAGTAAACATGTTTTAGCAATATAAAGAGTGACAAGGGAACAAAATAACATTAGAAGTATCCACTTAATCAAGAGAGGAAACTAAGACACTTGGAGCTTGCTTTGGATTATTGCTACATGCAGATTAGATGCTCAAGCAGGTCAGCAATATTAAAGCTTAAGATGGTAGAAAGGTAGTGCATGCAAAAAGGAATCAATGGATCTCAAATACCCAGAAATGTTGTTTCAGTGTAGTGAAGCAGTACTGCAGAAGACTTTCAGATTCACTCAAGGTATTAACTCTTGCTTTACTGATGATTTTAAGAATTCCTTCAAAAGTTACAGATAGTATCTTCAGATTGCCAAGTAAAATTCTTAAATTTGACCTACCTGTCACCCTCTCTCTCTCCTTTTCAACATATAATCAATACAATTCAAATATTTAAAATACAATTTCAGTGTCATGCCCAAAAAGTTTCCCCAAAGAGCACTGAATAAAGAAGCAAAGGATGTGGGTGGGTCTGTGTTTTTTCTCCCTTCCTTAAGTTATAAGATACTAACAACATAGAGCAGGGCAAAGAATCTAAAAAAAGGAATACTGATGACTGATTATATTGCATTTCCTTCTCTTACTTATGTATGCCTCTATTTTTTATTTTAAACCTACTATATATTTAAGGACTTAGCATCCTTTTCCTAGCTACATCCAAAAAAATTTAATTATTAACAATTATAGGAAATACTAAATTAGCTATGTAATACTTCTGGTCCTTTTTCAGGATGTCTTGACTTTTGCTTAATTAAAGAAAAGCTTCAATTTCCTAATCCCAAACTTTCTACATTAATACCTTTCTAATTGGCAAGGCAGTAAAACTCACTATAAAAATGGCAATTTGTAGAGAAAGCCAAATAGGCTCACCAAACCCTCCTTTTATTCAAGAGTGGTAAAAAGCAGGTTTTTGTCCCCTTTAAGCAATTAGTATATTTGATATTTATTTGTAGGCTCATTTTCTCTTGTTTATGCAAGATAAAGCTGGCTCCAGGGAATCATGTCAAATTATGTAAAACTTCTAGAATGGGAAGGCTGCATCTTTCACAACCATTTAATTTGGGTCTAGAAAAGTAGCAACAATGTCTCCAGATCTTTCAGGTCATGCACATGCAACACTGAGAAAAAAGAAGGCCAATTTGGCCAAATGGCTAGGGAGTTAAAAGTAGTTTCAGATTCTTACTGAGCATGCTCAAATTTCTGATGCACCAAGGAGCAGGAGTCCTCCTAAAATATACTGGAAATTAACTGACCTTTACAACTTAAATGACATATTCTAAAGGCAATGTGCTTTGGTACATCAATGAATCAAGGCAATTTTCAAAGTAGCAACACATTAAACTGGAAAGGAACTCTTGGGTTTATTTGCACTCTTCTTCCAGGGAACAATTCCTGGGAGACAACAATATATACAGAATAGCTAGTAAATACTTTCCTATTAGTAAGAAGTTGAGTGATCTGTAACAGTGAAAATACCACAGGAACATTCTCAGAGTGAAGGTACAACTACATTAAATAAAAGTTGCTACTAGTACAGTAACTCCCAAGAATACATTTTCACTTCACTGTTAGAAGTTACATACAAGCAATTAACAAGAGAAGCTGGAAATCCCATTTCATTGCATACATGATTGGTCAGTTCCAATATAGCTCATGATCCAAACTAACTTAGCATAACAAAATCATCTACAGACACTAAAATAAGCACTGCACTCTGCTTCAGAAGTGGAGACTGAACAGGAAGAGGAAAACTGGTAGTTAAAGTAGTTAGAAACACAGCAACTTGATCTATTCAAATGTTATAAAGTGAATCAACACCAATAAAGATCTACAATTAGGCTGAGGTAAATTTGTTCTTGGCATCATTGAAAGGAGACAAGTCAGACAAACAACTCCACCTCGGCTCTCCTTTCCAATCAAAGATGATACATTTGTATTTTATAGCAGTCTTCACAAGTTCTTTAAGTATCAATGCCTGAAGCTTTGGAACCTAAACAAGTTTAAACTGGCAAGCAGGGCTCGTGTTCATTGGATGCATTTTCCCTTAATGGTAAAGTAGACATGCTCAGTAATGAAAACATCCCAAGCCTTTGCAGGCCTCTTGAAGACAGCTGCTTGCCTTGTTATTAGCCATGCCAAGCTGTTCTTTAACCACACAGGGATGCAAACTCCAGGCCAGCACACATGATAACAAAAGGTTGTACCTGACCTGGTGCTAGGCATTAAAGGGAAGTGTGTGTGTTGCAAGGAGAAGCTAATACACCCTGGGATAGTGGAAACACACACTATGGAAAGATGTTCTGCTTGGGGATAGGGAGCCAGGATCCTTCTCCAGGAACTGCCTCACTGACTTCTGCCTCCTCATCTCTGTCCTACCCTCTGTTGTGGCTGCTGCCAAGGTGGGCTCCGGCGAGCCATGCTCAGGGGTCCTGCGCATCAGCACCTCCCCCTCTTGCACACGTTTGATCCCTAGGTCTGTGGAGCCGTGTTGGATCGGGGAGCCAGGAATACTCGAGTCAGCCTCGTTTGAGAAGTCAAAGCCATCTGGGATTCAACATATAAAATTTTAGTGCTTTTGTGCTCTTCTATAGCTTTCTGAGCATTTTGACCCAGGCAGATAAAGGAAGTTTCTGTGGATATGGCATCAAAAAAAACAAAAAATACTAACCATATGCAATTACATATGTGTGTACAATGCACATACATATGCAAGAAGGCAGATGAAAAATGTGTGAGCTGGCAAATGAACAAGACAGAGAAGTGAAAAAAGATCATTAAAATGGCAATAATATGCTCCTACAACAAGGCCGAGACAGCTTGATTATACAGGTACTATGTCCATGAGACACTGCTGCAATCAATACTTAAAAATATACAAGAAGCTCACAGTAAAATCAAAGATAACAATCTAAAACAGAATCAATCCTTCTGGGGAAATTGCTTGGGTTATATTTTTGTTTCAACCAGTTACAGAATTTTGCTTTGTGTTGTGTTGTGTTGTTTTTTAATTAAAATGCTCACACATGCACAAACTGAAATTTCTCAATGACAATAAGCATATTTAATGAAAACCTCTCCCCTACTTTGTTGTTACTGAGTATTTTAATAACCAAAGATGAAAGTTTTAATACCTTGCCTTTCTGTACACGAATTATTTTACATTTCATCTTATTTGAAATATTTTCTGAAGAACATCATTCATAAGGAAAATCTAAAGAAAACTATTAAAAGAGCAATGGACATTTTAAATCATATTTCTATCACTAAAAGTATCTATCCAAACTTTTTTTGGATTAATTGTACAATATATGTTAACACCATATAGTAGTAATATGAATTTTATTAATAATAGAGCAACAATCTATTCACAATAATGGAATTACTGACTGCCTGCTACCCTCACCTTCTCGCCTCCATCTATGACGACGAATTGAAGCAGTTGTGATTGCAGTCCGAGAAATCCTTGGCACTGTGGGTGTGACCTCTACTTTAAGTACTTTCTGACCTTCCTGTGAAGAATCAGGGGCATCAAATGGCAATGAATTCTTCATGGCATTAGCAACCTATAACAAGAGTAGAATGATAAATAAATTCAAAAGCACTGAATCTATTATTATACTAATCCTTATATGACACGTCACAATTGTCAAGAAGTAGAATGTCAAATTGTAAAACGATCAAGATCTACTATTAATACAAAGCCTGGCAAAACTGACATGACTAGGACCAATAAAGCACACATTTTCATTCCCAAATTTCAGGGATTGATCTTTTTTGTTTGTTTTCTCCTCATTCCTATAATAGAAATAAAAACAAGTGAAACTGAGAATTAAGCCTAAGTCTGACAATAAGATCTCTGAACAAGCACTGGCTACACTGCTCATGTGGGTACTCTAAAACATTTTGCCTGACAGGCTGTTGGAGGTTGAGACAACATCGGTCCTGTCACTCTCTCAAAGCTTACCTTCACAGCCAATGCTCAGGAGTAAGGGGTAAAGTTAGTTCTATTAATGAGTAGTCTTCACAATAGCTTAAAAATTCTGACTGCCATTCCAACATACTAAAAATATCCAAACATCCTAATAGAGGCTGTGGTTAAGTGAACAAGTTTCAAAAGCAGTGGAAAGATTAGGGCAAATTTTAGATTACCTCAAAACACACAGAATAGAATTTACTGGAGAAAATAATTTGCTATTTAACTAGAAAATGGACAAGTGAGTTTGGCTTCTTTGAAGTCTGTTGTTTGTTTTACACATTATTCTCTTTTATTCTCTATTATTATTATTATTATTATTATTATTATAGCTGGTTCATCTTCTTTTACCTGACTGTTCCCTTTTAGTCTCCATCTATATCATACCCCCTACTTGCTGATGTACTGTAAAGATTCTGTCTTGAGCCCTTGTCCTCTCTACATTCTCACTTGATGACCTCAGCAGTCTCCAGAGATTTATTTACCATTTCTACGCAGAGGAGTTCCAAATTCTGCCACAGGTTTTATACTCCTGAACTCTAGTCAGGCATCATCAAGCTGCCCACTGGACATTTCAAATAGGATGCCCCACTAACATCTCAAAACTCAAAACAGATTTCATTACCTTTTCCCTTAAATCTAACGAGCTATCTCACATATTTATTTCTGTTAAAGTCATGAACACCTATCACATTCTAGTCTCTTAGGTTTGCAACCTCAGTGTAATCTCAGAGTCCTTACTCTCCTTCACTCCACATACTGAGTCAGGTGCCAAACGTCGCCATTTCTACCACCACAGTATCTCACACCATACCCTTTTCACTACTGACACAACCACTACCTTTGTTCAAGTCCTCAACACCCAAATCTGGGGACTACAGCAATGGACTTCAGTTTGTCTCCTGACTTGAATCCTTCTTTCACGCAGCTACCAAAGTGATTTTCCTTAAGCAAAGCTCCAACTATGTCACACCCCTACTCAGTAAGATATTACAGTGTCCTCTTTTGTTTATAGGATCAAATATAAGCTACTCCTGGCTCTTCACAACCTGGCCCCAACCTAACATTCCACCTCAGACATTACTTTTCACACGTGACATTTCATTTCCTGTATCCATACCTTTGTACTGGTCTTTCCCCATTCCTGGAATGTTTTCCCTCCTCAAAGAATCCTTTAGTTTCTTTAAGATTCCACCTAAACATTATCTTTTATATGAAGCTTATCCTGATTTCCTGTTAGTGCCATTCCTTCCTAAATTCCTTTGTATTTATTTTGTACAAATTTATGTTTGCACAAATTTATGTCTCCTCAAACAAAATAGATGCTTCTTGAGAAAAACTATTTTTATTTTTGTCATTATATCCCTAATACCTAGCACACTTTTAGGCACTTAATAAATGCCTGCGGCTTGACTGAATCACAAAGTGACTGTAGCATAAAATGATATCGTTAAAAGAGTTCTGCAAATGCAAGGTATTAATGTTATTAATGTTTTTTCCAAATAGTTACCATTTACTATTATCCTGACATAAATTTAGAGGTGTTGAGATTAGAAAATTATGAGTAGAGCCCCTCCCTTGCTCTGATTGGAGAGGGCAGAAGATGGACATTGGAGAGCTCCTCCTAGTTTTGCTACTGTTAAAGTTGACACCACATAGTTTCCTACCTGGCTACTTTCCTGGACTTCCTCATCTCCAGAAACTCATCATTCTGAAAGATGAAATCTACTCAAAAACTGAAGAAGTTAAATTGATTCTGTATTATTTTATAATTGATTCTATTCTGTAATTGATCCTATTTATTCGGTACTGCTTTCCCATTTTGTATGATTACTCAAGCCACATTTCTTTGTTTCTCTGCCTATAAGTTCAGTTCTCTTGCTAATCACTGTTCTATTCCTGCCTCAAGGAAATCTGTTACTCTTGAAGAAGGCAGGTGGACACCAGAGTCTGATCTAGTATCTTTACACCACCAAACCACAATTCAAGGATGTCTGGTTTGTTATCCAAAGTCTGGCCTTTCTCTAACCTTGCAGGTAGACTCAAACACTGAACATCTCTCAGTCAAACAAGGGAAGAAGAGGGTCCTCGCTAGCCCTGTTCCTAATTTCCAACCAATGCTGTCCCCACCCCCATGATGCTGTCTACTCTGTAGCCAATCACATTCCCCACCTACCCAACTCTGTTCTTTGCTCTCTGGTACTTCCCAACTGGCCTTAACCTCATGGTCTCTGTTTATTGAGAGGCCAAAGACCCAATGTAACAGTTACTGCTAGCCTAACTAAAAAACTGATCATGCTGTGACTGATGTCTCTCAGTTTAATTTTCAAAGGTAATGGAAACTCACTCCTCCTTTCACCTTGAATGTATGATTTCTTCATACCTCCTCACTGCCCTCCCATCCTAATGTTTTCTGTGTTTTCTCCCCAGTTTGAATAAGAACGCCTTTAGGGCAGGAACTATCTTATGCCTTTCTTTCTATCTCCATTGCTTAGTTCAGTGCCTGGCGTAGAGTAGATGATTGCACTTATTTATATAGCCTTTTGTGGTTTACAATGAACTTTTCTCACAACCTCCCTGTGAAGCAAGCAGTGCAAGTATTATTTTTCCCAAGAACCTGAGACTCAGCTTAGCAAAGTGACTTTCTAAATGTCACAGAGCTTTTAGGTATCCTGAGTTGGATTCAAACCCGGGTCTCCTTCTCCAAGTCTAGCATGCTTTGCACTACACCATTTGATATATTCCTTGATATTTTAACCTCACCATATTTAAATTGCTTCAGCTTAAACACAAAATCAAAAGATCAGGAAAAGCAATTTTGGACAATAATCATTAGCATCAAAAATCACAGCTTAAAAACACAGGTCAACCTCATGCTGTATAAATTCTTGTTTATGCATTACTGAGTGCCATCCAGTTTCCATGTACGATAACTTGTGCCTTACCAGTAGTGGCTGAGAAAAAAGTTCTAGCTGAGCTCTGTAAATAATGTCATCCAGTACTTCTTGGCCAAGATCCCACTGTCCATTATATCTACCAAGGAAACAAAGTATCCATTTTACAATATTATATGAATACAAGTAAATTTTTTTTAATAGTTTAAGGATCTCAAATTATTTTACTCCCAAGACATTTCACTTTAGGTTATAAGTCAAGGAAAATATGAAGAGTTATATGCTAATGCTTCCTTCTATAAAGGTTTCTGGTGGAAGAGGGTATAAATTGGTACCGTGGCTGACTATTGCATGACATTCAAGGTAACCTAGGTTATAATAATCCTCAGTGCAGGTGTATACTAACAGTTTCTTATAAGGAGAAACTGCCATTCTCCAACTGTCAATCTTAATTATTAAACTGCTTTTTAGCTACTCTCAAAGCATCCCATAACTAAAAGAGTGAATTACTAAAATCAGGGAGACAAGATAATTGATGTACCATGAAACAAAGAACAATCAGGACATGTCAATACAAGAAAAGAAAAACATTAAAATTTTCCAAGGACAAGTAAGAAACCATTTAATTTCAAATCCCAGATACTTACATGGCATAATAGACACCTGTCAGAAGCTGCACCATAAATTCAGGATCCAATACTACTCGGCCACAAGGTTCTTTCCAGTGTTTTTCATTCTGCCGTGGAAACCCACTCACGCAAAGCCTAGAAGACAGTGTTTACCTTGCATGACCTCTTGAGGCATTAAAGTAGCTACTTGACTTTATTTGCCCATGAATTAAATATAACACAGTAACTATCTTAGGTACTTAAGAGCACTGCGGTAAACCTCTTTCGATAAAAAATGCTATCACCAAATTAAATGTTGAAAAGCTAAACTTGAAATGCAGGTGATGGACACAAAGGGCAAATTTTGAGAATTTCCAAATTTCCTGAAAGTGGTATTTCATGATTTTTTTTTTTTACTACTAGAACTCAGAAAACTTGTGTGAACAATTCCAAACTCCATACATGAAAATCAATCTCAGTTCATGACCCTTTTGTACAATTACCTGGAAATAAACAGTAAGCTGCAAATAAAACTGAACACTGAGAAGTTAAAATGGATTATTTATAGCAATACTTTGTTGAATGTTAGGTGGGCCATTTAAAAATGACTCATTTTTGAAAGTTGCAAAATAAAAATACAGCTTTAAAACAGGTATAGTTTTTAACAATTCCATCTGAGGTATAATCTCAAATGTTATTGTGTAGCAAAAAAGCTAGGACAATAAAGGGCTATTTTTCTTGTATGCTTCCAAATAGGTAAGACAGTCTTAAAAGTCTATTTAGGATAAGATTAGTAAACTACTTTCCCGAAATACCCTTTTCTAAGAGATATTATTATCATTATCCAGACAAAAATAAAATGTTTCTAAATTCATTCAGAACTTTAACAATATTTATTGTTTAAGTATTATTTTTCTAATTCCTACGGACTTAAGTAAAAGTACCAAATTGAAATTTGAATTTGTATGTGTAGTTGCCACTTTAGTAATCTAAACAGTCACACACTACTTCTACCAGTTTAGAACTATCAGGATCAAGCAGCAGATCCTAGTAAAATAATGATGTTACACACTCCACATTTAAATACACATTAATCAGATAAAAACAAATTGTTCACATCTATCACTTATCTCCTAAAATGCTGGTGGTAGATAAAGTTCAAATTAAGATTTCCTAGTGTCAGAAATACTGAATTGATTAACTACTTGGAGATGTGCTACAGTAGCCCTGATATTCTTCTCTTAGCCAAAAAACATTTATTAAGTGTTTATTATGTACCAGGAAAACAAAAAAATATTGCTAAGTGCTAGGGATACCAAAAAGGGCAAAAAACAGACTGTATGCTCAAGGAGCATACATTCTAACAAGGGAAATAACATGTAAATAACTAGGCACATACAAGATATATGGAGTATGTAGAAGGTAACCTGAAACGGGTAGGCATTATAGCAGCTTTGCCAACTGAAAGACTTTCTCAAAAAAGGCCAGTAGTAATAGAGTTGTGCTGGCAGATGGTGGTATGTAATTGGTCAGTCTCTTCCTAAGCTCAGTTGTTAATGACTTCATCTAAATGAAAGTATTGGTAATAAATAATCAAAGCTAAACTTGCTGAAACAATATATATTAAAAAAAACAAACAAACAACAAAAGAACCAGAAAACACTCAGTTATATTCAGTGGGCTCAAAAAAAGAAAAAAAAAAGGAATATTTAACCCTGGACAATATTTTGGTATTTAAGTACCTGTGTTTGGGAGACCATAAAACTTCAAACAGAACAACAACAACAACAAAAAAAAACCAAAAACAAAAACAAACAAAAAAAACCACCACACCAAACCCAAAAACTGTAAATGTTCTGACTACTTAGCACCTCTCATTTCTTTCCCATTCTTAACATTCCCACTCCATGCTGAGAGTAGAAATGTATTAAATTTCTGATTAATGCAGAGAACCAATCTGAAGCAGAGCTGGGTTTTCTATATCACTACTGGTTTGTATTTTCCATAGGCAGGACCTTATTTTAGTTTAAAAGTTTCTTTTTTCTTTCAGCTTCAGCTAGATCAGAATAAATACAAAGGTAGAACTTGAACTCAGGTTTTTGGGATATTTGCGCTAGCTCTTTTTCCACTAGGCCACAGTTGCCTTTCTAGCAATAAAAGGCTAAAATTACATAAAGTCAGAGGGAATCTCACTAAAAGTTTTAAAAGGATAATTTGTTTTGTATACCAACAGAGAATATCAATATGAGGAAAATTAACATCTGACTGCTAATTTATTGCTCTATTAAAGAATTTAGTAATCTAGAAAACAACAGAAAGGGTAGATATCCTTTTATAAAATGTGGTTGAAGGTGCTGGATGGATGGTTGGATTATTAGATTGTGAGATACAAGTATAGATCCAAATGTGTTCTGGGAAACAGTGGTTTTGTAATAATGGAGTGAACAGTGAATCAAAGAATCACAGACCAAGTTCTCACTTAGTAGTTTTTATTTTAGAATACATTCCAGAGAATAGTATCTTTTTTGGATTGCACTACAAGAAGGCAATGAGGAATTTGCCAAAAGACTTATGAGATGTTTTATTTTATTTTAATAATATAATGTTTTCTATATTACAATACTATGTAACCATAAAATATAACTAAAATATAAATCATAACTATAAAATTTAAGATATATTTTATTATTTATTATACCTAGAAAATCTGATTATTGGGAGATAAGTATGAATAGAATATTTGTTATTTTGTGATAGGTCCCAGACTCACATATTTTACCTAAACTTTGTAAATCTTAGAGAACCTAATACAAACCATGAACAATGAGAATGTAATAAGTTGAACAGTATCATTAGTTCAGACAAACAAGGAGAGAGTCTTATCAATAAAAATACTAAATTACAGAAGGTCAAGAAATGCAGTTGAATTACATTTAAGTACTCAGAACAAGTTAATAGCTAATAGCATTGCAAAACATAAATTCTAACAGAATTAATTTAAACAGATTGTCTATAACTAGCATAACTTTGCAAATAAGTACTCAGTACTTAAGTTTATTCTCTTAGCATCCCACCTCAACAAATACTTTTTTTTTTTCATAATGCAAAATTGAATCTCAGTCTAGGTCTTCACAATGACCAAGAATTCTGAATAAACTAGTTTAAAAACTAAGAGGAATAAACAGAAAAATGCAGTTTCTTTTTTTAAAATTTATTTATTTTTACTTTTCAACATTCACTTCCACTAGATTTTGAGTTCCAAATTTTCTCCCCATTTCTCCCTTCCCCCCATCCCATGACAGCATGCATTCTGACTACCTCTTCCCTCAACTGGCCCTCCCTTCTATCACTCTTCTCTCCTCCTCTTATTCCCTTCCCCTTCTGAAATACAATTTCTAGAGAATGGAGTGGTGGCATGCATAGATAGCCAGTCTTTAAGTCGAAGATCTGAGTTCAGGTGCAGTTTCTCACATATACTGACTACATGATCTTCACCAAATAATTTAACCCCACAGTACTACAGATAATCTTTAGACTACAAATTACAGCACAAATGTGATATTTCCTTACCAATAGTTCCCTATACCAATGAAATCAGAAGTCAGGTCACGGAATTAAAAAAAAAAAAGTGGGGAGAACACAGGTTTCAAAATAAGAAGAGGTATGAGTCTCAATATCAACACTTACCTGATATTTAGCTTTAGATAAGTCATTTAAACAGCTGTAAGGGCATAACAATATTTGTACTAACTCACAAAGCAATTTTTCATGATCAAATGAGGTGATAATGTAAAATGATCTGTAACCATGAAGGATTACATAAATGGAAGCTGCTATTATTATTATTTTTTCTTTTTTTTTGGTGAGGCAATTGGGGTTAAGTGACTTGCCTAGAGTCACATAGCTAGTGAGTGTTATGTGTCTGAGACTGGATTTGAATTCAGGTCCTCTTGACTCCAGGGCCAGTGCTCTACTCACTGAGCTACCTAGCCGCCCCCAGCTGCTATTATTATTAAGGCTTAAAAGGAAAAAATTGAGGTAGGCACACAGAAATTCCAAATCTCCTGAAACAACTTATACCCTCAATGCGGTTTATAAACTGCTATCTGTGGATTTTTGTTGTCGAGTTATTTCAGTTGTGTCCGACTCTCTGTGACCCCATTTAGGGTTTTCTTAGCAAAGATACAGGAGTGGTTTTGCCATTTCCTTCTCCAGTTCATTTTACAGATAAGGCAAATGAGGCAAATGGGGTTAAGTCACTTGCCCAGAGTCACACATCTATTAAGTGTCTGAGGCAGGATTTGAGCTCATGAAGATGAGTCTTCCTGGTTCCAAGTCCAGTGCACAATGTAGATTGTGCCACCTAGCTGCCCGGGGTAATTAGGTACATTATTAAATTACCCATTAGGAAGAATTAGATCTCTGATTTCTAATTTGTTACACAGCTTGGCAACATTTCTACTTCTGAAATAACTGAAGAGAGCATAGTGATCAAAGGAGGGAGTAAGAAATATTTCTAGTACATAAAGGTTAGTGATCAATTTTTGGCACTGCTCACCTGGAACCCATGCGGCACAGTGCCTGATAAGAGGAGGCAGGCATATAAACAATAGCTGAGTTGTAGCAGAGCATGAGAAAACTCAGGACCTCAAACCTAATGAAAACAAAAGAATATAAAGAAAGAAGAATGTTGACAATATTTTTTCCCTTTTTAAAAATTCTGAACTTAACACAAAATAAAATGAGCATTTCCTTATACAAAGTGGGAAAGAGAATTGTACATATATCCACA
The DNA here is from genome assembly GCF_900497805.2 of Vombatus ursinus. Lineage (NCBI taxonomy): Eukaryota > Metazoa > Chordata > Mammalia > Diprotodontia > Vombatidae > Vombatus > Vombatus ursinus. The sequence goes on along the minus strand of NW_020954580.1, from coordinate 25,184,081 downwards.
AATCTCTATTACGTGCATAGCCTGCTTTCTCTTTTAAGTATATAATATAATTCAACACAAAGCTTTTAGAATTGTCCAGCATGTCTGTATTTTCTTTCAACTTTTCTTCTGTGCATTAAAAAAATGTTTCAATGACCTTCTCTTCTTTCTTTTTGTTTTTGGCAACTCAATCTCTAACTCCCCTTAAAATAACATTCCTAAGAAAAAATTTTATTAAATAATTTACCCTTGTGGCTACCACCAATGATGTGGAAAATAACTTCAACACTGTCTTTTTCTTTCACCCTTATTAGGCCTCCTATATATTTTGGTATTTTAATTTCAATATACACTGAAATCAAACTAATGTCAGCCTGAGCTTATTTCTTCCCAAGTTTCATAAAGCACCCTGGAGACTAATTCTAAAGCACAGACCCTATACAAATGATGGGGCTATAGAAAGCCTCTGTATTATTATAACGGGGAAAAGTTGTGAGGGGGAAGTACCTAAGAAGCCATAGCACACTCAAGGGAGAACATCTGTCAGCAACTGCAGAGCCAAAGGAGCTCTCAAAGAGCCAGATCATAGCAACAATAATTTGGGAAGCATGAATGGAGCATCGTGAGGGCAGAGACTACATTATTTTTATATTTATATCCCTTGCAACTGGTAAGGTGCCATACACATGACAGATGTTTGTTGAATTTATTGGACTTGATCCATGCCTCTCTGCAATGCCAGCTCCTGTGTACCTGGTACTCCCAAACTTCAAAAATAGGACTTTATTTTATTAAGAATAACAAACATTTTATAGAATAAATGATGGCAGCTGTAACACAGTGATATTGTACTTTTAGACTTATAACTACATAATAATTTTTCTATATTGCCCCACTCCACAAGAGTAAGGCTGATAAAAGAACTATTTGGAAGACATATTTAATTTTTGAAGTCCCCGACATATCATATTCAATTTTAACTATTTCAGTCCAGGAAATAAAGAATTATATTAAGTAGAGATTTGGCAAGATAGCTTAAACTATTACCTGTTTTGTGCAGTAAACGTTTCCCTCTGAGGATGAAGATCACTATAGACTACCCTAATGAGGTCATGTTGACACAATGCTCCCTCTGTCAAGGCCATGGATCCAATAGTTGAGGGCTATTAAAAAAAAAAAAAGACAAATTATAATGAAAAATACATTAGAGAAAGGAGAAAAAAACAAAATATTCTACAATTCTTCTTTGAAAAGATATTTCAAAAAATAAAACACCTACGATTTAAAAAAAAAATTACGTAGCTTCAATTTTTGGAATAAGCCAGGAATGGCTCAAACTTGTTAGAAGAGTATTCTTAACCTTTTTTTCTGTCATGGAGATCTTTGGCAATGTGGCAAAACCTATAGACTTCTTCTTGAATGGCTTTTTTAAATGCACACACACATACACACAAAATACATACAATTACAAAGGAAACCAACCACAAGGAAATATAGTTACCAAAATATTTTTTAAAACAAGTTCATAGAACCCCAGTGGTTAGAACAAGACAAACTGTTGAAACTATCAAAATAAGGATGCATCAGTTATAGTTTTGATTCAAAGTAATACTTCCTGAGCTCCAAAATATAAAGAAACAACTGAAGTGCATATTACAAGATAAGCAACTTTTAAAAAGAATACTCGGCCCCCATCATATTTCTCTCCAAGTTAAACTATTTAGATAGTTGATTTCATATTTTCAGTTATTCATTTATACCTCACTTATACTTTAGTTATATTCAGTTATTATTTTATATCTCACTAACCTCCATAATTTAAATAAAATCTATATCTCAGAAATACTTGATGTTAAAAAGTCAGTCTTTACTAACAAAAGAAATAATTTACCAAGTCCTTAACTATGTGTTAAGAACCATTTATTTGAAAATTTTCTTTCTCTAAATATTTGGATACCTCCCTGATGAGTTTCTAAGATAAAAAGTATAAAATTTGAAACTATTAGAAAAAGTTTAATCTTTAAATCCTTAAATGTGAGGTCTACTTACATCCTACTATATATCAGGAACTCTGTTCAAAAAACATTTTAGTTCATTATTTAGTTTTTTCAACAATGGTAGAAAGGTGGGAAGAGTCACCAACAAAACAAAATTCTCTTACAATTTATTAGTACTCCATTACCCTTCAGTGACATTAATGACAATAAACTGCTGATCTATTATGCTTCCTTAGAAATAAAGAATACTAGCACAAGGACTAGATTACACTGAAGAGCTTTTTTTATTCTGAATTTAATAAACAATAAATAAAATGAGAATATTTACATATATCATGGAAGAGAGAGGACTATTTATGAAACTATGAATTTCTATTATGTATAATTTGATTTTTAAAAAGTACATAATTAATTCAACACATAGCTTTCAAAGCTGTCCTGCTTATCTGTGCCTTCTTTTCTGGCCTTCCTTTTATCTTCTCTCTTTTTTTTGGGGGGGGGAGTCCTAAAACAGATTCTTTTAAAATGAAAACCAGCATTTATAATCATTATCATTTTTCTAAGGAAATAAAGGGGGAAGGGGAGAAAAAGGGAAGGAAAAGGAAAGGAAAGAGGAAAGAAGGACTCTCGAGTGATGTAAAACAAAAGGTACCAATAAAAATTCATTTAGCAAAATACAGCTTCTCCCTTCCCCTCCCCAAAAAAACCCATTCTCAAAATTGAACTCTTCCCTTCAAACACAAAAATGTGAAGAACACATTTTAAAAAATAACTAACCTGAAAGGATGAACCAAAAGAATAAAAAGAAACAAAAATCTAACTGGTAAATTTATATTATTTTCAGGATATCTTTCTTGCTCCTATGCATTATAATGTCCAATTACAAGCTTTTACTTTAAGTTGTTCAATAGCAAGACACAAGTAACAATGCATTTTAACAACATGTAAGTAACAATGTTTATCTCTGGCATCAAATGAAATTTGATTTTTATTTCCACCTATATAACCTAATTATTCTTACTCTTACTCACCTCATGATATATTGAAGGCTTGGATAAAGAAGGGATAGTGAAAGATAGCACTTTATTGTTTCCATCTTTATCAGCAATTTCCTAGGGTTAAATAAAACACATACATAACATATATACATAAGAATAAAAAAAGAATATATTAAAAGGAATAACCATAATTTTCTTCATTTTGGGGACACTACTAGCAAGCCAGGAAGGGATTTTTAAAAGCTGAAATACAAACTTTCTATCTCCTAATTTCTGAAACAAAAAGATATTAATTACCCTAGTAAACCTTTTCTAATCTTAGCTTCATTGAGTGAATACAATCTTGTAATAAGATTTATAAATAGCATATTTCACAGAAGCACATTATTACCCAGAAGTCCTGCACTGAATAATCAAATATGGCATGAGGCTATGAAGAACTGGAGACAAAGAAAATGCAATTCAACAGAACTCAAATATTTATCAAGTGGCTACTTCTGGGTGCACTGTACCGTTAGGTGCTTGAGAAAGGCACAAAGATTAGATTACAGACAATTCTCTGCCCTAATGAAGTTTGAAGTCTTGTAAACGCATACCCAAATAACTGAGAACTGAGTCGAATTTCTAAGAACACAAGTCATTCCCCAATTGATAAATGGTCAAAGGATATGATGAACAGGTAGTTTTCAGAGGAAGAAATAAAAGCCAACTATAGTCATATGAAAAAATGCTCTAAATCACTATTGATTAGACAAATGCAAATTAAAACAATTCGGAGGTACCACATCACACCTATCAGATTAGCTAACATGACAAAACAGGAAAAGGAGGTGATGTAGGAAAATTGGAACACTAATGCATCATTGGTGGAGTTGTGAACTGATCCAACCATTTTGGAGAGCAATTTGGAACTATGCCCAAAGGGCTATAAAACTGTGCATGCCCTTTGACCCAGCAATAGCACTTCTAGGGCTATATCCCAAAGAGATCATAAAAATGGGAAAAGGACCCACATGTACAAAAATATTTATAGCAGTTCTTTTTGTGGTGGCAAAGAATTGGAAATTGAGGGGATGCCCATCAATGGGGGAATGGCTGAACAAGATGTGGTATATGAATGTAAAGGAATATTACTGAGCTATAAGAAATGATGATCAGGCTTCAGAAAATCTGGAAAGACTTATGTGAACTGATGCTAAGTGAAATGAGCAGAACCAGGAGAACACTGTACATAGTAATAGCCACTTTGTGGGATGACTGACTTTGATAGACTTAGCTCTTCTCAGTAATGCAAAGATCTAAAACAACTCCAAAAGATTCACAATGGAAAATGCTATCCACATCCAGAGAAAGAACTTTGGAGTCTAAATACAGATGGAAGCACACTATTTGTTTTCCTTTTCTTTTGTTCTTTTGTTTTGTTTCTTCTTTCTCATGGTTCGTTTTAATTCTTCTTTATATCATGACTAATGTGAAAATGTTTAATATGAATGTATAAGTAGAGCCTATAACAGATTGCGTGCCATCTCGGGGAGGGGAGAGGAGAGATAGAGGAAGAAAATTTAAAACTCAAAATCTTATGGAAGTGAATGCTAAAAACTAAAAATAAATAAATAAATTATATATTCATATATATAAAAGAATTCATTCCCTACCAAGAGCTGTAAAAAGAATATACTGTTTCTCTTTTAATATTTATATGGCATGACATTTAATGTACTGGTCACATTCATTTTACATTTATTATAGAATATGGTATGAGATGTGAGTCTAAGCTCAATTTTTGCCAGGTTACTTTCCAGTTCTGTTTTGATTTTTTGCTTTTTGATGAGGCAATCAGGGTTAAGTAACTTGCCCAGGGTCACACAGCTAGTAAGCGTCAAGTGCCTGAGGCCGCATTTGAACTCAGGTCCTCCTGACTTCAAGGCCAGAGCTCTATCCACTACGCCACCTAGCTGCCACTGCTTTCCAGTTTTTCTAGCAGTCTGTATTAAATTGGGAGCTTTTCCTAGGTAAATTCGTTTTGAAGATTGCAGCTTTTTAGTACTATTTCCTCTTCATTCTTTTTTTTCTTTCATTATTTCTCTCCCTATTCTAGACATTTTGTTCTTTTAAATAAACCGTCATTATTTTTTCTGGCTCTATAGAGTATTCCATTGGTAGTTTGAATGGTACAGTATTCAATCTGTAAATTAATTCTGATATATTGTCATTTCACAGAACTGAATTCAGGCTATTTAAGTTCTTTATTTTTTTAAAGAGAATTTTGTATCTGATTGTGAATATTAAATTCTAATACTAAGTCTACATAAGAGAAAAGGTGCTTACGTGTGAAAAGATTGCATTTCGGGCAGCAACATGGCAAAACCAAAATAAAAGACTTGGGTGGAAATTTGGGGATTTAGATATCATGGGGGAGAAAACAACTACAGTATACTAAACATAGTGATTCTAGACTAGGTAAAAAATTTTAATCATGACAGTTATTAAAAGCATAAATTATTTGTGTTGAGCTACACATTAACGTAATGAGCTCTCTATAAGTAAAAAAAAAAATCCTAGGCTCTACATTTTTATGAAGGTGCAACAGATTGAAGTGATTTTTAAGAACCAGCACTTCCTCTAAATTCTCCATCTATGTGCCATTCCCCTCCCCATAAAGACAGGCAACAGATAGTTACATTCTTCAGGAAGCTACATATGACAATTTTTGAATTGAAGGTATTCTTTTATATACAGTTTCCAAATCTTCACACTCATCGACATCAATAAATGTATAGTTCCTTACATAAGCCAATAATTAGATCAAGGAAAATGTTGCTGAAATCATTCTCAAGTCCTTTGAAGCTCTAAGTCTTCCGATTTACAACAGCAGAGCTTTTTAACCACTGATGTGTCATGAAACCCTTTGGCTATCTGAGCAAGTCTATGGCCCCTTCCTCAGCTGACTATGTCTGTAGGGGTAATTGTTTCCTAATAATTTTTGTTAAAGGAACATCACAAAATCTCCTCACAAAAACCATTATGAACAAATTTAATTTTAATGTTACTTTTCACACAATCTTGAGATCCTTGAGGTCCAAGTCCTATGTTTTTACTGTTTGTGAGACATAAACAATCCTAGAAAGAATGATTAACAAATGAAAGCTATAAGTAAGAAGATTTCTCTTCCCTCCAAGCGTATCCATCTTTCAAAGGGTTGAAATACTACCTTATCCATAAATCATACTCTCATTATTTCAGTTGCAAATTACCTTTCCTTGCCTCTGAAGGCTACAAAATATTTTAAAACCATTTTCATGGTATTTATCATATGTTGCTTTGTAGTGCAATTATTTCTGTACATGTTTAATTGACCAACTATGCTATAAACAAATGGAGGCTATATTCAATGTCTTTGTATGTCCGAGAGTCCTGTGCAGAGAACAGGAATTCAATAAAGATTAGATGAAATAATTAATATCTGAGGCCACAAAACACATTAACATAAAAATCATAATAACATTATTTAAATTACAAAAGTTAAGGCAAAAGAAGATGATGGAATAAACGCAGGTTATTGCCTAAGCTCTCCCAAATTCTCCTCTAAACAATATTAAAATAATGCCTCAAAACGAGTTCTGGAGTGGTAGAGCCAACAAAAAGACGGGTGAAACAATTTTCCAACTTAGAAAGTTGGCAGGAAAGGTCTGATTCACCGGAACGAGAATGGAGTGCAATCCAGGCCTGGCTGCCCCCAGCATGCAAGCTGCAAGGCCCAGCACACCAGCACAAACCAGAAGTGATGGCACAGTGGGCCCCAATGTAACTCAGCAGCAGGCCTATGGGGCAACTAAATCTACAGCAATGTCCTCAAGAGGTCTTAGCCCATAGACGGTCAGGGGGTTTGAAAATTAGTCAGAAGGAGATTACAGGAAATCCATTGCTTTTACACAGGTCCAGGGCATGGTCCCAGGGTGAGGAAGAGAACTACCAAGCAGCTGGGACCCTGGTCACAGTTGACAAAAAGAATGCTTGTGGTCATTCACAAACCAGAACACAGGACAGAAGAGCAGTGACCACACCTCTCTTTAGATCGTACCACTTTGGAGGAACTGAAAACTTAAAGACTCAAAGAACTAGTTCTGAACACAGCAGCACAAAAAAACCTAAAGTTTAAGACAGTACCCTCTCCACCCAGGCTTTACAATAAAGTTAAAAGTTTAAAAAAAAATAAGGCTGGAAAAATGAGCAGACATGAAAAAAAGAACCTGACCATAGAAAGTTACTATGGTGACAGGAAAGATCAAGAAAAAAACTCAGAAGACGACAACGATATCAAAACAGCTACATGCAAAGTCTCAAAAAAAAATGTGAATTGGTTTCAGGTCCAAAAAAGAATTCCTGGAAGAAAAGGATTTTTAAAAAAATCAAACAAGAGAGGCAGAAGAAAAAGAAATGAAAGTAATGCAAGAGAGAGACAACAGCTTGGTAAAGGAGGCACAAATTAATACTGAAGAAAATAACAAAAAAAAAAAACAGTCCAAATGGCAAAAGAGGCACAAAAATCCACTGAAGAGAAGAATTCTTTAAAAAACAAAATTGGAGGGGCAGAACCAAGATAGCAGAGTGAAAGCAATGACTTGCTTGAGCTCTCCCCAAACCTGTAAAATATCTGTAAAAAAATGGCTCTAAACAAATTCTAAAGCAGCAGAACCCACAAAAAGACAGGGAAACAAATTTCCAGCCAAAGACAGCCTGGATGATTGATCAGAAAGGCACATCATACCGGGCAGGGAGATGAGAGCAGTTCCGCATGGGTGCGCAGGCCGCTGCGAACCTGAAGTAGGCCGCAGAGGACTGAATCACAGGTAGATGTGGCGGTTTCCAGACTTCTCAACCCATGAAGGCCAAAGACAACTTAGAAGGTCAGTGGGGAAAGTCTGTTTCTGCAGTGAGAGAGAAGCTAGGTCTCAGCCGCAAGTCTCAAGCGCGGCCCCATGGTGGCGGCTGCCACCTGAGCTTCCAGCCCACAGACTGAGTGGGAATTGAGTGGTTGATCAGAAGGGGATTACAGGGATCTCTTTGCCAGTGCTGAGGCAGGAATCTCTTGCTTTACCCATGCTTGGATCTGGGTCACAGTTCTGAGGGGCGGTCCTGAAGCACAGAAGAGCGCTGCCATCATGGAGCTTGTAGTGGTGGTGGAGAAGAAACCTTCCTTACAGTTCCAAAATAGAAAAGACTGCTTGTGGTCACTCACAGACCAGAGCACAGGCCAGGAAAGGAGCAAACACCTCGCCCCTTATCATACCACCTTGGAAGAACTGAAAATTTACAGGTCCCTAGAAGTACCTCTGAAAACAGCTGTATAAACCCCCGAAGCCTGGGACAGTACATTTTCCACATTGGAAGCAGACTCTTACCTTAACAAAGAGTTTAAATCTCAAGTAATTGGCTGGGATCATGAGTAAGCAGCAAAAAAAGAGTCAGACTATATTATCTTATTTTGGGGACAAAGAAGATCAAAACATACAACCAGAAGACAACGAAGCCAAAGCTCCTACACCCAAAGCTTCCAAGAAAAATATGAATTGGTCCCAGGCCATGGAAGAGCTCAAAAAGGATTTTGAGAAGCACGTAAGAGAAGTAGAGGAATAACTGAGAGTGATGCTAAAGGAGACCCAAAAAAATACTGAAGAAAATAACACCTTAAAAAAGAGCCTAACCCAAATGGCAAAAGAGGTCCAAAAAGCCAATGAGGAGAAGAATGCCCTTAAGAGCAAAATTAGCCAAATGGAAAAGGAAGTCCAAAAGCTTACTGAAGAATATACTTCCTTAAAAATTAGAATGGAGAAATTGGAAGATAGGGACAATTTGAGAAATCAAGGTACTGTAACACTAATCAAAAGGAATGAAAAAATAGAAAAGAATGTGAAATATCTCACTGGAAAAACAACTGACCTAGAAAATGGATCCAGGAGAGAGAACTTAAAAATTATTGGACTATCTGAAAGCCATGATCAAAAAAAGAACCTAGACATCATCTTTCAAGAAATTATCAAGGAAAACTGCCCTGATATTTTAGAACCAGAGGGCAAAATAGAAATTGAAAGAATCCACTGATCACCTCCTGAAAGAGATCCCCAAAGGAAAACTCCTAGGAATGCTGTAGCCAAATTCCAGAATTCCCAGGTCAAGGAGAAGACATTACAAGCAGCCAGAAAGAAACAATTCAAGTATTGTGGAAACACAATCAGGATAACACAAAATTTGGCAGCTTCTACATTAAGGGACTGCAGGGCATGGAATATAATATTCCGGAGAGCAAAGGAGATAGGATTACAACCAAGAATCACCTACCCAGCAAAACTGAGTATAATCCTTCAGGGGAAAAAATGGTCATTCAGTGAAATAGAGGACTTTCAAGCATTCTTGATGAAAAAACCAGAGCTGAATAGAAAATCTGACTTTCCAATACAAGACTCAAGTGGAAAATGAAGAGGTAAACAGGAAAGAGAAATCATAAGAGACTTCTTAAGGTTGAACTGTTTACATTCCTGCATGGAAAGATGATATTTGTAACTCATGAGACCTCTGTCAGTATTAGGGTAGAGGGAGGGGAAAAAAAATTATATGTATGTATATACAGATAGATAGATAGATAGATAGATAGATAGATAGATAGACAGACAGATAGATAGATAGAGGGCACAGGATGAGTTGAAGATGAAGGGGTCATATCTGGAGAATAAAATTAAGGGGTGAGAGAGGATTATACTAGGAGAAGGAGAAAGGGAGAGGTGGAATGGGGTAAATTATCTCACACACAAAAAAAAAAAACCAGAAAAGAAAAGGCTCTTACAGTGGAGGGGAAACAGGGGAAGGTGAGAGGGAATGAGTGAACCTTATTCATATAGGATTTGACTTAAGGAGGGAATAACATACACACCCAATTGTGTACGGAAATCTGTCTTTCCCTACAGGAAAATACGGGGGAGAAAGGGACAAGAGAGTAGGGGGATGATAGAGAGGAGGGCAGATTGGGAAAGGGGGTAATCAGAAGCAAATACTTCTGAGGAGGGACAGGGTCAAAAGAGAGAATAGAATAAATGGGGGGCAGGATAGGATTAAGGGAAATAGAGTTAGTTTTTCACAGCACGTCTACTATGGAAGTGTTTTGCATAACTGCACAAGTATAGCCTATATTGAGTTGCTTGCCTTTTCAATGAAGGTGGGTGAGGAGGGAGGAAGGGAGAAAATTTGGAACCCAAAGTTTTAAAAACACATTTAAAAAAATGTTTTCACATGCAACTGGGAAATAAGAAATACAGGAAATGGAGTACAGAAATCTATCCTGCCCTACAGGAAAATAGAAGGGGAAGGGGATAAGAGAAGAGGGGGAGAGATAGAAGGGAAGGCAGACTAGGGGAAGGGGTATTCAGAATGCATGCCATCTTGGGGTGGGGGGAGGGGCGAGATGGGGCAAAAATTTGAAACTCAAAATCTTGTGAAAGTAAATGTTGAAAACTAAAAATAAATAAATTTATTAATTAAAAAAAAAAAAAATTGGCCAAATGCAAAGAGGTACAAAAATTCACTGAAGAAAACCATTCCTTAAAAAATAGAATTGGCCAAAAAAATAGAATTGGCTCATTGAAAAAAAAATCATTCCTTAAAAATCAGAATTGGGGGGCAATTAGGTGGTACAGTGGACAGAGCACTGGCCCTGGATTCAGGAGGACCTGAGTTCAAATCCAGCCTCAGACACATAACACTTACTAGCTGTGTGACCCTGGGCAAATCACTTAACCCCATTGCCTAGGCAAAAAAAAAAAAATCAGAATTGGCCAAGTGGAAGCTAATGACTCCAGGAAGTATCAAAAAACAATCAAACGAAATCAAAAGAATGAAAAAATAGAAGAAAATGTTAAATATATAATTGGAAAAACAACTGACCTGGCAAATAGATCCAAGAGAGATAATTTAAGAATTACTAGACTATATGAGAGCAATGATTAAAAAAATAAAAGAAAGCTAGAAAAAGAGAGAGCCTAGACATTATCTTTCAAAAAAATTATCAAGGTAAACTGCCCTGATATTCTGGAATCAGATTGAAAGAATACATCTATCACCTTCTGAAAGAATTCCAAAAATGAAAACTCCCAGGAATATTATAGCCAAATTCCAGAGCTCCCAGGTCAAGAAGAAAATATTTCAAGCAGGCAGAAAGAAACAATTCAAGTATTGTGGAGACACAGGATAACACAAGATTTAGAAGCTTCTACATTAAAGGACTTGGAATATGATATTCCAGAAGGCAATGGAACTAGGATTGCAACCAAGATTCAGCTACCCAGCAAAACGGAGTATAATCCTTCAGAGGAAAAAATACACATTCAATAAAATAGACAATTTTCAAGCATACCTGATGAAAAGATCAGAGCTGAACAGAAAATATGACATTCAAAACACCAGACTCAGGAGAAGCATAAAAAGGTAAACAGGAAAGAGAAATCATAAGGGAATTCAATAAGGTTAAACTGTTTATATTCTTGGGAATATGGGAAGATGATACTTGTAACTCCTAAGAACTTTCTCATTATTAGGGCAGTTAGAATGAGTATACATAGACAGAGGCACAGGTATAAGTTAAATATGATGGGATGATAACCAAAAAATAAAATAAAGGGGTGAGAAAGAGGGATGCACTGGGAGAAGGGGAAAGGGAGAAGTATAATGGGATAAATTATCTCACATAAAAGAAGCTTGAAAGAGCTTTTACAATGGTGGGGAAGATAGGCGGGTGTAGTGGTAAGCAACCTTGCACTCATTAGAATTGGCTTAAAGAGGGAATAACATACATATTCATGTGTGTATAGAACTCTATCTTATCCTACAGGGAAGAAGGAGGGGAGAGGGATAAGAGAAAGGACAAGGTTGATAGAAGGGAGGGCAGATCAGAGGAAGACAGGTGTCAGAAGCAAAACAATTTTGAAGAGAACACAGGGTAAAAGGAGAAAGAGAGAAAGAGACAGAGAGAAGTTAAGGAAATGAATATCAGGGCAGTTTTCTTTGAGATTTTCTTGAAAGATGACGTCTTGGCTCTTTTTATGATCATGGCTTTCAGGTAGTCCAATTAATTCTTAAATGATCTCTCCTGAATCTATTTTCCAGGTAAGTTGTTTTTTCAATGAGATACTTCACATTTTCTTCATAAAAACCTCAAAACCAAATGCAAAAAAGCAGAAATATTAAATGGACTCTTTTTAGATCATAATGCAATAAAAATTACTTTCAAAAAGGGCTATGGAAACAGATTAAAAATTAATTGGAAAGTAAATAATCTAATGCTAAGGAATGAGTGGGGCAAAGGTCAAATCACAGAAACAATCCATAATTCCATTAGAGAGAAAGACAACAAACCAAAATTTATGTGCAGCCAAAGCATAACTTAGGATAAATTTTATATCTCTAAATGCTTACATCAATAAAACAGAGAAAAAGCAGGTCAATGAACTGGCCATAAAACTTTAAAAAAAAAAACTAGAAAAAGAACAAATTAAAAATTTCCAGTTAAAGACCAAATTGGAAATCTTTTTTTTTTCTTTTTTTTGGTGAGGCAATCGGGGTTAAGTGACTTGCTCAGGGTCACACAGCTAGTAAGTATCAAGTGCCTGAAGCCGCATTTGAACTCACATCCTCCTGACTCCAAGGCTGGAGCTCTATCAACTGCGCCACCTACCTGCCCCAATTGGAAATCTTGAAAATCAAATGAGACTAATAAAAATTGAAAGCAAGAAAACTATTGAACAAATAGGAGCTGGTTTTATGGGAAAAAAAATAATAGAAAAACTACTGGTTAATTTGATTAAAAATAAGAAGAAAACCAAATTACCAGTATCAAAAATGAAAAGGGTGAATTCACCACTAATGAGGAGGAATTTAAAGCAACTCTTAGGAGCTATTTTGCCCAATTATAGGCTAATAAATCTAACAAACTAAGTAAATGGATGGATATTTACAAAAATATAAATTGCCCAGAATTAACAGAAGAGGAAAAAGAATATGTAAATAACCCTATCTCAGAAAAAGAAATTGAACAAGCCACCAATCAGCTCGATAAGAAAAAAATCCCCAGGACTAGATGGATTCACAAGTGAATTCAACCAAATATTGAAAAAATAATTAATTCCAATAGTATATAAACTATTTGGAAAAATGGGATAAAAATTAACACACAAACATATAGCAAAAACAGAGAATGTAAACTATAGATCAATTTTTCTAATGAATATTGATGCAAAAAATTTAAATAAAATATTAGCAAAGAGATTTTAGCAATAGATCATAAAGATCACTATGACCAGGTGAGATTTATACCAGGAATGCAGAGTGGGTTCAATATTAGGAAAACTATAAGCATAATTGACTATATAAATAACAAAACCAATAGAAATAATGATTATCTTAATAGTTACAGAAAAAGCTTTTGACAAAATACAACATTTAATCCTATTATAAACACTAGAATGTACAGGAATAAATGGATCTTTCTTTAAGATGATAAGTGGTACCTATCTAAAACTGTCAGCAAGCATTATCTGTAACAGGAATAAGCTAGAAATCTTACCAATAAGATCAGGGGTGAAGCAAGGATGCCCACTACAACCACTGTTATTCAATATTGTACTAAAAATGCTAGCTACAGCGATAAAAGAAATTGAAGGAATTAGAATAGGTAATGAGGAAACAAAACTATCACTCTTTGAAAATGATATGATGGTATACTTAGAGAATCAACTAAAAAATTACTCAAAATAATTAACAACATTAGCAAAGTTTCAGCATGTAAAATAACCAAATAAACAACAACAAAAAAACTATCAGCATTTCTATATATTACCAACAAAGTCCAGCAGCAAGAGATAGAAAGAGAAATTTCATTTAAAATAACTATAAATAATATAAAGTACTTGCGAATCTGCCTGCCAAGACAAACCCAGGAATTATATGACCACAACTACAAAACTTTTTACACAAATAAAGCTAGATCTCAACATTTTGAAAAATATTAATTGCTCATGGTTAAGTTGAGCCAACACAATAAAAATGAAGATTCTACCTAAATTTACTTATTCAGTGCCATACCAATCAAACTACCAAAAAATTATTTTATAGAGCTAGAAATTTCATCTGGAAGAATGAAAGGTCAAGAATATTAAGGGAATTAATGGAAAAAAAAAATGAAGGAAGGCAGCCTAGCTGCACCAGATCTCAAACTATATTACAAAACAGAAATCATCAAAATAATCTGGTACTGGGCTTAGATATAGAGTGGTGGATCAGTTGAATAGATCAGGTAAGCAATATATTGTAGCAAATGACCACAGGAACCTGTTTGATAAACCCAAAGATCCAAGCTTTTGAGACAAGAACTCACTATTTGACAAAAAACCGTTGGGAAAACTGGAAAACAGTTTGGCAGAAACCAGGTACAGAGCAGTATCTCTCACCACATACCAAGATATGGTCAAAAGTTATTTAGACATAAAGGGTAATACCATAAGCAAATTAGGAGAGCATAGAATAGTTTACCTGTCAGATCTATGGAGATAGGAAGAGTCTATGACCAGACAAGAGATAGTGGGTATTATAAGATGCAAAATGGATGATTTTGATGATATTAAATTAAACAAAACCAATGTCACCAAGATTAGAAGGAAAGCAGGAAGCTAGGAAAAATTTTTTTACAACAAGTATGTCTGATAAAGGCGTCATTTCTCAAATACACAGAGAATTAAGCCAAATTTATAAGAATACAAGTATTTTCCCAATTGATAAATGGTCAACGAATATGAACAGGCAGTTTACAGATAAAGAAATCAAAGCTATCTATGGTTAACTGAAAAAATACTCTAAATCATTATTGATTAGGTACCACCTCACACCTATCAGAGTCGCTAATATGACAGAAAAGGAAAATGATAAATGTTAGAAGGGATGTGAGAAAATTGAGACACTAATGCACTGTTGATGGAATTGTAAACTGGTATATTCTGAAGAACAGTATAGAACTATGCCCAAAGGGTTATGAAACTGTGCATACTTTTTGACCCAGGAATATCACTACTAGGTCTGCATCCCAAAAAGATCAAAAGAAAAAGGAAAAAGACTTATTTGTACAAAGATATTTATAGCAGCTCTTTTTGTGGTGGCAAAGAATTGGAAATTGAGGGGATATCCTGAATGGCTCAGAAGATGAACGGCTTAACTGGGGAACGGCTGAACAAGATGTGGTATGTGATTGTGATAGAAGACTACTGTGCTATAAGAAATGATAAGCAGGATTTCAGAAAAACCTGGAAAGACTTACATGAACTGATGCAAACTGATGTGAGGAGAATCAGAAGAACATCGTATACAGTAACAGCAATATTGCATGACTGCATGATAATCAACCATGAATGACTTAGCTACCAAAAGATTCATGATGAAAAACCCTATCCACCTCCAGAGAAAGAAATGATGCAGTCTAAATGTGGATCAAAGCATATTATTTTTCACCTTCTTTATTTTTTGTGAGCTTTTTTTTGGTTTGTGTTTTCTTTCACAACAGGACTAATATGGAAATTGTTTTACATGATTACACATGTATAATCTATAGCAAACTCTTTGCTGTCTTGGGGGGATGGGGAGGGAGAGAATTTGGAACTCAAAATTTTAACAATTGTTAAAAATGGTTTTTACATGTAATTGGGAAAAAATAAAATATTCAAAATTTAAAAAAAAAATTAAAGTGGGGGCAGCTAGGTGGCGCAGTAGATAGAACACTGGCCCTGCAGTCAGGAGGACCTGAGTTCAAATCTGCCTTCAGACACATAACACTTACCTAGTTGTGTGACTCTGGGCAAGTCACTTAACCCCAATTGCCTCACCAAAAAAAAAAAAAAAAAAAAAAAAAATTAAAGTGACAAGTATATTAAATATCTAGTACACACACAGTTTAAAGTAACTCAAAGTAACTCAAATACCAATAATTTTGGTATTTTTCCCTAAGTATATTTTTATCATTTTATCATGGATCTAAAATTATTACATTATTTTCAGAGGATTTGTTTTAAAACATATAAAACAACTTCTCAAAGTTCCTCTTACTTACCAAATTATAGATCCCTAGTAGCAGTGCTTCTATACAACCATTACTCTGTCTGTCTCGGCTAACAGTAAGTCGTAAATAAACCCATATCAATTCTGGTAAGAACTGTAGAGTGAATCTCTTGAGCCGAACTTCAGAACTACGATATAGCTCAAAAAGCTGGTGACAGACAGGCTCTAGGAGCTGAAGGAAAAATAAAACAGGATAATTACAATCACCATTTTGGGTTATGACTACATAGAAGGAAATGAAACAATTACTCATGAAGAAACAGAAAAAAACTCAGTATCTAGATTGTTCTGTATTTTTAATTCATTTCAGTCATGTGGCAACATCAACCAAATTTGCACTCCTGACTCCAATACAGGAAAAGAGACTGAATCAGACTAATACAAGAAGAACCAGGTATGTCAACTGATGCAAAAATTTTGTTACAATTTTATTTTGAAATGAAAAATTTTCATCATATCTCTATTTTCTTTGCCTTATGGCTAAAAAAAAAAAAATACACAGCACTACTGTAGCATCTTGGTCCTTCAAGGTATTCTAAAATGTAGTGTTAACTTCTTCAATAAAAAAGGTCCCCCAAGAACAGGGTTATAAAATACTGGCATACCTTTCAATTATACTTTAGTAAGGGTTATGAAGGGAGCAAATGACAACTGACCTTTACAAATACAGTACAATAATACTTTGTTTTCCTTTCCTTTATTTTTCTCTTATCTTACTTGCTAAGAAGCCCCAGTTAATTTACAAAAAAAACAAAACAAAAAACCAAAAACCAACTTATGCAAATAATTGGAAATTAAATGTTTAAGTGTCTTTGCTTTTCACCTCACATTTGAAGTTACAGGTCACTCCATCCTTGAGAACAAAAAGTTACTAATACAAAGAAATAGATGGATATGTTTAAAAGAATTAAAGCAAATTTATAGCTGTGATTTATGTTTCAAAAATTATCTTTACACAAAAACTTTTTTAAATGACAGAAATGCAGAAACACTGTTTTCACGTTTCTTGTGAATTCTAGATTCCCTACAAAATCACATAGTTTTACTTATTCTGAAGGAAATTCATTGCCTAGAAATTGAAAATTTTATCAGTAAAACATATTTTGCTGTATTTTTCCTGAAAATATATTAGAGACTGTGCCCTACCTGGACACGATATAGTCAATTCTTTGTTTTTTGCCGGGATTTAATACCAAAACTTTAAAAAAGGAAAAGTCTATGGCTTGTATGCCCCATAATTCTATTGAGATTATATCACTCTAACTATATCTGCTTGAGTATAACTATACTCATCCTCTCCCCATCTTTGCCTAAGGAGATCAAAGTGTCCCTTCCTCCTTGTTAAGGCTAAGATTCCACTTGCGTCCTAGGGCCCTATTTTTACCTGTTTCAACTTGTAGCTGACTCCAGTGATTCATTCTCTTTCTCTTATCTTCAAACTGTCCCTCTCTACTGGATCCTTTCCTAACTGCCTACAAAAATGCTCTGATCTCCTATATATTTAAAAACAAAATAAAAAAATAAAACAAAGCACTAGCCTTAATTCAAGATATTACTCTATATCTGTCTTCTCCTTCACCAGTAAACTTCTAGAAAGTGATTTATACTTTTTGCCTCTTCCTGATCACTCTTCAACCCCTTGCAATTCAGCTTTACTCAAATGCTCTCTCAGAAGAGAGATCTAAACCTAATGGCCTTTTCTCAATTTTCTACTCCCCCCTCCCCAATTAATGATTCTAGTGTTTTGTTTTGTTCAAGTAAATTTCTTGAGGGCAGGAACTATGTCATCTTTCATCTCTGAAGTCCTAGCGACTAGCACAGCGATGTGCACATAGTACACCTAAAAAGTGACTTATTAAACAAAACTGAAGATATAATCTTTATGGTTCTGCCTTTTATCAATCTCTGAAACAGGAACCACAATTTTACATCAAATTTTCTAAAACCAGAAATCACTAAATCCTACAACAATTCCACACTTCAGATTAACATAACCTAATAGTGTAACTATAATGCAACCAAAAGGAAAGACAATTAAGATGTATAAAATGTTAATTTTTGGTCAGACTCAAGTATTACTATGAAGTAAATGATTTTATATCAGGAAAGAATTTGAGAAGGATAACACATTAGCAGGCATTTTGTTGTTTTAAAAATTAGGACAATTTAGTAAAAAAACCAAAAACTTAAAGAAAAACAAAGAAATGTTAAGGGAAAGGAACATGATATAATTGACTTATTTGTTCCAAAGTATATGGTGCATAAATTCTCATTTCTTCTAATAATGTGAAATTCTCTAAGATTTTTCAAGTACTTAGCCCTCATCAATATACTAGTAGTTTTAGCTCTGAGCTTAGCTTTGAAAATACTATTTGGTTGGAATTGGAAGAGATCTTAGAAATCATCTAGTCTAACCCTTTCATTTTATAGATAAGGAAATGAAGGCTCAGACAGGTCAAGTAATTACCCAAGGGTCACAAAGACAAGAGTGACAGAACTAGGATTTGCAATGTTACTTCTGCAAGTATATTTTGTGAAAACAAACATAAATATTAAAGATTAACTTTCCACCCTTAAAGGATAAAGTCAGAACAGTCACAAGAATATGATGCAAATTCTGAAAACAATTATTTTAAAGGAGAAATACTGCTGTATTATGGGCTTCACCAATGAAACATTTCCAAAGAATCTGTCTTCACAAAGCTTTACTGGAAATAAAAAAATCAGTAGTCAGTCAACAAGCATTTATTAAATGCTTACTATGTGCCAGGCACTGTGGCAACTGCAAGACACACAAAGAATGGTAAAATCATTGTCTCTGCCCTCAAGTAGTTCACATATTTTCTAATGGGGGTGACAACATGCAAACTATGCATATGCTACATACGCCATATAAATGGAAGGTAATCTCAGAGGAGAGGAACTAGGAGTGGAGTGATCAATAAAGGCCTGTTGCAGACAGTGATATCTGAGCTGAGTCTTGAAGGAAACTCGGAGAAGAAAATGAGGAAGGAGGGCATTCTGGGCATGGGGACAACCAGTGAAAACGCACAGAGTTTGGAGGTGGAACTATGAAGTCAGGTAGAGGAGAATCAGGAAAGAGAAATATTATGAAAACTTAAGAGATGAAAGAATATCCAGAAGAAGGTGATTAACAGTGTCAAGGGCTGCAGAAAGGTCAAGAACAACAGAAATAAAAAGAGGACATTAGATTTGGGAATTAAGAGATCATTTGGAGAGAGCAGTTTCAGTTGAATGATGAGGTCAAGAAGCTAAACTACAGAGTGTTTAAAGAGTGTGAGAGGTGAGGAAGTAGAGTCACTGATTATAGGTGGCTTTTTCAAGTGGTTTAGCCCCTCAAAGCCAGGGCATCATGATATAGAAAGATAGTTAGCAGACTGAAGATGAGCAAACTAGTAGGGATAAAAGAGGAATTAACTGCTAGAGAAGACAGAACAGAATGAGTCAAGGGTTCATAAAAAGCAATTTGCCTTGTAAAAAATTTTATCTAAAAGGACTGGCATTTCCCTTTATTCTACACTTAAAACAGCTGAATAACTATCTAGAAGACCAGGTTTCAATTAACAATGGGAAAGAAATATAGGGATTTCCCCTAAAGGAAGAGGCTTTTGGGGGGGGGGGGGGGGAAGAGAGTAATAGGAAGCTTGAGAGCCCATATCTTTGTAACATCAAAATTAAAAGACTATTTAAATATGATTCTGAATCTAAATTATTTAAATGAGTGTGCCTTCCTAAAGATATTTTGTAACCCAAAAAGTTTTGTTTTTTTTTTTAATTATTCTTAGGACTGATAGAGGCAGCCTGTGTAGCAAAAGGAAAGAGCTGTTTGGGGAACCAGGGCTCAAATCCCACCTACCTTGGACACATACAGCTTATGTGACTCTGAGCAAGTCATTTAATTTCTCAGTGCTCTAAACCAGTAGCGTTAAACTCAAATGAAAAAGGATCCCTGGCAGGAGCATGTTGACTCAGACAACCACAAAAATTATATTATCTATATTGTACTATATTTTTATTTATTTTATTAATTATTTCCCAAATACATTTTCATACGGTTTGGCTGTACTGGGGAGGGGGAAGAGTTTGACATCTCTGCTCTAGAGAACTGTCAAAGACTAAATTGCAGATATGGTGTTGATCTACATTGATGGAAGAAGTTCCTCACCAAGAGGCTTCTATGCAAATGAAACCACAGGCACAGGTCTTTATTCCTTTGGGAATTTTCCAGGCTTAACTCTTGTTTTGAGTCTAAATCCAGCTTCAGACAGTAACAAAGTGTGTGACCTCAGGAAAGTCACTTACCCTCTATCTATCACTTGTAAAGTGGGGATAATAACAGCAGCAACAACAACCAGAATTGTTGTGAGTTTAAAATAACATTTGTAAAAAATGTTTTGCAAATGTCTTAAAAGTGCTATGAAATGCTACTGTTGTTATTGTTGTTTGTGTTAGCATGTAACAAAGAAAACAAACTGGTCCAGCTTTTTTCCCTTACATTTTTTCCCCTCAAATTTCCTTTCTACCAATTGAAAGGTAAGAAATTTTAAATACTGAAAAGATTCAGAGCATTTCATTTTTCTTAAGTAAGCACAAGAAAAAAATCTGAATAGTAAAAATTACCCATATTCCAACTACACTAGCCTGCCCTATTCCACCAAAAGATTCTCAATACTAGAATGGACTCTTTCAAAACGATACCATCAGAAACATCCTTGTTAGTGAAAGTCACAATCATTAGCTCCTTCCACAGGGAAGAAACATAAAGATGGAGAAATAACATTTCTACTAAAAATCGATAAAAACAAACAGGTTTTGTGTAACCAATTAATTTTTTAAGCTACCTTTAAATAATTTAAGTCCTAATGCAAACATTTAGGGGGTGATTTTTCATCCAATCAATTCATCCAGTGAATCCACCACATACATGGCATAATTGTAATTTGAGGAAACTACAAATAATAGAACAGGGCATGACTGCCCATGAAGAGTGTACATTCTAAAGAGAGGGCAAGACATAAATTAATTTTTAATAATAAGCAAACTTTAAACATTAAAACAGCACAAAACAAGGGGGGAGGGAAATAGAACTTTTCGAATCTGGGATTCTGAAAACTGTGACTTAAGCAAGTATATGTGCTCTATTAACTGTACTTGGGTAAATTTTGAAATACTAGAAATACACTGCAAAGAAAAAAAGGGGCCATCAAGTAAAAACATAATTGCTGCTACTACTTATAAGAAGCACAAGACCAATTCTAAGCCATACCAAGATTAGGTGATGGGGGTGGGAGAGAGGGAACAAGGTTGAAGGCAGCAATAAGTCAGTAAGCAAATTTTTAGTTATATATAGAAATAAAGAAGCACTTTTAAGTCAAGCTGCTTGTTAGGAGAAGATTACCTGAACTTCTTCAAACTCACTCCAGTAAACAGCAGAGGCATCGAGGAGGCTGTATCTGGGAAGATAAGAAGCTACTTTCCTGTGTGTTCCTTTCATTTTCATTTTAAAGCACACAAGAAACCAGTGGTGATCAAAGTTTTCCCGACAACTTGTGTCACATTATATAAATTTAACATCTGATATGAAAGTGATGTGTGTATATTTCCAAGAGATTATATTGGAATTTAAGAAATCTCTGCCTTTCCCTTCCTTTATACCCTACAATGCTGAGTAACTGGAAAATCTTACTCCAATTTTATGGATTTGAATGATTAAGATTGAAACATGTTTCCTCTTTTTATTTTAATATTAAATTTACCACTAGGTTGTTGCAGACATTGTTATAAGGAAACCACTAATTTAATTTTACTGATTAATTTGAATAAACTTTAGTTATTTGTTACTATAAGTCAATGAATAGTAAAGAATGCTTACATAAATTTTAATGAATATGTTGATCCAGACATTGTTAACACTTGGCTTCCTGAAAATGAAACACTTTCACTGCACCGATATCAATGGCTTACTGTGAAAATGGTCACTGAAATGAAGAGATTAAAAACGAAAATGGACCAGCCTTTTCTCTGATTTTAAGTGCAGTCCAGAAATGTTTTTTACTCGCGCAGGGAGAAAAAAGCCAAAGCAATTATCAGAACAAGAAATAACAGAAAGAAAGTTTTTCATACCCCAAAATAAAAATAGTAATAATAGTACTAGTAATAAAAAAGAAAGTAAAACCTTCACTATTTAAATATTTATGCATATATTAACACATGTACTAGCATATATCAAAATTATATTTCTTATGAATTCCCCTACCTCATTATTTGAGTCTTGAATGACTTTATAAAGAGCTGGTACCAGTGTTTTTTTCCTGTGCAGAGTTGCTGCATAGTTGGTGATCTGAGTTTCAGGTAATGCCTAAAAGAAGATCCCAAAGGAAGAAAGAAAAATCAACTGATTAATATTTGGGAAACCAAAAGTTTCTACACATTAGCTACTGCAGGAAAGATTTTGAAGAGTTAGTCTTTCAAAAGTGAAAACAGTTAACATGAATAGTATATTCAACTTAAAAAAACTGGAACTCACAAATCACATATGAACGTACACTCATGAGAAACTATAAACTGATCCAGATTCAAAGGAAATTAATAAGTGATTTTTAATTCTTTAGTTTTAATCTTTAGAAACAACACATTACTCATTCAGTACCAATAACTCAACTGTTTTCCTTAAGTACTTTTCAAACTGTAAACATTTTTATAAAATTACCTATATAAAATACAGAGCATATTTACTATTAGTCTGCCCTTTTAAAATTAGTAATTATTTTTAAGTTGTATGTTTGAATTGTTTTTAGCCTGAATA
Source organism: Vombatus ursinus (assembly GCF_900497805.2). Taxonomy (NCBI): domain Eukaryota; kingdom Metazoa; phylum Chordata; class Mammalia; order Diprotodontia; family Vombatidae; genus Vombatus; species Vombatus ursinus. The sequence goes on along the minus strand of NW_020954580.1, from coordinate 25,161,135 downwards.
TTAGTTACATATACTGTCTCATTTAAAAGCTCTCTCCAATCCCTAACCCAATTTACCTTGAATTCTGATAGCCATTCTTCCACTACACCACGTTCAGATCCCAACATCTTCTTATACCTTTGATTTCTCTTTTACCTGTGGAAAAGAAAAGTCTCAAAATTGAAATACAATACATAATATTTATAAGCTAAAAGATCCAAACAATTTAAGCCTTAAATTAAAAAAAAAAAATCCAATACATATAGTAATATATACATGAAGGTTTCCTTTTGCAGAAAAGTTCAGAAAATACTACTTTCTGAAATAAGCTATACATTTTAATGGTGCTTTCAAAATCTATCATGTCAAGTCAAGGAAAACTTTCAGATTGTTCTTAATTACTGTATGTTAGAATATCAGAGAAAGTTCACTGTAACAAGCTAAAAACAGCACCATTACCTGAATTAAATGCATAATCCATGCCCTGTGCTCTTACCAAACATAGTATGAAGAAAAGTCAATTGGAACAAATTAAAGATCATGGAACAAAATATGTGACAAGACAGAAATTATAATTCTAAATAGGTTACAAAAATTACCAATATTAAGCAATTTTTTTGCACACCCTTACACAGAGAAATAATGTGGTTCAGCCAACTAAAATGTAAGTCATTTAAAAACAGATTCTTGGTTTAAAAACTGATTGTCTTAATTTTCTCTTGAACTAAACAACATTCTTTTATGATTAATTCACAATACAAATAATGAAGTAAATACCCTATAGTGCAATTATAAATCAATAAGACTTTAACAAACATGCTAATATAGTGTTCCAAAAGTCTTCGTACAGTTTTAAGTGCTAATTACAGAAGTAAAAATACTACAAACTTACAAAAATTATTTGAAAGTTTAATTATTTAAATTTCTTTTACAATGACTTAGTTTGGTGAATTCTGAATAATCCATTTTTTAATTTTACCATGCATGACAGTTTAATCATTATGCATTACATGAAAGAAAGTTTCTGGATTTTTCTTAGATGGATTGGTAGGTAAGGTCTTCTTGTTTGGTCACCTGATTTATCTCCAGTAGATTTCTTGTGGAGTTCACATCAAAACTCATATCATATCAAAATTTTATTCTATGGATGATTCTAAAACAGGATTACAAAAATGCATCCTTTCGGTCACTGAGCAGCAGCTTGTATTTTTTTTACACTTAGAAAATTGACTAAAGTTAATGTAAAGTGAGGTTGAGTTTTAGTAAAAAACGTCAATATTAAAAATTTTTAAATAACATTTTCAAATTTTTTGGGTAAATTTACAGAATTCATACTTTTGAAATTATTAAAGCTAAAAGCTGCACTTTTGGGACACCCTGTGTAAACACCAGAATGACTGATGATTCCTTCTAGTTAGTCATCTTGGAAGGCTGCTGTATTTGCCTAATAACTTGACCCTATAATAAAAAGACAGCATACTAGATAAAACAATAGGGGACAACTAGGTACATAGAAACAATGTTATACGTAGGCAATTGGTCAAACAATATCACAATGCAGTTAAGTAGCATTATGGTATGGTTTGGTTATGAAATATTAATGTTCTAAAATTATGTTTGTCAAGGCAATAATATATTGTTGTTATATGTTCTTTTATCTTCTTAACATCTCTCATATACGCCTCCTTCTCTTCTGACAATGCCACCACCCTTGTGCAGGCAGGCCCTTATTACGTTACCCCTGGACTATGCCATTAGCCGGCTTGTTGGTTTCCCTGCAACAAGTCTCTCCCCACCCTCACCTGTCAAACTGATCTTCCTAAAATCACAGGTCTGACTATGTCATCCTGCTATTCTATTGACTCAAGTTGCTCCCTATCATTTCCAGGATCAAATATAAAATCCTGTTTGGATTTTTATGCCCTTCCATGAGCAATTTGGAATTACGTCCAAAGGCCCATAAAAATGTGCATAGCCTTTGACCCAGCAGTAGCACTTCTAGGGCTATATCCTAAAGAGATCATAAAAATAGGAAAAGGACTCACATGTACAAAAATATTTACAGCAGCTCTTTTTGTAGTGGCAAAGAATTGGAAATTGAGGGGATGCCCATCAACTGGTGAATGGCTGAGCAAGCTGTGGTTTATGAATGTAATGGAATACTACTGTGCTATAAGAAATGAGTAGGCAGACTTCAGAAAAATCTGGAAAGACTTATATGGATCGAGGCTAAGTGAAGTGAGCAGAACCAGGAGAACGTTGTACACAATAACAGTCATGCTGTGCGATGACTAACTGTGACAGACTTAGCCTTTCTCAGCAATGCAAGGACCTAAGACATCTCCAAAAGTCTCATATTGGAAAATGTTATCCACATCCAAAGAAAGAACTATGGAGTTTGAATGCAGATCGGAGCATACTATTTGCTTTTTTTTTTTTCTTCTGTTTTGTTTTGTTTCCTCTTTCTTGTGGTTCCTTCTATTGGTTCTAATTCTTCCTTACAACATGACTAATGTGAAAATATGTTTAATAGGAATATATATATATAACCTATATCAGATTGTGTGCCGTCTTGGGGAGGGAAATGTGGAGGGAAGGGAGAAAAATTTTAAATTCAGAAGTTTATGGAAGTGATTGTTGATAAATCAAAATAAATTTTAAAAAGAGAATTTCTTTATTGTGGTTATGTTGATCTTTATCCATTTAGGTAACTTTTAGTTTTTTCTTGATACTGTTCCTAGAGATTCCTATTTCCTCTCAGACATTCTGAAGTTTGTAAAAGAAAGTTTCAAAGAAGCAAGAACAAACACATCTGGGTATTTTATTTTTTTATTCCTCCATCATCATAATATGGATTTTTAAAAAATGTAAATAAAATCAAAAAATATGTCAAGCACTGGGTTTACAAAATTAAATAGCTCCTGCCCTTTAACACCTTACATTCTAATGAAGGAGATAACACACATTTAAAGATTTATATAAAACTTTTGACTGAGTTCAAGTTTTATAGAACAAATCTTTTCATTAAGGTGATTTGTTCTGTGAAGTTTGGATTCAATCAAAGGACCACACCTGAGAATATAGAAGGCCACATGAGGCCTGAAGGGTGAAGGTTCCCTACCCCTGGGCTAGACCATGGAAGGGTATAATAGAACTAGAAAGACAGACTGAGGCTAGGCTATGAAGAGCTTTAAATGCAAAACAGAGGAATTTATAGTTGATCTAAGATTAATTTATAGTTGATCTAAGATTATTGAGCATGGGAGTGACAGTCAGACCTACACTAAAATGATAGGCAGCCTGGTGGGGGGCTGGATTAGAGTGGGGAAAAGAGTTGAAGGAGGTTGACCAATGAAACCAATATCTTATTAGGAAGATTTTTCTAAATTTAAGACTATTCTCTGCCACACCAACACCATGGTGACAACAACGGATTTCCCAGTTGAAAATCACCTGCCCTATTCTAGTGAAGAGAAAGAAGAGCCTGCAGTAGTCGCTGTTCAGAAAAGTAGATCTGTTTTCTATTGTGGACACTATAGTTGCTGCTATGTTTCTTCATATTCCTCCACATTTATTTTACCTTTGCACCCACCTCAGGGGAGGGAACTATAACTGAGGTTTTTTTCTTAAGTTTTGACTTCAGGGGGAGGGGGTGGAAGGAAGGTGTGGAAAAGAAGGAATAATTAAGTTTTGGGTTTTTTTTGGAGTAGCTTTTATTAAAGTTGGTTCACTAGTTTCTGCTCCTTCACTCATCTTTCTAGAAGTCATAATTATAATGTAACTAATAAGGATCTTACCATTTTATAATTATTAACACTGCCACCCTTTGATTTTACATGTCTTTATTGTAAATAACATTGTAGAACTGTTTCAAATATCCTTGCTAGCAGATTTTTAACAAGTTTTTCTTTGTTATCACATGTAAAACAATCTTTCTTAAACATTAAACAAAAACATTTAGAAAAGACAATCTACAGAGATTTATTTTGTTACTTTGGAACAGAAGGCTAATAAATAAATTTGAGTAGACAGAACCATGCAAAAAAGATTTCATGATAAAATCAACCTTTTAATAAACAAATCTACTTTGATCAAAATGGTAAATGTTACCTGAATCTTCTAGGAATTAAAATCACCAGGTGACAGAGAGATAACTGATAAATTTAAGTACAGGCATACCTCGGAGACACTGTGGTTTTGGTTCCAGACCACCTCCATAAAGCAAATATTGCAATAAAGCAAGTCACATGAATTTTTTGGTTTCCTAGTACACATAAGTTATGTTTACACTATACTGTAGTCTATTAAGTATGCAATAGTATAATGTCTTTAAAAAAAAACGGTGGTACCTTAATTTTAAAAAATACTTTATTTCCAAAAGAAATGCTAATCATCACTTGAGCCTTCAACAAGGTATAATCTTTTTGCTAGTGGAGAGACTTGCCTCTATGCTGATGGCTGCTTACTGATGAGGGTAGTGGTTGCTGAAGGTTGGGGTTGTTACAGCAATTTCTTAAAATAAGACAACAATGAAGTTTGCCACATCAATTGACTCTTCCTTTCACAAAACATTTTTCTGTAGCATGTAATGCTGCTTGATAGCATTTTACCCACAATAGGACATCTTTCAAAACTAGTCAATCCTCTCAAACCCTGCTGCAGCTTTATCAACTAAATTTATATAATATTCTTCAATACTGCTGTGTCTGAAAGAATAGAAGATACTCACCGAAGAGAGGGAGAGAGATCGGAAAATGGTGAGTTGGTGGAAAAGTCAGACCATACATACCATTTATTGATTAAGTTCAACTGTCTTATATGGGTGGAGTTTGTGGTGCTCCCAAATAATTACAATAGTGATATCAAAGATTACTATAACACATTAAAAACAATGCAATATCTGCAAAACAACTGTTAAAGCAAAGCACAATAAAACAAGGTATGACTGTATGGCAGCACAAGGACAGTAGATTCTACCAGAATGTCTCTCAATAACTAATCTCTAGGCAAGAAACACAGTTCTTTCACAGGGACTAAAAGTATGGTAATCTAAAGCATCTTTTAAGGTACAATAAATTCATCAGTAACTTGGCATGGTCAAGGAATATGTTTGCGCTAAGCTTTATCATATATAATATATGTGGTTACTACATCAATTTTCATAGAATGCTAGTACAAATTATAAGAGTTGTAACACAACTTGGTTAATATGGAAATGTTTTGCATGATTTCATATGTATAGTCAATATTAAACTGCTTACCTTCTCAAGGAAGGGGGAGAGGAAGAAGAAAGTTTGGAACCAAAATTTTAAAAAATGAATGTTACAATTTTTTTATATATAATTGGGAAATATTTAATTAAATAAAAATATATTTTAGAAAAGGATCTTAACACAAGTCATACTGAATATTTCCTTGATTATTCAGAAGGATGAGAATAACAAAGCATTATTATATAATTACTACTGAAAATTTTCAAATTCTGTTGATAGAGACTATCATAATGTGTTGGATATAGTATATGCTCAACAAGAATTTTTTAGGTAAATTAATTTCTCAATTCAATTTAAATAATGTTCTGCTTCTGACAAATAAAGACTGTGATTCTAGGCAAGTCGCTTAATCTCTCAGTGCTCACACTGTAAACTGACGAACAGCTGACCATCTACAATGGAGGGAGTTTCCTCACCAGGAACTTCTGACACCTTTGAAATCATAGGTCCCAGTTAAATAAATCAACTCAATATTAGGTACCTTCTGCTGCTGCTATGCTTGTAACATTCAACTATACATAAAAATAAACAAGAACAGCAGCTCACATTTGTACACTGTTTTAAGGTAGACAAAATTCTTTCTTCACAACAACTGTGTGAGGTAGGGTAATGAAGTATTATTCTTAAACAGGAGCAGAAAAAAAAATTAACTGACATGCTCAGGGTTACTTATTATCAAAGTCAAAGCCTAGAAGCCCAATATCCTCATTTAAACACGAATTTAAAAATATAAAAACTATGTAGCACTTAACTGCTTTACATGTGTTACTTAACTTGAGCCTCCTGACAAATCTGTGTACTACAGGAACTATTCCCATTTTACAGATAAGGAAACTGAGGGAAGGAGATATAAAATTATAGTTAATAAATGTCTGATGTGAAATTAGAACCAAGTCATGATGTAAAGAACAACTAGAACTAATGGAACCATGAGAACGAAGCAATAAAACAAAACAACAAAGGATAAGGAGAACAAATAGTGTGCTTCCATCTGCATTCGACTCCTTACTTCTTTCTCTGGGTATGGATAGCATTTTCCATCATGAGTCTTTTGGAGTTGTCTTAGATCCTTGCATTGCTGTGAACAGCATCAAGAAGTTTATCAAAGTCAGTCATCGCACAGTGTGGCTGTTACTGTGTACAAGGTTCTTGTGGTTCTGCTCACTTCACTCAACATCAGACCATACAAGTTTTTCCAGGTTTTTCTGAAGTCAGCCTGTTCATCACTTCTTATAGCACAATAGTATTCCATTACGTTCATATACCACAACTTGTTCAGCCATTCCCCAATTGATGGGAATCCCCTCAATTTCCAATTCTTTGCCACCACAAAAACAGCTGCTATAAATATTCTTGTACATGTGGGTCCTTTTCCCATTTTTATGATCTCTTTGGGATATAGCCCTAAAAGTGCTACTGCTGGGTCAAAGGGTCAGAGTTTTGATTTTCATTTCTCTAATCAATAGTGACTTAGAGCATTTTTTCATATGACTATAGATTGCTTTAGTTTCTTCCTCTAAGAACTGCCTGTTCATATCCTTAGACCATTTATCAACTGGAGAATGACTTGTATTCTTATAAATTTGACTCAGTTCTGTATATATTTTAGAAATGAGGCCTTTATCAGAGACACTGGTTGTAAAAATTCTTTCCCAGTTTTCTGCTTCCCTCCTAATCTGAGATGCATTGGCTTTATCTGTGCAAAAACTTTTTAATTTTATGTAATCAAAATTATCTAGTTTATATTTTGCAATGCTCTCTTTATCTTCTTTGGTCCTGAATTCTTCCCTTATCCATAAATCTAACAGATAAACCATGCTCTTTTAATTTACTTATGGTATCAACCCTTTTGTTGTAAATCATGTACCCATTTTGACTTTATCTTGGCAGGTAAGTGTGAGATGCTAGGTCTATATCTAGTTTCTGCCATACTGTTTTTTAGTTTTCCTGGATATATCGTAAGGATATAAATCTAAATTGTGTCTAGGGTTGTGAGAGAGTCTCATTTTGATTATTTAAGACAAAAATTAGACAAAAGGGAAATAAGGTAGACCTCATACTTGCAAAATAAAGATTACAGCTAAGAAAAATACTAAAAACCACCTAATTTAACAACTATAATTTTGAAGATTAATGCATTGAATTCACCTATAAAAATAAAATGGATAACTAAATGAATATAAATATAAAATTGAAATTTATGTTATCACCAAGAAATACTTCCAAGAAAGACACTTATAGATCAGTATAATAGGCAAGACAACACTAAGTTAAAACCAAAGAGGAATGGGAAGGAGAGGGGAAGAGGATTACATTTGATTCTCATAGCAACTTTGTAAGGTAGGTACAATTATTATCCTGAGGCAAACAGAGTGTAGGTGACTTGAGCTAGTAAGTATCTGAGGACGAATCTGGATTCAGGTCATCCTGACCTCGAGCCCAGTATTCTACCCACTGCCACCTGGCTGCCCTCAAGTGTGCACGGTATTCTAGCATTCAATAAACCTAGAATCACAAAACACTCAGGGAAATGTTATTCACAAAAACTGGTTGAAAAACAGGATAAGAATTAGCTTTAAAAAAAAAATTTTTAAAGGGGGCGGAGGGGGAGGGGAGGCAGGAGGAAGAGGGAAAGAATGAGGGAGGGAAGACAGAAGCAGGAAGGTAGGTGAGGGAGGAAGGGAAAGAGAATGAGAAATGCAAAGACAGCAGCAGGGTGGTGGCATTGCTCCAATAGGCTCCCCTTGCTCCAGTCTTTGCTCTTGAGACTGGGAGAGATATCACACCACCCAGCCCCAGCCAAGTGGACCCTAGGCTCCCCATGGCTCTCTTGGTGACACCAAGGTGCACTGTACACACACCGAGGGAGAGGAAAACAGAATAAATCCAGAACTTCAAATATGGGAGGCAAGCTTAACAAAAAGAACGGGTACAATGTAAATGATGAGAAAGCCAAGGATAAAGGCAAGAAGGCTGAAGGAGCTGGTGCAGAGGAAGAAGAAACTCCCAAGGAGAATGACGAGACCCAGACAGTGACAGAGACCACAGATGTGAAGGAGAACGACAAAGAGAAGACTGACAAAGATTCCCAAGTTACTGCTAACAAGACTGAGGATAAGGAAGCAGAGAAGAATGCTGCAGCCGGCAAAGAAAAGGCTCCAAAACCAGAGCCTGAGAAGCTAGAGGCTGTCCCTGATGGGGGAACAGCAGCAGAAAGTTACCAAACTAGAACAGGCTCTTGCCTCTACCCCAGCAGTAGTAATGCTTCTAAGACTTTAGCACCTAGCAATGAGGCAAAGGTCTCTGAGTCTTCAGAAACCACAGCAACTAGTAAAGTAAATGACAAGATCAAAGAGGAAGGGGAAGCAAAAAAGCCTGAGGCTTCCATAGCTCCCATCACCCAAGAAACTAAAAGTGAATTGACTCCAGCTTCACACTCTAAACCTAGTACCAAGAAAGCTGTGTCTTCTTCCAAGGAGACTCCAACAGCAATGGAAACCCCTAGCTATGCACCCTAAGGCCCAGGAATCTGCAGTCCCAACAGAAGAGGTTAAACCTCCTGAGGCTCAGACCACTAATTCAGATCAAACCACAACAGTGAAAGAGAAACATGGACAGCCTGTTAAAAAAAAATTTATGATAATAATCACTTAAAAATGACTCTCTCTCTCTCTCTCTCTCTCTCTCTCTCTCTCTTCCCCCTCTCCAGCTATACTAATTTGTCTGAAATCTGAAATTTCGCTATGTATTGCACCCCAAAAAAAGGATATCCCATCAAGGGAGAGTGGGAAAATATCTAATATACCTTCAGTCAACTTTACAAATAAGTCCTGGATTTTAAAGACGGATATCTAAAAGTACAGTACATCCTTTGTACCTGAACTGTTAGATGCACTCCACTGATATACAAAATATCTTTTCTTCTGTAATAGGGTTTGATTCTCCCCACAGGGCCTGTGCCAAGGCAATCAGATCTTTATTAAAGCAGTATATTCTGGTTTGTTTGTTTTTTAATGTACAGCCTTTCTTATTCTGATATTTTTTTAATGCTGTGGATGAATGACAACTTTCAGACCGTATCCAGTTAGCTGTCCACATTTTTTCTCAATGCCAATCCTCCATTCCTTCTCTCCTTAGATTTTTGGGACTAACAAACACTCTCTTCCTACTTAGACAACCTAGATTTCTCATGATGAGTTAATGCACGTCCATGGTTGGGTGCATCTGTAGTTCTGTTTATTGGTCAGTGGAAATAAAAAAAAAAATCTGTTTTTATTGAAATTCCAGTTTCTCTTCCGATCTGTGTCTAGACACCAACACACAACTCATTGGAAAACAAAACAAAAAAGAAAAAGAAAAGAAAAAAAGTACAATGGATTCACTGAGATTATATGTAATTGTATAAATGGTGCAACAGTAATAAAATTAAATAATTTTTAAAAAATGAAAAAAGGGCAAAACAAAAACCTCATACTATATACTGCAATAAATTCCAAAGGGAACAACAGCATAAATATATTAAGTTTTATTTAAAAAAGACAATGGCTTATTTTATTTTTCCTAACTTCTTTATAAGCTATGACTCAGAGAAAAATGAGATTAAAAACAGATAAATACTATCACTGGAAAAGTAAAAAGTTTCTACCAATAAAAAGTAGTGTATCCACACACAAAAAAGAACGAAAGAAAGATACAAACTGGCAGGAACATTATTGCATCAAATGTTTCTGATAAAAGAGTGACATCTAAAAATTATAAGGGACAAATTATCAAAGTAACCATTCTACAACTAAATGGTAAAAGGATATGAGCAGACAGTACTTGAAACACAAAATATCAATCTTCATGTTAAAAAAATGTTCAAAATCTTTAATAATCAGAAAATACAAATTAAAACAAATCAGATTTCAACTGATCCACATCAAACTGGTCAAGATAATTCCAGATAACAAAATTCAGTGCTGGGGGGATAGAGGGAGGAAAAAAAAAAGTTTATAGCAGAGAACAAAAGAAAACCTTGAAGGAAGCAAAGAAAAGCTAGGTATCTTTGAAAATAATGTGTAATATTTATTACGTAGGTTTTCTTGAAACAGAAATTTATTGTTTTATATTGAATCCTCTCATGTTCTCTCTTTTTTTTTTTCCTTTTTGATGAGGCAATCGAGGTTAAGTGACTTGCCCGGGGTCACACAGATAGTGTCTGAAGTCGGATTTGAACTCAGGTCCTCTTGACTCCAAGGCCGGAGCTCTATCTACTACGCCACCTAGTTGCCCCTAAAATCCTCTCTGTGTTCTGCTGTGCACATGGAAATGTTTTTTTTTTCCCTCATTTCATAGTTAAGTTCAAAATGAATAATAAATTTATATACACACACACGCACACACAAAAAACAAAATTCAGTGCTGGCATACACACTTCTACTGCTATTGAGTTTATGAGTTGACCTAACCTTTTTGGAAAGTGATATATAATTCTACAATAAGAGATACAAATATATGCGTATCCCTCGATCAAGTGGTCTATTACTGATACTATCCTGCTAAGGTAGTTATTGACAGGGGGGAAAAAATACATGTATGAAATATTACCAGCAGCACTATTTAAAATAGAAAAAAATAGAAATAAATCATTTAATATTGGGCAAATCAATATATATAATGTAATGGATTACTCTATCATAAGAAACAATGATCATGAATAGTTCAAAGGAAAATCAGACAACTCACATCAAGTGATGTAGAATGAAGAAAGTAGAAAACAAAGATTATAATCACTATAAAACTATGTAGTTAACAGTAGCAACAAACTAATGGTATACACACAGTAAAAGATTTTTTTTTTTTAGAGTCAAGAAAACAAGGATGATAGGCTACTAAAGCTACTACTTAAAGGCAATATACACCCTTTAAGATGAAATTAAGGATCAGTAAATAAAGTTACAGAGACAATCATTTAAGATCTCTTGGGTTTTTTGTTTTATCTTACATACATATTTTTCCTCATTTCTTTATGTCCTCGTTTAATATTTTAGTATCTATTCTTGTCAAAAGAAGTCAAAATAAAATTTATACTTAAAAGACATAATAATGACATACAAGCACTCAAATCTTTTGCTGATTATGAGTTGCAAAAGCACCTGATACAGCTCACAATAGCACCAGAAGTAAAAAGTCAAATATCACTATGTTCTTTAGTCAGTAAAAATTCAACAACTGTTCGATATCTAGGATAGTGTCCTGAAACGAAAGCATAGACAAAAAGAAATTTTATAAAATGCAACTACTAAAAGGGATATTATTTTAATCATGTTGAAAAACCATTATAAAAATCCTAATTGTCCTAGATTGGAATGGTAATCTACATAAATATATATTTTAAATGTACATTTTTATTTAACGTTAACTATGTAACTTTACCTCTTGTTTAAGAAGTCAGATCTTTAAAGGAGGTGGTGGTAGAAGAAAGCAGCAGATTTCAAGTGTGGAATACATTTGTTGAACTTTAAAATAGTCTCTCAGTCTGTATAAAAATAAAAGACACAAAAAGTTGAGAAACATTCTTAGGAAAGTTATAAGAAGAAGAAAGGGATGAAAGAAAGCTCTGACAGGACAGAAAGCAATCTAATTTAACTTTTGGTAATGAACATCAAAGAAATAAATCTTTAACAAAGAACACATAATTCACCTGAGCATCTAAACCAGTAGTGAGGAGACCTGGGTTTTTTAATTCCAGATCTGATTAGCTATGCTATGTAACTTTAGGCAAATCACTTAAATATCTCTGAAACCTCTGAATTTACGTTCCTTCTAATTCATATTTTTTGAAGAAAAATGCTATATGTAGTTTTAACACCAACAATGTGAATACACAGCATAATTAGCATGACTGAAACAAAGGACTGTAAAGTTTTGAAAATTTCAGTAGTTAGTTGTCATAAAACAGAAAAAGTTATCACTTTTCAGTGCATAGGTAGGTTCTGATTTATACAAATAATGGATCTGGTGAAGTGCTCATACTATTTGAATTGCACTACAGATTTCCACAGGGCTAGAACCAATTATCATATTTTACATAATTGTGACTTTGAATAGTGTGACATACAACCACTTACAGGATTCGTTATTTGCATTAAATGCAACCTAGTTGTAATATATATAAAAACCAGGACTCAAATTTGCAGAACAAAAACAAATGTAAAATTTAAATTAGCTGTCCGATTTACATATGTGTTTAAAGTTTAGGTAAACTTCAATAGATCAAAAAACTGATGTAATCATTGTCTTAGAAATGCATCCCAATTTCATGTGTTGTCATGTAATATCTGATTTCTGACTCAAAAATTCTACTGCAGATTCTTTAACAATTTAGTTTTTTGATCTTTCCAGTAATCTGTACATAGCATATTAATACAATGTTAAAAATTTTTACAAGTATTTATTATGTAGTTCTTATGTTTCATACATGTTTATTAATCAGCATGTTTTAAACATTTACATAAACAAATTATTAACATTTAGCAAATGGTGTGCCTGATCTTGAGAGAGATAAAAGGTTTAGATAAATCAAAAGGTACTTGTTATTGCACTTCTGTAACGATATGACAACTAAATTCTTAGAGTAAAAGGTTAAGTGTATCAGGGAAAACAAGTAATCTACAATGTGAGTTTAGGGAATACAAGGATGTTTAAGTCAGTCAATGAGTAGGAAGAAAGGAAAAAGCTTTCTGGAGGAGGTGCACTGGATTTCAATCAATCAATAAACACTTAAATAGCTACTATGTGTCAAACACAGTGATAGCATCTGGGGATTAAAAAAATAAAGGGAAAAGACAGTCTCTGCCCTCAAAGAACTCAATCTAATGAGACAATATACAAATAAATATATACAAAGCAAGCTATATACAGGACAAATAAGAAGTAATTAACAGAGGGAAGGCACTGGAATTGAGAAAGCTTCTGTAGAAGATAGGATTTTATCTGGAACTTTGGAACTTAAAGGAAACCACAACAGACAGTAGCAAATAGGAATAATTTTATTTCCTCTTTACCTATCTTTATTTATACCGTTGCTTTCTCTTATTGCTATTTCAAGCATTTCTAAAACGATATCAAATAATAGTAGAGAGAGTGGGTGTCCTTGGTTTATTCCTACATAGGAAAAAGCCTTAATGTATCCTCATTACATATGATGCTTGTTTTTGGTTTTAGATAGATGCTCTTTATATTTTTAAAAATGGTCCCTTTATGCCTATACCTTGAAGTGTCTTTAGCATAAATGAGTGCTGTACTTTGTCAATGGCTTTTTCAACAGATGTGTTTTTGGATGTTTTCATCTTTAATATAACTACTTATTATTTTCCTCATTTTGAACCAGTTGCATCCCTGGTTTAAATCCAACTTGGTCATAATGAATAATTTTTTGGATAAATTGCTGTAGATTGTTTGACAGGATTTTTAAAAATCAGTATTCCTGATGTTAAGCTATAGTTCTGTGTTTCATCTTTCCCTGGTTTAGATATTAGGGCTATGTTTATCTTCTAATAGAATTCTGGTAAGATACAATTTTAAAGACTAATTTGTGAGCTCTGAGTACTAATTGTCCTTTAAAAGTTTGATAGAATTATCTGATGAACCCATCAGGACCAGAAATTCCCCTCCCCTACTTAGGTAGGTTTTTTTGTTTTGTTTTACAGATAGATTTATTTCCTTTTCTGAGACTGAGTTGTTTTCAGAGTTTTAGTCTTCTGTTAATTTGGATATTTTATGTTTTTGGAGACCCAGGGGTTAGTACATTAGGGCCTAGCTGGCTTCCCCTAAGCACATAATCTCATGGCATGTATGGCCTTAGTTAATTTATGAGGCAGTTGCCCATAGCTCCTATATGCCCTTAATTTATGAGACAGTTTACAGATAATTGCTATGCTCCCTTAATTTATGGAACAGTCTGTAAGTGACTTCTATGCTTCCCTCTGCCATCTGAATTCTTACTATTGCTACTTTATGCTAGCTCTTTATAAACTTACTACACAATTAGGGCAGGGGTGTGGGGGAGAGTAAGACAACTTCAAGTTTCCACCTTACCCCTGTCGGAAAATATTGGAAGAACTATTGATGGAACTGTCATTTGGTTTAGCTCTTTTGAAAGATTTTAGAACTCTGACTTGGGAGAAAAAAAGCTAGTAAGTATAGTTTAGACGTGTTGAATATAAGATGTCTAGTAGACATCAAAATATCCGGTAGGGAGATATGAATCTGGATATTAGTATAAATGTTAATACTGGATAAGTAGGTCTGAGAATCTTCAGCATAGACATGAAAATCGAATACATCAAGCTGATGAGATCACGAGGTAAAATAGTATATAAAGAAAAGAGGGCCCAGAACAGAGCCTTGGGAGACATCATTATTAGGGGGTGTGATCTGCATGAAGATCTAGCAAAAAAGACTGAGGAGGAGTGGTCAGACTGGTGGGAGGAGAACCCAGATGAAAACCTACAGAAAAAAATATCAAGAGAGGGATTGATGGTATTAGAGATTGCAGAGAGTTTGTGTTGAAACTGTATCTGGTTCTAGTCCCAACTGACAACATTGAAGCCCCCAGCACATAAAGCCAGTGACCATGCCCTAGGCTCCCAACACAAGAAGCTTGGGTCACTGCCTTCTGCTCCGGAGCTGAAGAGGTCAATCTCTTTAAGGGCCAGGAAATAAGCAAACACCATGAGCAAAAAGAAACATACCATAGTTTCTTATTATGGGAAGAGTGAAGATCAAGGCAGAAATTCTGAAGAGGAAACATTGTAAACAAACCCACATCTAGGTCAAAAGGGAATATGAATTGGTCTGAAGCCCAAAAAGCCTTCTTAGAAGAGCTCAAGAAGGATTTTAAAAGTCAAATGAGAGAGGTAGAAGAAAAAATGGGAAAAGAAACAAGAGGTATGCAAGAGAAAGTCAATAGCTTGGAAAAGGAAGGACAAAAATTAACTGTAGAAAACAAGTCCTTAAAAAATACAATTGGTCAACTGGAAAAAAAGTACACTGAAGAAAACAAGTTTCTAAAAAATACAATTGGCCAAATGGGGAAGGAGGTACAAAATCTAATAGAAGAAAACAATCTGTTAAAAATAGAATTGGGGGGCAGCTAGGTGGAGCAGTGGATAGAGCACCAACCCTGAAGTCAGGACCCTGAGTTCAAATCCTGCCTCAGACCAAACACTTGACACGTACTAGCTGTGTGACCTTGGGCAAGTCACTTAACCCAAATGCCTCACGAAAAAAAAAAAAGAATTGGGCAAATGGAAGCTAATGACTATGAAAGAGGAAGAATCAGTTAAAAAAAAAGAATGAAAAAATAGATGAAAATGTAAAATACCTCATTGATAAAATAACTGACTTACAAAATAGATCCAGGAGAGACAATTTAAAAATTATTGGTCTACCTGAAAATCATGATGGAAAAAAAGAGCCTGGACAGCATCTTTTAGGAAATCATCAAGGAAAACTGCCCTGAGGTCCTAGAACCAGAGGGTAAAACAGCCATAGAAAGAATCCACCGGATCACCTACGGAAAGAGATCTCAAATTGAAAACACCAAGGAATATAGTAGCCAAATCCCAAAATTACCAGGTCAAACAGAAAATACTACAAGCAGCCAGAAAGAAACAATTGAAATATCATGTAACCACAGTCGGGATTACACAGGACCTTGCAGTTTCTACATTAAAAGACCGCAGGGCACAGAATATGATATTCCACAAGGCAAAGAAGCTTGGATTACAACCAAGGATCAACTACTCAGCAAAAATGAGCATGATCTTTCAGGGGAGGAGATGGATATTCAACAAAATAGTGGACTTCCATACCTTCCTGATAAAAAGACCAGAGTTCAACAGAAAATTTGATCTTCAAATACAAGACTCAAGAGAGACAATAAAAAGGTAGACAAGACAGAAAGAAACAACATGTTATTAATAAGGGCAAACTGTTTACATCCCTACAAGGGAAGATGACACTTGTAACTCTAGAGAACTGTATTGTTATCACAGCATTTTAAAAGGGTATACATAAAGGGGGTGGGTATAAATTGACTTTGATGTAATGATGAAAAAAATCTAATCAAGTGGGTTAAATGGATCCAAATAAGTGGATTAATCTGATCTAACTAAGAAAATGTACTGAGAGAAAAGGAAAGGAGGAGGCAGACAAGGGTAAATTACATCACAGGAAAAGGCACAAAAACCTATTACAGAGAGAAAGAAGGGAGAGAGATGAGCATTGTTTGAATCTTACTCTCATCAGACTTGGCTCAAGAAGAGAATAACATAGCCAGGTACAGAAATCTAACATGCCCTATAGGCAGTAGGAGGGAAAAATGGAAAGAAAAGGGAGGGAAGAAGCAGTAAGGGTAAAGGGGAAGAAAAGGGAGGGGACTAATAGAAGGGAGGTGGGACTAAGGTGATCAAAAGGAAAACATTAGGGAAGAGGGGAAAGGAGAAAGGAGAAAGAAAAGCCTAAGGGGGGGGGGGAGGAAGCATGGAGAGAAAGACACAGTAATCATAACTGTGAATGTGATATATGAATGTAATGGAATACTATTGTGCTATAAGAAATGATAAACAGGCGGACTTCAGAAAAACCTGGAAAGACTTGTATGGTTTGATGCTGAGTGAAGTGAACAGAACCAGAAGAACACTGCACACAGTAACAGCCACATTGTGAGATGACTATTATAGACAGACTTAACCCTTCTCAGCAATATAAAGATCTAAGATATCTCCAAAAGCCTCATGTTGAAAAATCCACATCCAAAGAAAGAACTATGGAGGTTGAATGCAGATCTAAGAATACTATTTGCTATTTTTTTTCTTCTGTTGTGTTTTGTTTCCTCTTTCTGGTGGTTCTTCCTATTAGTTCTAATTCTTACTTACAATATCACTAATGTGAAAATATGTTTAATAGGAATGTATATGTATAGCTTATATCAGATTGTGCATCAACTTGTGAAGGGAGGTAGGGAGGGAGGGGGAAAATATTTAAAACTCAAAAGCTTAAGAAGTGATTTTAAATCAAAATAAATTAATAAAAAAAAGAAAAAAAGAAAATTTAAAATTTAAAAGCTTATGGAAGTGAATGTTAAAAACTAAAAATTAATTAAAAAATCAAAACAAACAAAAAAAGAACTCTAAGTCATTTTGAATATTATAAATAATCAACTACAAAGGAAGATGCTATCTACCTCCAGAAAAAGAACTATCAAGAAGAAGTATGTATAAATAGAAATACACACACACACACATACACATATTTTTTGCGTCTAATGGTAGCCATCTCTAGGGTAGGTGGGGGACAGAGGGGAAAAAATATAAAAAGTGCACAGCAGAGAATAAAAATTTAAAAGGAAGCATAGAATGCAAAGTAGTTTTGAAAATGATGTGTCGGGGCAGCTAGGTGGCACAGTAGATAGAGCACCAGACCTGGAGTCAGGAGGACCCAAGTTCAAATTCGGCCTCAGACACGTAACACTCACTAGCTGTGTGACTCTCGGCAAGTCACTTAACTCCAATTGACTCACCAAAAAAAAAAAAAAAAAAAAAAAAAAAATGATGTGTAGTACTTATTATATAATTTTTCAAAAAAGTAAACAGTGTAAAATGTTTAAAAAAAAAAGTTCATGACAAAGTTCACAAACTAAAGTGGGAAAGACAAAGAAGAAAAATGCTATCCACCTCCAGAAAAGATGAACTCTGAATGCAGACTGAAGCATACTTTCTTCATTTTCTTTATGTTTCTTGCTTTTATTTTATTTTATTTTTTGCAGCATGGCTAATATCCAAATTATGTTTTATATAACTTTGCATGCATAATTAATATCACATTGCTTGCTTTCTTGACAGGTGGGGAAGGAGCAGGAAGGAGAGAAGAGAATACGGAACTAAAAAAAATTTAATGCATTTTAAAAATAAAGAAAATAAAGAAAAATAGCTTTTTGGAAAAGACTTAAGAACTTTAATTAAAGTTAATTAAATGTTTCTAGGGGACTTATGATAAAGTATGTTACCTACCTCCTGAAAGAGAAGTATTTGACACAAGGTGAAGAGACATACATTTTTTGAAATGGCTGCAGTATGGATTCATTATACTCCTTTTTTTCTCTCAGTTAATAGGTGTGTATATGGGTAGAGGGGCAAGAACTAATAATAGTGATGCCCCTTCACCCAGAAAAGGCCACTGATTAAGTTTTTTAAATACACAGAAGAAAATCCAGAAGGAACCACAGAGAAGCAGAACAGTCTTGAAAGGAACATGCAGAATTTGTTATAAACTTATTTTTTAAAAAGCAAGTAACATGAAATGTATAGTTTCATAAAAAATCATCTTTTTATTTTCCACTGTGTATATGGAAAAGCTCTTAAGTATTTTTTTATACCAAAATTAAAAAAAAAAAACAACGCTAACTCAATCTAAGCACCCATACATAGCAGCTGCTCACACAAAATTCCCTGACTTGTTTCTCCCACCCAAATTTCCCCATACCTTATGTGCCCTGGTCAGCAATGGGTTGTGTCATGGGACAGTGTCCAGTAAGTAAGCATTATCCCCATTTTTACTTCTCAATGAGAGTAGCACAGGATGATCAGCCCAGATGGTTAACAATTCCACTGTTTACTTCTATTCCCAAAACTTCCTAACTCCCTTATATTTCCATTGAGGGCACCATTATCCTCCCAATTTCTCAGATTCTCCATCTCCTTACTGTTCTTGGACCTTCAATTCAACCAAAACCACTCCCCCTTCAACATAATCTAAGATCTCTTAATTGCCAAATCTGATGGCCCTTCCTCAATCCTCATCTTTCCTTCGACACTCTTCCTTCCTCCTGGATACTTAACTCTTAGCTCTGGATTGTCATTGACACTTCTCTCTCAGTTCTACCCCTTTTCTAGCTATTCTTCAATTTCCTTTGCTGGATCTTCATTTACATTATGACCCCTTAATGTATTCCAAGGTTCTCACCTCTTATAAGTATGCCACCTTGGTTCCTTCATCAGTTCCAATGGATTTAATTACTATCATCTCTATGTAAATGACTCCCAAATCTGTATATTTCGCTCTAATCTTCTAAGCTCTAGGACCACATCACCCTTTTGGACATTTCAAACGTAATGTCCTCAAGGCGTTTATATAAATATGAAAAAGATGAGAGAAAGGCAAAATAACATTCGATCCTAGCATGAATGAGAAGTCACTGGAACTTACTGAGTAAGGGGAATAATTCCTTTCCAAAATTCCAAAATTCCCTGCTTCAGAAGGGCACCACCATCCTTCTAGCTATCCAAATGTATAACCTTGGCATTATCCTTGACTCTTCACTTTCCTTCAACCTATATATCCAGCCTTTTGCCAAGTATTGTTTCTACTTCCATGACATCTCTTGTATTCATCTCCTCTTGTATCATCACCTCTCATCTGGACTACTGCAATAGCTTAGTAAGTGGTCTCTCTGGCTCAAGTTTTTCCCTTCTCAAATTCATCTTCCACACAGTTACCAAATTTATTTTCCAAAAGTGTAAGTCTAACAATATTATTCCCCTTACTCAGTAAGTTTCAGTGATTCCTCATTCATGCTAGGATCAAATGTTATTTTGCCTTTCTCTCATCTTTTTCATATTTATATAAATTTTACAGCATAAATATAATAGTCCACATTTACAATTTATAAATAAGTAAATATGCATTTATTAGAGGTATGTGCTCAAAGTTTTGTTTTTGTTTTTTTTTTGTTGCTGGAGTCTGTGATCAAAAAAGTTTGGAGACCATTGGATTAGACAACATTAGGGTTCCTTCCAGTTCTAAATCTATGATCTTACGTATTCCATTTAAGATTTTAAAGAAACATTTTCTCCCAACATTTTAACTAATGTAAAAAATACTTTTTAACTCTGTATTAGGCTTCTTCCTAATAGGGTTGATAGTCTGGGTTTTAGTTGAAGATCTGAATTTACTAACCTGTCACTCTAAAAACACACTACTGAGAGAGAAACTAATATACTTGTGTACTCTCAAACAGCATTTGGTGGGAGCATGGTTACCCTAAGTAAATTAATACTTAACTCCATTCAATTTTTATGGTTATTAATGCTACTGATATTTAAAGTGCTGCCCTTTGTATAGAAGAATGAGGCTACTGACTTACTGTATGATATGCACTTTAAGCTTTCTCCAACAATGGTAATGTACTGACAATAATCCATCTACATTTCCTAGCTGAGTTTCTTCTAATAACCCTAAGTTCCTCTTGTGACCAAAATCTCTTATGTGACAACTGACCAGAATTGGGATAAAGCCAGTAAGTATAATTAAATGTATAATACTACCTCAAAGCAGGCAATCTGAATATCTGATGGTTTCCTCCAAGTTAATTAGTTGAGGTTAAATTTGACCATTAAAGCTAATGAGATTTTTCTTCAATTTTACTAATCACAAAATTGGAACCACTTTAATCAATCAATTACTTATTAAGCAACTATGTACTAGGCAGTGGGGATACACAGTCTAGTTCCTACCCCTGAAGAGGTTATATTTTATTAGGGAAAGACTGTCAAGTCAACAAGTCCGCTAATGTGTTAGACACTGTGATAAGTACTGGGGATATAAAACAGTCCCTACCCTAACAATCTAATGAGGGAGACAACATGCAAATAATATCTACATTAAAAACAAACAAAACATCAACCCTACAGATCCTAAGAGGCAAAGGTGATAAAGTGGATTCCAGGAACGGAGATGGAAGAAGTGTCCTATGTCAAGAATAAATAGCAAAAAGGCCAATTCTTTGATATATTTTACCTGTTCATCCAGGTAATAGGTTTTGAAGAAATCACATAACCAGGGACCATTTTGTCGGTTGCTGGTTTGTATGATTATAATGACTCACTGTCATTTTTTTCCAAGTGCAGAGCATACTACACTGCATTCAGCTTGTATTCTAGTCCTCACAGTCTGGTTTCTTTACGTCCTGAAGGAAAATTCTGCCACTTAATTGGTTTTGAAGTTTCATCAACTTCTTAGGATTTCCCTTCTCTTCGTGGTATTGGTGTAGTATATATTTGGCAAAGTTCTATAATGTTACGTTGTTTTGGTCAATTGTAGTAACTGACAACAGGTAGCTACAGACACCTGCAAGGCAGATGAGGTTGTAATGGCTATGACAGAGGTGGTAGCACTAAGAAGGAAAAGGTGGTATGGAGGGCTGCAGCTGTGGCAATGGCAGCTGAGGCAGACAGCTGCTTCTGGAACAGTAAGAACAAAAACTATTAAGTAGACGTAGAGTTAGAGAATTGGCTAAGAGTGGCTCTGCCCAGGAACTGAGAAGCGGTTTCTTAATGATTCTTAGATTACGTCTCTTCAATCTGTTTTCCAAGTCAGTTATTTCTGATATGGTACCTTATATTTTCTTTTGTTTTTCCAGTTTTTCACTTTCTGTTAATATTTCTTGTTATCTCATGGAGTCCTTACCTTCAATTTGGTTCATTATCATTTTCAAGGAGTTTTTTTTAATTAGGTAAGATTTTGTACTTCTTGTTCCAAGTTGTTATTTCCCTTTCCAATTCTTTACTCCATCCTTCTCATTTTTTTTTCAAATTTTTTTCCTTTGCTGTTCTCATATTATTTATAAATATATTTTAAGCTCTTTTTTAACTCCTGCTTCATTTCTTCAAAGAATTTTAGTTGAATTTGTGCCCATACTGCATTTATTTTTGAGGCTTTGCTCACAGATGTTTGGGAGTCATTCTTTTCTTCTGAGTTGGTATTGTGGACATCCCTAGGGGGATTCTCTTTTTGTTTGCTGATTCTTCCAGCCTACTTCCTGACTTTGGACTTTATGAAAGAGCCTGGCTCTTTGACACTTTTGGAGTCCATTTGACAATGGAAATGCTAATGCTTTCTTGGGTATATTAAGTGTTGTGTTATTCCAGGATCTCAGACACAGCTTAAGCTGGTACCTGCAAGCTTTCCGTGCTCCCAAAGTGATGAAGGACAAAGTTTGATTGCTATCTCTCCTTACTCTGGGCTCTGCTAATTCCTGACCTGGAACTGTGACTGAGTAACAGACCTTGGGGCTTGTCCCATTTTAGCAGACTGCTGCTGGTCAGTCACTACTAGAGTTGTAGGGGACAGAGGGGGAGCTTGCTGTAATTTTTTCCTGCTACTCCCCTATTTGGCTCTGCCTCCACAGATTCTTTAAAGAAGGAAGGACTTTTAGAGACCATTATCTTAAGCCCTTCATTTTACAGATGAGACACTACGGATCACAAAAGTACTTGCTCAAGATCACACAACTAGTGAGTCCCAGGTCTCCTGACTTCTACTTCAATTCTCTTTCTACTACGCCAAAATGTCTCAAGGCATGTCCAAGAATCTGCTGCTGCTAACAAAAATGGATGTATAAAAAAGTACGATAAAAGCAAGAAAGCATTTAGTTTTAGTGATTTTTTTTTACTGCCTTAGAAAGTACTAAACTTCGCAATATTTCAAATACTTTGAATCCATCAATAAAAGAAAGCAATTTAATAAATTAACCAAATATGCCCAATTTCATTTTTTAAATTACAACCATTTTTCATGTTAGTAATGCTCTAATAAAAAATTCTGACATACAACCTTAGTCTACAAGGCTGAAGCAACCATCTCAGCAACTTCAAACCAACAACTACTACTGGCAAATTTAATTCTAATTTTTCTCAAAGGAAAGAAAGTTCAATTCAAAATCAATGTTATGCTCCATTTAAAACAACTGACCAACATTACAGTTAAACCTCCCAGGATAAATAACACTGCTGATTGAAAGTATCTGCAATAATCAATCAATAAATAAACATTTACTAAGTACATATCATGTGTCAGATACTACTAAGCACTGGGGATAGAAAAAGAGGGAAAAGACAGTCCTTGCCCTCCAAGAGCTTACAATTTAATGAGGGAGACAACATGCCAACAAATATATACAAAGCAAGCAAGGACAAATAGGAAATGATTAACGGAGGGAAGGCACTGGCATTAAGAGGGGTTGGGCAAGGCTCCTGCAGAAGGCTGAATTTTAGTTAAAACTTAAAGGAAACCAGGGAGGTCACAGTCAGAATGGAGAAGGGAAAGCATTCTAAGCATGGGAGACAGCCACAGAGAATGCCAGAGCTGAGAAATGGAGTGTCTTGTTCATGGAACAGCCAGGAGAGGCCAGTGTCACTTGTACATAGTGAGTGCATAGTAAATGTTTATGGAATACTGATTAGATTGAATCTGAATTCTTCCTTGAGCAAATAAAATCTATCTTACCCATTCAAACATTCAAATTTCTCAGTTCATTGCTCTAAATGGGTCCTATATTCTACTTACACTAATTGGCTTTATATCACCTATATAGCCCATCCTTACTCTCATACTGGTTCTTTCTGCCACTTGTAACAGCCTCTTTCCACAAAACCAAATCTTACATTTTCTTCTTTATCTACTTCTTTGATAATGGTTTATTTTCTGTAAGGCTTATATTCTATTTACACATTTTTATATACGTATCAACAGTTGCCATAGGTGTCTAATCATTTCAACTAGACTGTAAATTCGTCAAAGACAAGAATCACTTTCTCTATGCTGGCCACACAAGTGGTGCTCAATTTACAGATAAAAATTATTAAATAAAAAACCCAAAGCAAAGAAACTTCAGATATCTACATAAGAAAAAAATCAGACACTGGACTAAAAAACAGACAACCAAAAATTCCAACCACAATGTTATATTGCCCGATATGTATTATTATTATTTCCCTGACTATATTAACAAATATAACATCTAAAGACAGAATAAAAGTGAAGAAACTATGGAAATGCCTAAACAGAAAAAAAAAATTAATACAGATAACTAAGTCTGAAACTGTCCATATTAATGCTTATATTCTCCCCATTACCTAATCAACTGAACTAATTCCTGTCTCAAAAAATATTTTTTAATGGTACTATTAGCTTGCAGAGTCTGACACAGGGAAAACTATTGACAAAGGAATACATCATTACTCAACAGAACAAGAAATCAAGTATTCAAAGATGCCCAAGGTAAGGAGGAAAAGGTTCATTTTCAGGTAAATTGGTTATATTTTCTGTGTCCAGTGCATTTTAAGATAATAAATAATTTGTTTTAGAATCCATACTTTTGCTAATCAATATCAAATTGTTACTGTAGTTTGAGTGGGCCTTTAAGATACTTATATTTCAAATCTAGAAACTATAATGCTGAAAATAACAAATTCACTGCTCTCAGAACAGTATTCAACTAACTCTCAGTTGTTCCTGTCTCCCTAGGACTCCTTCCTTTCCCTCCCTCCCCCTACTTCAAGGCTATTTATTGTTCAGGTATATGTCTCCATGGCAATAAAGTACCCAAGGAAATTCTAAAACATCAAGAAAGGAAGACTAATTTTTATTATTTTTGCTGTGGTTGAATCTCTGAGATTCTTTATTACAGATAAATAATTTTGCCTCTTTACCTATGTAGTTTTAGTTACTTGCCTATGTAGTTTCATTCATTTGTTTATTTTTTTGCTTTTTCTTATTGCTATAGATCTTCTAGAACTAAACCAAACAATAGTAAAGAAAATGGGTGTTTTGTTTTACCCCTGATCTTATTGGAGAAACAGTTTCTCTGTTACAAAAGCTCTTAAGATACGCTGTTTACCTTTTTAATGAAAGATACATTTATTCCTGTGCTTTTTTTTTTTAGTATTTTAACATGAGTGCTGTATTTTGCCAAACTTTTTTTCTACATGTAAAGAAAAAGAAAGATTAATTTCCCAAGGAAAAAAATGTTTTCTGGGTCCAAGTTTTGTGACCTTTTGGATAAAGAACAAAGTTTACAACTAAGACACATCTTATGAAAAAGTGAAAGGTATAAGACCTTTGACCAAGGGGCAGCTAGGTGGCGCAATGAATAGAGCTCTGGCCTTGGAGTCAGGAGGACCTGAGTTCAAATCCAGCCTCAGACACTTAACACTTACTAGCTGTGACCCTGGGCAAGTCACTTAACCCCAATCACCTCACCAAAAAGCAAAACAAAACAAAACAAAACAAAAAAAGACCTTTGACCAAGAAAAATTTCTCCAAATCTTATCAGTGTAACTCTAGAAATTCAAGTTAAGAGGCAGCATAGACGACAATACATACTAATATATATCTGTATATCTCTGGGCAAGTCATTTAACCTCTCTGTCCCTAGGGCAAATCACCAGGTCTTATCTTCTAAGTTAGAGAGAAATAGCAAACTGCTATCATGCTATTATTGGTGGTAGGAGTTCCTTCCAACAATGAAATCGAACATCTTTCACAGTCATTAATATCAATGCAATTCTGTATAGGCCTATATCCTAAAAAGAAATTACCTAGGCCTAAAAGTAACAGTGGATAACAGAAATTAAAATTAAAATTGAAGTGGTAATATTCTTCTGGCTACTTCAGCTCACTACTAAAAGATGCATCACAGCTATGACAGTAAGTGAAAATTTGGTAAGTTTTTAGTAATTTAAATGTTAAAACTGGATGAAAATGTCTCTGAAACTGGCAAGCCTTTTCTGTATGGCCAAAATGTCACGGTTCTTGGTCTGCTATAAACACCTAGGTGTTCAACGAGATCAGACACTTCAATAATATCAGTAACTAGTATAGTGAGTAAAGCAATAGTGATTTGAGCTCAACAAATCTTTCTATACAGAAAGTAAGTTATAGGGCTCAACAAGAGCTCTACTTTTTAACCTTTTGGGTCAATCCCCTCTAGGACATATTAATCTGCACAAGATAAATAGGTAGAACAACATTCTGGAAGTACACAGAATACTAGCCAGAAGAAAAGTGGAAGAGAAAAGACTTTTTTTTAGATAGAAAAGGAAAATTAGGAAACCATAAACAAAGATTTAAAAAGTACATCTATTCTGGAAGGAAAGATATTAATTTAATGACTACATTTATTGTTAGTTACTCTCTTAACGGTTTTATGCACATATTTCATTTCAGTATTAAATTTCTTGGTATTTTTCGATTAAAAAAATACTCAAGTCAAGCAGAATGATTTTAGAACTTGTACTTCCAAATTACAAATATCAAAATTTCATATTAAAAGAGGTAAATTTTCCATAATATTAATAAGCTTATAAATTAGGAATTTAAAAACAATTTCCAGGTCCATTTTAGATCAATTTTATATTCCTAATGGCACCTCAAACTCAGCATGTCCAAAATTAACATCTTTTTTCTTCCTAAATCTCCTCTCCTACCAAACATCTCTATTCCTGTTAGATCATTCCAGGCACCAGACTCAAAATCTCAAAACTCATCTTTGATTCTTTCCCCTCTTAACTCCCCAAAAGCAGCTGCTAAATTCTGTCAATTTTGACTCTGCAGTATTTCTGGCACCTATCTCCTCTTTTACCAAGAACCAACTAGACTAGTAGTTTCCTGAGTGTGGTGTCCCTTCTGGTCTGTTCCCTCTCTAATTTAGTCTTTATATTTATTGCTGCTAGAGTAATTTTCCTAAAGATCTGATACTCCATCTTCATAATACGGTTTTAGCCTATCATTCCAATCTTCTTTTTTTTTTCAGAGTACTCCCCGCTTATACAAGTTCTCAAGCCAAACTAGACTACTCATACTTTCTAGTTCTTATACTAACTTTTCACAAAGACCCCCCAACCATATCTGGAAGAGTTTCCCCTCCCTCCCTACACTATCATCTCCACTTACAGAAATATTCTCCATGCTCCTATTCAGTTGCTGATCCTCTAATGAAGCCTCCCCTGATCTCCAGCCAGAAATAATTCCCCCATCAACCAATCTCTCTCATTTCTATTTTATTGTTCCTGTGCTTTAGGCATTTAGGCAGCTAGGTGGCACTGTGCCCAGAATCAGGACAAGTTCAAATTCAACCTCAGACACTCACTAGTGTGACCCTGAGAGACACATCACTTAAGTTCTGTTTGCCTCCATTTCCTTAACTGTAAAATGAGGAAAATAACAACACCTACCTCAAAGGGTTGCTGTGAAGTTCAAATGAGATAACATTTAGCACATTAGGTGTTATATAAATGCTTGTACCCTCCCCCATCACATATCAAACTTTAATATTAAATTATAAACTCCTTTAAGGCAAGAATTATATCATTTTCCATCTTTGTATCCTCAGACCCTAGCACAGTACACACAGCAGGCATTTCATACATGCTGCTTGAACTGAAGATAAGCAAGAAAAATACTAAAATCTTAATGACTGCTCAATATCAATAACTAACATTCTTATACATACTTTTAAGTAATCCATAACTTGGTTTACTATTCCTCAAGGTACTGGAGTTCATTTCCATATAATATTCAACCCAATTATATTCTACAATGACACCTGCTGGCCATTCAGAATTAGTCATTAGCTCTCTAAATAATCTGGTATTCTGGTTACATAACAGGAAAAAAACAACACAGGCATAAAAGCAAAAATTACTTTCAGGCATCTCAGCACACTTGTAAATAAAATTTAAGATTACAAGGATTTCACTAAAAGGAAGAATTGGAGACATGCTATGTGAAGACAGACAAGGTTTGTGAAAGGCACATAAAAATATTTAAAATAAAATCACTCTCTTTGCATAGTGCCTAGGACATAAATACCTGTTAACTGATTCTCAAAGAATCATCTTTTTCCCTTATCTGAAATTCAAAATTAGGTGTGAGATTATAATGGTGAAATTACGGTGGGGAAAAGAAGAGATAATATATTAGGAAGTAGTTCTGAAACTGGGTAAAAGAATATTATAATGCTTGAGGGTAAGTTTAAGAAAATAACATACTTGCTAACACTACTTTTGTCCTTACTTGTTTAAAAATATATGAAATTAAGAATTCATTAACATTTAAATAATCCTATCTCAAAATTCTGTTTTTCCTATGTTTTACAATTCAGGCTTTTTAATCCAGTCAGAATTTGTTCTTCCATAATGAATATTAAGGAAGTACCTGAAATTTTGTCGTTATTTATTTCATCTTATGTACCAAACTGCCATGTTTCAGGCATTTGCAGTCGATTATTATCTTTATAACAAGAGAATATAACCAATTTAAACACAGAAGATTTATACCTAGTTACAGCTACGAAAACATTTTCAAGAATGTACTCTTAACAAGTAAATAAATCTTTTCAAAAGCCACAGCAAATAGTATTTGTAGTTATGTTTGTAATTTCAGGTCATTTTCTTTGCAGTACATTCTCCAAGGTTCCTAATCTTAGGTAATAACGATGCAATACCGAGTTTCCCATTCATTACACCTCCTCCCAAAGCAAGCTCCTAATTTATACCTACCTCCTACTGTTGATACGCGAAGCTCAAGCGTCTCTTCTTTCCTGAAGGAAGAAAAACATTCAAAACGGTGCTATCAGCCTTGAGAATTAAGGCAAAAATAAATTCACAAGCCACGAAACTTTAAAATCCGCTCCATAACAAACCTCTTAACCCAGAGCCTTAAACACACATCTAGCACAAGCTCTCCGTGACTTCTCCAGTCTCAC
Source organism: Vombatus ursinus (assembly GCF_900497805.2). NCBI lineage: Eukaryota > Metazoa > Chordata > Mammalia > Diprotodontia > Vombatidae > Vombatus > Vombatus ursinus. Next base: position 25,132,293 of record NW_020954580.1, on the reverse strand, counting down.
GACTGTCGCCCGACAGTCCGCCCCCTAAACTGTACCCAGAGTGGCCGGGCCAAGACAGACGCCTGACACATCAACCCCTCCATCCAGGAGAGAGACGAACCGCGCGTCTGTATTGCTGTCTGGGAGTGTGAAATAACCAAGGGTTACATAACGTGCCCCCACAAAGGGCTCCGCGGATCGGGCTGCCCGGTCTGGACCACTGGACCTTTTCTTCCTCGCATCCCACCTACCCCCCACCTCCATCCCATCACCTCAGCAAAGAGGCTCGTTGCACTCGATTCCAGCAAAGCCTCCAGCTCGGGGCGAGGAATTCCTTCCACCCCAAGCTACACCTCCTTTACTCCCGGCCCCGCAGGCCCCACCTCGAACCCCAACCCTGGGGCCCCGCGCGCCGCCCCCGCCAGGGTCTTCCTGAGCCGCCGCCGCGGCCGCCTCCGCCTCCTCACGACCCTCCAGGCGTTTACCTGGGCAGCCAGAGGCTCGGAAGCAGCTGACTGACGACCCTTCGGGCTCCCCGACCCTCTCCCTCGGTGCAGCCCCTCCAGCGCGGCGCGCTCTCTCTCACTCGGCCGAGGAGGGAACCACCCATCCGCGTCGGCCGCGTCGAGGTCCTCGACCGCTCAGCAGGCGCCTACCTGTCACCGCCGCCGTCCCCTTCCTGCTCCAGGAGCCGCCGCCGCCGCCGCCGCCGCCGCCGCCTCTCACAGCAGCCGGCCAACTGCAACACAACAACCCGCCCTCCCATTGGGCGGCTCCACGCCCTCAACAACGGGCACGCTCATTGGCCGCTGAGCTCTCTCCACATTTCCCGCCCACTACCCCGCCTTCAGCTGCGTGCATCGCCCAAAAGGTTCCGCAACCTAGATTCCCGTTCCCCTCCGCGCTCCAAGCCTCGGCTGTAGTCGCGCTTTCTTTTAAGCAGCCAGGAAGAAAATGGTTCAGCAGTGAGACAGGCAAGTTAGAATCTCCTCCCCACCCCTACTACTCTTTCATCTTCTGCGTCCTGCCTTCCCCATCTCCCCACTGCTCTTGGCACGCTTCAACAAGCCTCGGGTTCCCCCCCCACCGCCCCAAGGTAGTTCCGTCCAGTCGACTTCCGCTTCCTCTTAGCTCTGGCTTGGGGGGTGGGGGGGGGCGGTATTGAGATTCCAGTGTCCCGGGGAGGTCAAGATTCCTGTCAGGTAACTCCGGGAGTGGGGGAGGGGAGAGAGAGAAGGTGCAGGATCGCCGAGTCTGGGGACAGGAAGGTGGGTCGCGTCTGCCCCCTTGGGGGGGTCGCGTCGGGGGCTCGAAGGAGGGTACCCCTGCCCTCCGCGTTTCTACTTGGTGCCCTCGGCGCTTCGACCAGGCCCGCCCCCGCTTCGGGAGACACTTCCTCCTCTTCTCCGCCTGTGGGAATGATCGATCTCTTGGATCCAGACTCCAAGTCCAGGAGTTCGCTCCCCCACCCTTGAAGCTGTCGGGTCACTCTGACCTTCGCTATCCCCGGAGTGTCTTCTTCTAACTTGTACGGATACAACGATCTCAGCTACAATAGCTCGGGGTCCAGGGCCTATTTTATGTACGTTTTTCGATTACCCTGTATCTCGCCACCAATGACACTATCTCCACCTCCACCCCCCCCATCCCTAACACTTAGAGAGCAGATGCCCCCACCACTTGGTGCCCTGAGAAGATTGAGGCCATCTGAAGTGAGTCCATTACGAGCACCCCTCTCCTCCTCTTCTCAGTCTTCAGAGCCCCCAGTGGTTGTCTGCTGAGTCCTTACATCAGGTCACCAAAGATATGCCCCGCTCCTCACTAAAGCGAATCAGATGAGTTAATATGTTGGCTTACAGGCTCAAAAAGTGCTTGTTTCCTGCCTTCCCTAAATTCCTTTACTTTTACTCTGTAAGATTGTAAGCTCCAGGAGGGCCAGGACTGTCATTTTTCTTTCTTTTGTATTCCCAGTGCCTAGCACAGACTGACTGTATCCAAATCCCTATTGCCTCTTTTATGACCTTAATTCGGCATTCATCTCACCTTATAATATACTTCAACTTTTTTTTTTCAACAGTCTCCTTCCCATATGCCTACAAACATGCTGAGATCACTCAGTCCTTATAATAAAGAAAGAGGGGAGGGAGGAAGGAAGGAAGACCTTCTTTTGACCTTTAAACCTATACAATTACTATCTCATATCTGTTTTGCTCTTCTGTGCTAATAACTTTCTTTAAAAGGTTGTCTATAGTTGATGACTCCTGCTTTCTCACTACCTGCTCTTTTCAACCTTTTGTTCTAGATAAATTGAGGGGTGGGGGAGGTTAGGGGTGGGCTCTCGTTATTCTGTTGAAACTGCTCTCTCAAGGCAATGGTATTCTGTTTTCCAAATCTAATAGCCTTTTTTGCATTACTCATTTTCATTGAGCATTTGACCTTGCAATAGTCTTTCCTCCTCCCTTAACTTAAACTACGCTTCTGAATTGCTTCTCTGCCTTTTGCTAGTAGTTCATCCTCTTTGCAACTCCTTAAGCACAGAACTGATACTTCCAGTTCACGGATGTGTTACTCTCTCCATAATTGGGCTTTAATTTGTCATTTCAGGCTTATTTCATAGTACATAGGTATCCCATAAGGGTCTGTCCTCGGCCCTCTTCTTTCTCTACAATCCATTCCTTGTTGACATCATTCATTTCCACAGCTTCAACTACTGTCTTCCTGCAGATGACTGCCAAAACTTTAATCTCCAGTCTTGACCTGTCTTCTCAGCTCTAAACTCACATCTCTTCAATACTTATAGGACTTCAGTACCTGATATTCTCACCGGCACTTTAATCTCCTTGGATCCAAAACCAGTTTTAGTGTAGGGTTTTAGGTTTGGAAAGGACTTTAGAGATAATTTAATCCAAGGGCTTTTTATGAATTGGGATATTTTAAGTCCCAAGATACTAAATGATTTATGCAAAGTACAGTATACAGATATTCTGTGAAGATCAAATGACATAATGTATGTAGAGTGCTTTGCAAACTTTAAAGCGCTATATAGATAAAGCTGTTGTTACTTATTGTAGTAAATTGAAGGGCAAAGATACTGTGTGATATTGTGTAGTTGTCTATGTAGGCATCCCTTCTGCCTACTACACTACAAGCTGGTTGAAGGCAAAGATTGCCATATATGTCTTTGATAACTTCCCTTGTATCTAGCACATATACTCTTTAAGGAGAGGGACTGTTATTCTTCATCTTTGTGTTCCTGGCACAGCTCCTTAGACATAGTAAGCATTTATGTTTGTTGAATTTTAAAAGTAGTAATGTCAGTCGATGATGCTGGTTCAGATTATTAAAAGTCAAGTTCCTACCCCTTCTCTTAAACAATAAACTACCAAAGTGGAAAGTAACACAAACTATCAGTCACACTCACTTTTTTAGGCTGTTTTGCTTAACTTTTTTATTGAAAAGTACTGTTGGGGATGAGGTTGGGAATGTAGGAAAATAATATATCAAAATAATGTTTTGTTTTGTTTTTGAAAAATCCTCTCCCTAAAAAGCCCCCCATAAAATCAACAGCCTTCTTTTTGCAGTGTGCCATTTGGCTTATTTGTGTGCTTACCAAACTTACCAGATATTTGAAGAGGAAAAAGGTTGTTTTTTTTTTTTTTAAAGATTTATTTAGATCTTAACATTTTGAACCACCGTTTAGAACCATCACAATTTAGCTTTAAAACTGAACAATCAGCAGTCATTTATAAGCGATTACTACGTGCTAGGCAGTGTGCTAATCCATGGGGATACAGAGAAAGGTAAAAACTGTTCTTGCCCTCTAGGAGCTTATGAACATTCATATACAGAATGAAGTAAGCAGAACCAGAAAATTATTACACCAATATTACACAATATTACACAACTACAGCAGGGTAAATGGCAAGAACAACAAGAACCAAAAACACCCATGAAATAGAATGTTGTATGATCATAGTGACGAAGCTTGGCCCCAAAGAAGGAATGAGAACGTATTCTTCTTTATAGAGATGGAAAACTATGGGGGTGGGACATTGTATGTAATACTGCCTGACTCAGTTGATGTGTTGATTGCTTTTGCTAAATTGCCTTTTTTTTTTTTTTAATTTAAATAAGGAATAGCTTGCAAGTTAGGCATGAGAAGTATGATATGTTCAGAATAAAGGTGATGTAAACATAAAAGATAAGGTTTGTTTATTTTTAATTTTAGTCATATCAGCAAATATCTTGAAGGTAGAAAGAGCACTTGATTTAAAGCCAGAAGATTTGGGCTCCAGTTCTGAGCTCAGATGCTTAGTTCCTCTTTTGCAAAATGAAAAGAGTTAGACTAGAAGATCTCAAAAGTACCTCCCAGTTCTAAGTAAGTATCTAATTTTATGAACATGGAAATAAAATCAGATGAATGGCCAAAAAAAATTGGTATTCTTGCCTAGGATCATAACAAAACTCAAAGGGACCATTGTGATCATCTAGTCCAGAGGTGTCAAACATTGCCATATGCACCCCACCAGGGAACCAGAACCACATTAATATGTAATTAAGATATGTTTAACAAAACAAATAAAAATGCAATAAAACATAATAATATGTTATTTTCTAAGTCAATATGTGGCCAGCAATTAACCTTATATATGGTTTAGTGGTCCCCCTTTCTATTTGAGTTTGACGTTAGTGATCTAGTGCAGTCACCTTATTTCATAGATGACGAAACTGAGGCCCAGAGACAGTGTGTCTGTTCATGGTAATAAAGATATAAATATCAGATCTGAGAATCAAACTTAGGTCCTCTGATTTCAAATTAGATCCTCTATCATGCCATACTTCAACTGATATTTTTAAAAATTAAGTTATTTTTTAAATAGATTGACCATCTATACCCCAATTTTTTTATACTACCCTGCCTTTTGAATTGCAGTGTGTTCTGTGACAAATGCTGAGTTGCCCCTGTTAATCCTGTAATTTCTCTTTCAATAAGAGGTTTTTACCTAATCTTAAACCCTTTTTAATCATCCTTCTAGCGACATTAAAAATCTAACTTGGATATTTGCTGTGTAATCTTGGAATTGGGGTTATATGATAAAAAGCTAGCAATGTGATAAAATTGGGGCAATACCATTTGTTCTACCTACCCTGCAGAGTTGCAGTTCATTAACATTTATTAAGACTTTATTCAGGGGTAGCTAGGTGGCAAAGTGGATAAAGCACTGGCCCTGGATTGAGGAGGACCTGAGTTCAAATCCGGCCTCAGGCACATAACACTTACTACCTGTGTGTGACCCTGGGCAAGTCACTTAACTCCATTGCCTAGCCAAAAAACAAAAGGCTATTTAATGGACTATTGCTTTGAGGAAAGTAAGGTTTACAAAATCTTACAAAAGATGGAAGCTATCATTGAGAGAGAAAGTATTTATTAAACCCTTACTCTGAGCCAGGCACTATACTAAGCATTGGGGTTACAGGTAAAGCAAACAAAAAAGGCCTTACCTTCCTGTGATTAACCCTCCATGTCCAGAAATCGTAGGCTATATATTCCTTGTTTATTTTAATTTCTTTCTATAGGCATGGCACATGGACATGAGCATGGACATGGTCATGGTCATGGAAAAATTGAACTCCCTGATTACAAACAGTGGAAGATAGAAGGAACGCCACTACAGCGAGTTCAGGAGAGGCTGGCTAAGCAAGGTCTCAGGGATCCATGGGGCCGGTAAGAGGACCTCCGTAGCTTGGATGTAATCATCCTATAACATCAATTAGAATATCAGTTATTATTTCCTCTATATCCTTTCCTGAAGAAAAAAAATATTTGTTGGTGTTACATTGACTTTTTGTTGGCTGTACTCTGTTGCGTGCAGCAGGAGTCCTTCTGATGGGTGATAAAAGCTTTTCCACAGATATCACATAATACAGGGATTAGTGAGTCATGGCATATTTTCTGCTCTAGAAGAGAGGTTATCATCATCTAAATTGATCTTATACGTCTAGTCTCTAACAGTTTCAGTCAGTGATTTTAGGAAGACTTTTGAGTGGTAATCTATATTTATCCAGGGTAAATGCGTTAGTAGGAAAATTAATCATACTCATTGTTGTTCTGACATATCTAGCAGGATATTATATTTTTTAGTAATATTTTCCCCAATTATATGTAAAAACAATTTTTAACATTTTTTTTTAATTTTGAGTTCCAAATTTTCTCCCTGCCTCCCTTATCTCCCCCTCCCTAAAGATGGTAAGCAATTTGATATAGGTTATATAAGTGCAATCATGTAAAAGCATATTTCCATATTAGTCATATTGTGAAAAAAGAAACAGACCAAAAGAAAAAAATATAAAAAAAATAAAGTGAATAATAGTATGCTTCAGTCTGCATTCATATTCTAGTTCTTTCTCTGGATGTGGACAGCATTTAAAACATCATGAATCATTTGGAACTGTTTTGGATCGTTACATTGCTGAGAGTAGCTAAGTCATTCACAGTTGATCATCGCGCAATGTTGCTGTTACTGTGTACAAAGTTCTCCTGGTTCTGCTAACTTCATTTTGCATCTGTTCGTGTTAAGTCTTTGTAGTCATTTCTTATAGCACAAATAGTATTCCATACCATATACCACAACTTGTTCAACCATTCCCCAATGATGAGCATCTCCTAAATTTCCAATTCTTTGCCACCACAAAAAAAGTGAACAGGATATTCTTTCCCAAAGTGCTATCGATTCAATTCATCTTTCTATTTTAAAAGTAGCCAGAAGGAAAAATGCCAGAGCAAGAAACAGTAATTTATGCTGCTCAGTGTAGGTCCCTCCCTCTGAAAACAGCTGTAATCACCATTAAGTGATTGTAGTCTTATGCCTGGCTGGATCCATCCCAGAGACCCAGGATTTTATTAAATACTCTTATAATAGCATACTTACTACATATGGACATAGAAGAAAAATCAGGTTGAATAACTCTTACCTCAGTAAAATCTAAAATAACAAGACTACTATGAAATACATGATTGTTCATTCATAGATTATTTTACATGTTAAGTTCCGGCATAAATAGACCAATCTGTCTTATTCCATAGAAAAGTGACTAATGGATTGTTATTTGGTCCTCTGCATATGTCTACCTGAAAGTTAGAGATTAAATATGAAATTTTTACAACCAGGCTATTGTGACTAAGACTTTTTTTTCTGATTGATTTTTTTTTTTTACCCCTAGCAATGAAGCTTGGCGATACATGGGTCGTTATGGAAAACCTGCTACTTTGTGGGCTGCTTTGACAAGAGGATTCAAATGGGGTTTTGGAGCATTTTTATTAGCTGTCGGAGTAGAATATTTCCTAACTGCACCAAAGAATGAGGAAGAACATGCTTCTAAACACTGAAGTTAGGACATAAAGGAATCATAATTAGCTATTTAGAGTGAATGTTTGCTGTACTGTAGTTTGCTTGCTTGCCATGTTAAAGATTAATATTAAAATTTCACTTGGTAAAAGAACCTATATGCCTGGTTTTGTCATTATATCCAAATATATAACGTACAAATCTATATCAGTTTATACTACTATATCTATATCTATATAACTATATCTATATCTATATAACTACTAGAGTTTTTGGATTTCCTTACATGAATATATCTTATTATACACAGAAGTGCTGAGTGCTTGGTTCTCTTTTAAGCTTTTAATAAACTTCAGTAACCTAAAAAAGCACTAAGACTTTTGTGACACCCTGTATAATACCACTTTGTCCCTTCCCTTTTACCTCTTACTCCTTTTGAATAGTGTATACCCTTCAATAGCCACATTCTGATTATCACATCAAATCTTGATGTTACCTATGAGATCAAATTCGTTTTAGGACTACTAATTAACTTTGCTTTTTACATTTACTTAGAACTTATTTTTTAAAAATTTATTTTGATTTATCAACAATCACTTCCATAAGATTTTGAGTTGTAAATTTTTCTACCTCTCCTTCGCCACCTCCCTCCCCAAGATGGCATGCAATCTGCTATAGGCTCTACATGAACATTCCTATTAAACGTATTTTCACATTAGTGATGTAAGGAAGAATTAGAACCAATAGAAGGAACCACAAGAAAGAGGAAACAAAACATGTGTGCTTTGATCTACATTCAAACTCCATAGTTCTTTCTTTGGATATGGATAGCATTTTCCATCATGAGATGTCTTAGATCTTTGTGTTGCTGAGAAGGGCTAAGTCTATCAAAGTTAGTCATCCCACAAAGTGGCTGTTATTGTGTACAACATTCTCCTGGTTCTGCTTACTTCACTCAGCATCAATTCATGCAAGTCTTTCCAGGTTTTTTTGATCCACCTGCTCATTTCTTACAGCACAATATTATTCCATTATATTCATATACCATAACTTGTTCAGCCATTCCCCAATTGATGGGCAGCCCCGCAATTTCCAATTCTTTACCACCACTAAAAGAGCTGCTCTAAATATTTTTGTATATGTGGGTCTTTTTCCCATTTTTATGATCTCTTTGAGATATAGCCCTAGAAGTGCTATTGCTGGGTCAAAGGGTAAGCACATTTTTATAGCCCTTTGGGCATAGTTCAAATTACTCTCCAAAATGGTTGAATCATTTCACAACTCAATGCATTAGTGTTCCAATTTTCCTACATCTTCTATCATTTTCCTGTTTTGTCACGTCGGCCAATCTGATAGGTGTGATGTGGTACCTCAGAGTTGGTTTGATTTGCATTTCTCTAATCAATAGTTATTTAGGGCATTTTTTCATTTGACTATAGATGGCTTTCATTTCTTCATCTGAGAACTACCTGTTCATATCCTTTGACCATTTATCAATTGGGGAATGGCTTGTATTCTTAGAAATTTGACTTAATTCTCTATATATTTTAGAAATGAGGCCCTTATCAGAGACACTGGTTGTAAAAATTCTTTCCCAATTTTCTACCTTCCTTCTAATCTTAGTTGCATTGGCTTTGTTTGTGCAAAAACTTTTCAATTTAATGTAATCAAAATTATTCATTTTGTATTTCATAATGTTCTCTATCTCCTGTTTGGTTATGAATTCTTCTGTTTGCCATAAATCTGCCAGGTAAACTATTCCTTGCTCTCCCAGTTTGCTTATAATATCAGCCTTTGTATCTAAATCATGAACCCATTTTGACTTTATTTTGGTATATGGTGTGAGATTTTGGTCTATGCCTAGTTTCTGCCATACTCTTTTCCAGTTTTCCCAGCAGTTTTTTTTCGAAGAGTGGGTTCTTATACCAGAACCTGGGGTCTTTGGATTTATCAAATAATAGATTACTATAGTCACTGACTATTGTGTTTTGCATACCTAACCTATTCCACTGATCCACCACTCTATTTCTTAGCCAGTACCAAGTAGTTTTGATGATTGCTGCTTTATAATACAATTTAAGATCTGGAATGGCTAGGCCATCTCCTCCTGCACTTCTTTTCATTAATTCCCTTGTTATTCTGGACCTTTTGTTATTCCAAATGAATCTAGTTATTATTTTTTCTAGCTCTATAAAATAATTTTTGGTAGTTTGATTGGTATGGCACTGAATAAGTAAATTAGCTTAGGTAGAATTGTCATTTTTATTATATTAGCCCCACCTATCCATGAGCAACTGATATTTCTCAATTATTTAGATCTGATTTTATTTGTGTGAGAAGTCTTTCATAATTGTGTTCATATAGTTCCTGAGTTTGTTTCAGTAGGTAGACTCCTAAATACTTTATAATGTCTACAGTAACTTTAAATGGAATTTCTCTTTCTATCTCTTGCTATTGGGCTTTGTTGGTAATATATAGAAATGCCCATGATTTATGTGGGTTTATTTCGTAGCCTGCAACTTTGCTAAAGTTGGTTATTATTTCAAGTAGTTTTTTACTTGATTCTCTAGGATTCTCTAAGCATATCATCTGCAAAGAGTGATAGCTTTGTTTCTTCTTTGCCTATTCTAATACCTTCGATTTCTTTTTCTTCTCTTATTGCTAAAGCTAACGTTTCCAGTACCATATTGAACAACAGTGGTGATAATGGACATCCTTGTTTCACCCCTGATCTTATTGGAAATGCTTCATGCTTATCCCCATTACATATGATGCTTGCTGAAGGTTTTAGGTGGATGCTGCTTATTATTTTAAGGAAGACTCCATTCATTCCTATGCTCTCTAGAGTTTCTAATAGGAATGGGTGTTGTATTTTGTCGAAAGCTTTTTCTACATCTATTGAAATGATCATGTGATTTCTGTTAGTTTAGTTGTTGATATGATCAATTGTGCTGATAGTTTTCCTAATATTGAACCAGCCCAGCATTCCTGGTATAAATCCTACCTGGTCATAGTGTATTATTCATGTGATAAGTTGCTGTAATCTAATTGCTCATATTTTATTTAAAATTTTTGCATCTATATTCATTAGGAAAATTGGTCTATAGTTTTCTTTCTCTGTTTTGATTCTTCCTGGTTTAGGTATCATCACCATATTTGTATCATAAAAAGAATTTGGTAAGACTCCTTCTATTTTCCCAAATAGTCTATATAGTATTGGAATTAATTGTTCTTTAAATGTTTGATAGAATTCGCTTGTAAATCCATCTGGCCCTGGAGATTTTTTCCTAGGTAGTTCATCAATGGCTTGTTCAATTTCTTTTTCTGAGATGGGGTCATTTAAGTATTTTACTTCTTCTACTGTTAATCTGGGCAATTTATATTTTTATAAATATTCATCCATTTCACTAAGATTGTCAAATTTATTGGCATACATTTGGGCAAGTTAGTTCCTAATTATTGTTTTAATTTCCTCTTCATTGGTGGTGGATTCACCCTTTGGATTTTTGATACTGGTAATTTGGTTTTCTTTTTTTTAATTAAATTAACTAAAGATTTATCTATTTTATTGGTTTTTTCATAAAACCAGCTCTTAGTTTTATTTATTACTTCTATAGTTTCCTTAATTTCAATTTTATTAATCTCTCCTTTGGTTTTCAGTATTTCTAATTTGGTATTTAATTGGGGATTTTTAATTTGTTCTTTTTCTAGTTTTTTTAGTTGCATGCCCAATTCATTGATCTCCTCTTTATCTATTTTATTCATGTAAGCATTTAGAGATATAAAACTTCCCCTAGGAACTGCTTTGGCTGCATCCCATAAGTTTTGGTATGTTGTATCATTATTGTCATTCTCTTGAATGAAGTTATTGATTGTTCCATGATTTGTTGTTTGACCCATTCATTCTTTAGGATTAGATTATTTAGTTTCCAATTATTTTTTAGTCTATCTTTCCATGACCCTTTATTACATATAATTTTTATTGCATCATGATCTGAAAATGATGCATTTAATATTTTTGCCTTTCTGCGTTGGATTGTGAGGTTTTTATGCCCTAGTATGTGGTCACTTTTTGTGTAGGTGCCATGAACTGCCGAGAAAAAAGTACATTCCTTTCTATCCCCATTCAATTTTCTCCAGAGGTCTACCATATCTAACTTTTCTAAAATTCTATTCACTTCCTTAACTTCTTTCTTGTTTATTTTGTGATTGTATTTATCTAGTTTAGAGAGGGGGAGGTTGAGGTCCCCCACTAGTATAGTTTTGCTGTCTATTTCTTTCTGTAACTCCTGAACTTCTCTTCTAAGAATTTGGATGCTATACCACTTGGTGCATATATGTTTAGTAATGATATTACTTCATTGTCTATGGTGCCTCTTAGCAGGATGTAGTTTCCTTCTTTATCTCTTTTGATAAGATCTATTTTTGTTTTTGCTTTGTCTGAGATCAGGATTGCTACCCCTGCTTTTTTTACTTCAGTTGAAGCATAACAGATTCTGCTCCTGCCTTTTTACCTTTGCCCTGTGTGTGTCCCTCTGTTTCAAATGTGTTTCTTGTAAACAGCATATTGTAGGATTATGGTTTTTAATCCATTCTACTATCCACTTCAGTTTTATGGGAGAGTTCATCCCATTCACATTCACAGTTATGATTACTGTCTGTGTCTTTCTCTCCATCTTATTTCCCCTGTTTATGCTTTTCTTTCTCCTTTCTCCCTTTCCCTCCTCACTAGTGTTTTGCTTTTGATCACTGCCTCTCTCAGTCCTTCCTCCCTTAGTCCCACGACTTCCTTCTATTAGCCCCCTCCCTTTTCTTCCTCTTTACCTTTACTACTTCTTTGCTCCCTTCTATCCTCCCTCCCTTTCTCTTCCATTGTCCCTCCTACTGCCTGCAGGGCAAGTTAGATTTCTCTACCTAACTGATTATGTTATTCCCTCCTTGAGCCAAATCTGATGAGCATAAGGTTCAAACAATGCTCATCTCCCTCCCTTCTTTCCCCTTACTATAATAGATTTTTTTGTAACTTTTCCTATAACATAATTTACCCTTGTCTGCCTCCTGCTTTCCTTTTCTCCCAGTACAATCCCTTAGTTAGATCAGATTAATGCACTTACTTAGATCCATTTAACCCACTTAATTATATTTTTTTATCATTACATCAAAGTCAACTTATACCCACCCCCTCTATGTATACCCCTTTAAAAGGTATAATAACAATACAGTTCTCAAGAGTTACAAATGTCATCTTCCTTTGTAGATATATAAACAGTTTGCCCTTATTAATAACATGTGTTTTTTTCTGTCTTGTCTTTGGCCTGGTAATTTTGGAATTTGGCTACTATATTCCTTGGAGTTTTCAATTTGGGATCTCTTTCAGGAAGTGATCCGGTGGATTCTTTCTATGGCTATTTTACTCTCTGGTTCTAGGACCTCAGGCAGTTTTCCTTGATGATTTCCTGAAAGGTGCTGTCCAGGCTCTTTTTTTCATAGTGACTTTCAGATAGACCAATAATTTTAAATTCTCTCTCCTGGTTCCATTTTCTAAGTTAGTTGTTTTACCAGTGAGGTATTTTATGTTTGATCTATTTTTTCATTCTTTTTTTTTCATTTTTCATTTTTCATTCTTTTGTTTCTGTTTGACTGATTCTCACTCTCTCATACAGTCATTAGCTTCCACTTGCCCAATTTTTAACAAATTGTTTTCTTCCATTAGATTTTGTACCTCTTTTTCATTTGGCCCATTTTTTTTTTTTTTTTTTGGCCAGGCAGTGGAGTTAAATGACTTGCCCAGGGTCACACAGCTAGTAAGTGTTATGTGTCTGAGGCTGGATTTGAACTCAAGTTCTCCAGGGCTGATGCTCTATCCACTTTGCCACCTAGGTGCCCCCCCCATTTTATTTTTTAAGGAGTTCTTCTCAGTGAGTTTTTGTTTCTCCTTTTCCGTTTGGCCAATTCTACTTTTTAAAGAGTTGTTATCTTCAGTGTACTTTTTTCCCAGTTGGCCAATTTATTTTTCAAGGACTTGTTTTCTGCAGTTAATTTTTGTTCTTCCTTTTCCAAGCTATTGACTCTCTCTTGCATACCTCTCATTTCTTTTCCCAATTTTTCTTCTACCTCTCTTATTTGACTTTTAAAATTCTTCTTGAGCTCTTCCAAGAAGACTTTTTGGGCTTTAGACCAGTTCATATTCCCTTTTGAGGTTTCAGATGTGGGTTTGTTGACAATGTTGTCCTCTTCAGAATTTCCACCTTGATCTTCATTGTCCCCATAATAAGAATCTCTGGTACATTTCTTTTTGCTCCTGGTATTTGCTAATTTCCTGTCCTTTAAAGAGATTGAACTCTCCTGCTGGGGAACCGAGGGCACTGACTCAAGCTTCTTGCGCTGAGAGCCCAGGGCCTGGTCACTGGCTTTGTGTCCTGGGGCCTCAGGTGCTAGCAGCTGGAGACTGTAGGGTTCTGGCAGCTTACCTGGTGTTGGGCTGGAATCAGCAACACTGGAGCTCTAGGGGTAGGATTGGGTAGTGTGGTTCTTGGAGATTTCCTGCTCACTTAGGCCTTTGGCTTTCTTTGGCTTCTTACAAATGGATGTTTTGCTGCTGAAGGATGTTTCTCCCCCGGGAGCTTTCCCTCTTGGAGTTGTGCTTCCCAGGGTTTTGCTGAGGCGCTGGGAGACTTGGCTACCTGAGAACACCATGGCATGTCATGGTTTTCTGAGCCGGTTTCCACTGGTTCCCCTGTCCATACTGAAGCACTCGAGGGTCCTAGTGTTGGTGCTTGCCTGCTCCACTACCTGGGGTTCAGGATCTCCCCCTGGTATGCTGAGGTGGGGCTTTCTGCTAAGGTGCTGGGACATCAACTGTTCTGTACTGCTTCCCCTCCCTCCAGGGCAAGAGGGGCCTTTCCTGGTTAATCCCACAAACTTCCTGGGCTACAGGACTGCTGCAGCCTGTCTTTCTGCTGGGTCTGCTATTCCTGGGTTTTTCCTGGGGCAATATTTTCTGGGCTTTCAGAGGTTAATAAGGGAAGGTGAGAGTGATTTTTTACTCTGCCATCTTGGCTCTCTGAGCTTAATTGTTAATAAACACCTGGGGTCATGTTTTTTTTTTGTTGCTGATTGCTTTCTTGGACGTTTTTTCCTGTTAATTTCTGGTGTTTCTAATGAAGATTCACTCTGTGCTTTACTCTTGGTCAATATACATAGGCAGTTCCCTCCCCCCACCTCACCTTCCCCTTCGTTTTCAGGTTAAAGCCCTCTTGATTAGATTAGCCTAGATCTTGTTTCACTTCTATCAAAAGCTACAGTGGCTCCTTCTTGGAACCCTCCTTTAACTGGTATTGAAGACACTGTAAGATACAATTCAGGACACCTTACCTTTCTGATTTTATATTATTTCCCTCAAGGTACTCTTTATCCAGTAATGTGAGGCCCTCACTCTGTCCCCAAATACAAATTTCACTTTCATACCTCATGTTCTTTGTTCAGGCTATTTAATCATTTAAAGCCAAATCAGATGAAGCTATTTCATTCCAGCTAAGGAGACTAAACAATTTGGCTGGACTACAAGGTGTGGGAGGGGAAATCATGTACAGTAAAGCTGGAAAGATGGGTCCAAGTCAGGTTGTGAAGGCTTTGAAAACTAAACAGAAGAGTTTGTATTTTATACCAGAGGCAATAAGGAGGAATGAGATTTGTTTAAATAGGGGAGTGACCTGCTCAGATCTTCACTTAAGGAAAATCACATTGGCAGCAATGTGTGAGATGGACAGAAATAGGCAGAGACTTAGGGTAGAAGTCATAACCAAGAGGATGCTGCAGTAATCGGGATGGGATGCAGTAAGGGCCTGAGCAAGGGGGTATTTGTGTGAGTAGAGATGTCAGATTTGAGAGATATAGAAGCAGAAATGGCAAGACTTGGCAACCAATTATATGTGTGGAGAGTGAGGAATTGAAGCTAACACCGAGGTTAAAAACCCAAGAGACTGGAAAAATGGTGGCACTTTCAACAGAAATAAGGAAGTTTGGAAGGAGGGTGGGTTTGGGGAGAAAAGATAGTAAAGTTTCATTTAAAACATATTGGATTTGATAAGTCTTTCAGATATCCTTTTGAAGTATCCAGTAGGCAAAAATATACCCACAAAACTGAGCAGTCATTAAAACTTCTATTTATAAAAATACAGAATAGACAAAATAACAGAATGCTCAATTTTGTGTCCAGTCATTTTAGTTGTGTCTGACTCTATGATTTTGGAGTTTCAGAGTTTTCTTGGCAAAGCTACTGGAGTGGTTTGCCCTTTCCTTCTCCAGTTCATTTTACAGGTGAGGAACCTGAAGCAAACTGGATTGAGTGACTTGCCCAGCGTCACACAGCTTGTAAGTATCTGAGGCTGGATTTTAACATAGGAAGATGAGTCTACCTGACTCCAGGCCTGGCATTCTATCCACTACGCCACCTAGCTGCCCTGGAATGCCAGTTAGAGATTTTAAATAATACAGTTTTGAAAAAGGAAATGGAACTAGTCATAAAGGAACTGCCAAAAAAAAAAACATCTGTCCCAGATAGATTTACAGGAGTCCTCCGTCAAAAAAAAAAAATACACTACACATATTATTCTCAAACATTGAGAAAGAAAACACCCTGCCAAATTTATTATAGATATATAAGACCAATATCTAAACCAGGGAAAGATAAAACAAAGAAAGAATAATAGTAATAGCTAATATTTTTCTAGCGCTTTAAAGTTTCCATAATACTTTACATATGTAACCAGCAGATAGTGCTGTGGGGCAGAGTTTGAATAAGGAAATACCACCACTACCATTACCTCCTTTGGAATTTTTGAGGTTTACTGCAACACATGTTCATTCTTCTCAAACCACATTTTTCTCCTCCCACCAGCCTACCTGGGGGAAGACTTTTAAGTTTTGGTTTACTTCTCTATTTTGCCTCTAAAAAGGCCCAAACCTTCACTGAAAGCCTGGCACTCTAAACCACATGAATCTTATTTACACATGACTTCACAGCCTAAGGACAAAATGTAAAATTTATCATTTTTTGTGATTTAGGAGTAATTGATCAAACCAAAATCATAACATTCCATCTCATGTATCTCAGCCTCTCAGTGAGAGACTGAGGATAAAAAACAGACAGTCAAAGACATTTTTTTAAATCTCTTACCACAAGCCATTTCCTGGTTTCCTCCATTACCGTTCTCCCTTTATGCAATTAATATACAGGCATACATCACAGAAAAGTTATGATTTATCATTGTTTCATAGGAAATAAACTCAGATTTTCCCCTCTTCAAATCTAGTACTCTCCCACTACAGATATTAACCAATATCAATATTGATTTTAACATTTTAAATAAAATTCTGGCAAAAAGACAGTAGCAATTTATCCAAAAAGTCATTCGTTATGATTAAGTTGGATGAAATGCAAGGATGGTTCAAAATTAGGAAAACAATTCATTTAATCATATTAAAAAACATCCAAAATTACATAATTATATCAAGATAGAGGAAAAAGCCTTTGGCAAAATACAGCACTCATTTATGATAAAATCCCTACAAAGCATAGACATAGGGCCTTTTTATACAATGGAGAGCTCTAGAAACTTTCCCAATAAATACAGGAGTAAACCAAGAGTGCTCCCTTTCTCTAATGTTAGTTTATAAATAGTTCTAGAAATACTAGCAATAGCACTAAGAGAAAGAAAGAATTAAAAGCATAAAAATAGACAAAGAGAAAAATACAGTAATCTCTATTTGTTAATGACATGATGGTTTACTTAGAAAAATCCTAGGGGACAGCAAAGAAGGGAATTGAAATAATCAAGAGCTTTAGTAAAGTATCAGGATACCAAAAACTCCAAAAGAGGGCTGTGCTCTCTTAGATCAGTTTTGTGGGTATATTTTTGCCTACTGGACACTTCAAAAGGATATCTGAAAGACTTATCAAATCCAGTATGTTTTAAATGAAGCTTTACTATCTTTTCTCCCCAAACCCACCCTTCTTCCAAACTTCCTTATTTCTGTTGAAAGTGCCACCATTTTTCCAGTCTCTTAGGTTTAACCTCGGTTGTGTGTCATCTGTACTCTCCTGACATCTTCTGCATTAGTCATGTAGGATCTTCAGGGGATGCAAGGAACTAGGGAAAAAAAACTTGTGACATGAGAAGATGACCTTATTTCTGGGCCCAGGAGATGAATGGTAGATGACTGCTACACTATAATGGAGATTGTAGATTACTTTCTTCTGTGTTAATCATTGATTTCCTAATCTTCTGCATCCCTACAGGTAATCTTCTAAAGTGATGTTCTGTAGTCAGGGAGCCTCAAATCCTAACCTTTGGCAAGTCAACTAAAACCTCTTGGCATCTCATTTTCCTCATCTCTAAAATAAGGGGTTTGGATTAGTTGACCTCTAATATCCCTTCTAGCTCTAAATCTATGATCCATCTGCAACTAGAAATAATTTGCCTTACTTTTGGAATGCATAGTCCCTAATTTATTTTTCTTGTCTTATTGAGTTCCTACTACTCTATCAAATAACAATGGTGGCACAGGGTCTCTTTGCTTCACTCTACATAATATTAGTGTTTGTTCTAAGACAAACAGCTTTGATCGTATTAAGGAGATGTCTTTCCATTCCTATAGGTTTTTAGTGTTTTTAACATAAATTAGTGCCGTCTTTTGCTGAAGGCTTTTTCTGTACCTATTAACAATCATGATTTTGGAGGGAGGCGGGGTTTGTTTCAAATATGATTTATATTGTTGTTTTCCTAATATTGAATCATTTTTGTACTCCTGGTATAAATCCAACTTGGTCATAATTCATACTTTGGGGACATATTGGTATATAGTCTCTTCTAGTACTTTAATATTTTTGTACCAGTGTTCATTAGTTATAGCAGTTTGTAGTTTTGTTTCTCTGTTTTATCTCTCCCAATCTTATACATGGAGTTTGAGTACCTTTGTTCCCAGTTTTTAAAAATAGCTAGTCAGTCAATAAACATTTATTAAGTTCCCATTCTGTGCCAGGCACTATGTCACTGGATCAAAGAGTAGGTAGCAGGGAGTGAGGTATAAGACGACTGGCAAGGTAAGAGGGGGCAAAGTTATGAAGGGCTTTGAATACCAAATAGAGCATTTTGTATTTGAGCCTAGAGGTGATAGGGAGCTATTGGAGTTTATTGGGGGGGGGGGGGGGGGTGACATGGTCAGATCTGTGCTTTAAGAAAAACACTTTGGGGGTAGCTAGGTGGCTCAGTGGATAGAGCACTGGTCATGGAGTCAGTAGGACCTGAGTTCAAATCCGGTCTCAGATACTTGACAACTACCTGTGTGGCCCTGGGCAACCTCGATTGCCTAAGCAAAAAAATAAATAAATAAATAAATAAGAAAAACACTTTGGTGTCAGAATGGAGAGTGGATTAAAGTAAGGCGAGACCTGAAGCAGGCAGACCCACCAACAGGTCTATTGTAATAATCCAGGCATGAGATGATGAGGGCCTGCACTAGAGTGTTGGCAATATCAGAGAAGGGGGCATATTCAGGAAATGTTGCAAAGGTGAAATCAACAGGCCATGGCAATAGATTGGATATGAAGGATGAGAGATAGTAAGGCATCCAGGATGACTCCTGTGTTGTAAGCCTGAAGGACTGGGAGGATAGTGTTGCCCTCAATATTAATTGCAAAGGTAGGAGGAGAGGAGAGTGTAGGGGGAAAGAGAATGAGTTTGATTTTGGACATGTTGAGTTTAAGGTGTCTACTGGACATCATAGAGGCAAAAATGGCAAGATATAGCAACTGATTATATATGTGGGCTAAGGGAGAGTACCAAGTCAGAGATAAAAAACATGGGAGACAGCTAGAACTATCCCTGCTTCCTGATGACATGTTGGTTTACTTAGAAAATCCTGGGGAAACAGTAAAGATACTAATTGAGACAGTCTATAGTTCAGCAAAGTTACGGGCTATAAAATTAACCCACAAAAATCAATGTATTTCTATATAATAACAAAATTTAAGATGCAATAATAGAAAGGAAAATTTAGTTTAAAATAACTACAAAATCCATGAGATATTTGGGAGTAAATCTAACAAAGCACATAAAATACTTGCATAGATTCAGTTAAAAAGTGTTCCTTAAAGAGATAAAGAACTATGAGAGAAAAAGTCAGACAGCAAGGTGGCATCATAGTGCATGGAGCACTGGGTCTGGAGTAAGCAAGACCTGAGTTCAAAGTAGACCTCAGAATATTTATTAGCTGTGTGACCCTGGGCAAGTCACAACCTCTTTTTGCTTCAGTTTCCTCAGCTGTAAAATAGGAATAATAATACGTACATCCCAGGGCCATTGTGAGGATCGAAAGTGTTATTATTTGTAAAGCACTTAGCATAGTACCTGACACATACCAGGTGCTTAACAAATGCTTATTTCCTCCCTTCAGTGCTGGGTTGTTCCAATATAACATAAATGACAGGACTACCAAAGCTACATAGTTCTAATGCTATACCAATCAGACTTTCAAAGGGACACTTTACAGAACAGAAATAAAATTCACTTGGAGAAACAGAAGATCTAGAACATTAAGAGAAATAATGGGGAAAAAGGTACCCAATGAAGGGAGAAAAGCACTTGAAGATCTCAGATTATATTATAAAGCAGTAGTCATCAAAATCATCTGGTGTTGGTTAAAAAATAAAGTAAATCAACAGAATAGAATAGACAAGGGAAAATCAGCAAAAATAAAACTCAATACCCAAGGGTTCAATAAGCCAGAAAACATAAATAACTTATGAAAGAACTCCCTATTGGATTTAAAAAAAAAAAACTGTTATGAAAACTGGAAAGCAGTCTGGAAGAAATTATGCTTAGCCTAACACCTAACTTTATATCCTACAATAAATTCAAAGTGGTTAGATGACCTTAATATTAAAGACCATACCATAAAAAAAAAAAATTAGAAGAATAGCAGATCATATACCTCTCACAGCTATGGGTAGGAGATGTATTCTAAAGGAAACAAGAGATAGAGGCAATTACAGAAGATAAAATACATTACATGAGACTGAAAAGCTTTTGCACAAACAAAATTAGTGCACCTAAGATAAGAAAGGAAGTGAGTAAGTGGGGGGGGGGGGATCCTTGAACCAAAATTCTCAGATACGTATTTGATTGTTTGTTTTTTAGGAAATTGGGGTTAAGTGACTTGCCCAGGGTCACACAGCTAGTAAATGTCAAGTGTTTGGTCTGAGGCCACATTTGAACTCAGGTCCTCCTGACTTCAGGGCTGGTGCTCTATGCACTGTACCACCTAGCTGCCCCTGATATTTGAGATAAGTATATAACTAATCACTAAAAACCATTCCCCAATAAATAAGAGGTCAAAGGACATAAATGTTCTCAAAAAAACCTGCAAACTATAAACAACTGTATGAAAAATGTTCCTAATTACTAATAATTAGAGAAATGAAAATCAAATAACTCTATTTCATCTCACACCCAACAAACTGGCAAATGTGACAAAAGATGAAGGTACTCGATGTTGGAGGGATTGTGGAAAAATAGGTACACTAGTACATTATTGGTGTACTACCATTTTGGAAAACAATTTGGAATTATGCAAAGAAAGTGACTAAAATATCCTTACTCTTTGATCCAGATATTCTACTACTAGGTCTATGTCCCCAGGAGATCACTGATAAGGACAAAGTCTTTACATACACCAAAATCTGTATAGCAGCACTTTTTAATGGTAGCAAAGAACTGGAAACAAAGTAGATATCCACTGATTGGTTAATGGCTAAACAAATTGTTGGGTGCCTTGAATGTAAGGAACGTTACTGTCATAAGAAATGACAGAAATGGTGACAATAGAGAAGCGTAGGAAGACGAAAGTGATAAAGAGTGAAGAAAGCAGAGCCAAAAAAATAATATATACAATGACTATAATAATGGAATGAACAATAACCACACAAAAAATAAAAGACTAATGTTTCAAAATTACAAAGAACAAGTATAGCCCTAAAGAAGAGATATGAGAATACACCTTCCTTCCACTCCTTTGCAGATGGAGGTCAATGGGTGTGAGTGAGACATTACATATATTTTCAGACTTTTTCCATGAATTGATTGGTTTTACTGATTTTTTTTAAAGTTATTATAAGGTATGGCTGTCTGGTAGGAGGAATAGGAAGGAACAGTGGGAGAGGTTTTGATGATGTAAAAAAAAAGATAAATAAAAATTTATTTTTAAAAAGCATGGAGGACTAGAAGAGTGGTGATGGCTTTGACAAAAATACAGGAATTTCAAAGGGAGACATTTAGGTAGCAATATAATTACTTCTATTTTGGACATGTTGAATTTGAGATAGCTCTGACATCCAGTTTGAAATGTGCAACAGGCAATTAGATGATGTGGGATTGAAGCTCAGGGAAGAAAGAGACTGGGACTAATAAAGAGATTTGAGTCATGTACCTAGAGAATCAACTTAACCCGTGGGAGCTGATGAGATCACCAAAAAAGTGTGGAGAGAAGAGTAGGAGATATGCTAGGACAAAGCCTTGGGGGACATCCGCAATGAGGGAGCATGATCTGAATGATGAAGTAACAAAGGAGACTGAGGAGAGGTTAAATAGGTAGGAGAATTAGCATAGAGCAGTGTTACAAAACCCGAGAGAGAAGAGAGAATATCCAGGAGAAAGTTGTCAATTGTGTCAAATATGGCAGATGGGTCAAGAAGTATGAGGACTATAAAAATGACCATCAGATTTGCAATTAGATCATTTGTAACTTTGGAAAGAACAATTTCAAAAGCCATATATTAAAGGGTTGAGGATGGAAGGAAAGGAAGTGGTACCAGTAAATATAGATAGCTTCTCTTGGCGATTTGCCAGAGAAAGAGAGAAAAGGTAATAGCTTTGAGGAAATGGCAGGGACAAGTAATTTTTTTTTTTTTAAGGATTGGAGATACTTAGCCCATTGGAAGGGAGTAGGGAAGGAACCAATAGAGAGTGATTGAAGAGTAGGGAGCATCCAGAGTAGGTCAACCAGGATGGCAAAGATAAATAGTATGAAGATTGACAAAGACGTACAGATGTTTAACGTAGAGAAAGGAAGAAAAGACTTACGGGGGACGCGGTAGCTGTTTTTGGTATCTCACATGCTCTCAGGTAGAAAAGGGATTAGACATGCCCCCCTCCAGAGGGCAGAAGCCAAAGCAATGGGTATTATCTAGTCCATATCTCTCAATTTTTTATAGGAATTATATACTTTATTAAATGATTTGATAAGACCTAGGTAAATTGGATATATCATTTATAACTATAGAAACATATGGAAAACCTCACCATTGTTTAAAAAAATCTTTTCTTTTTTAACCTTCAATACAACCTCAGTACATCTTCTATGAACTGGGGATCAACTTTGAATGAGCACGTAATGGTGGGATGGAAGAGGTTGGCTAGAGCTCAGCTATTCTGAGCCTGTATAGAGGGCATCATCATGCTAACAATGCAATTCCCCACCTGGGAGACACTGAGGAACCTGTTTCTGCTAGTCACGATGACATGTAATAGAAACGCCTTTGGAAAGACTCTGGAGCATATGTAGACATTTTCTGTTTCTAGTCTGCTAACCATATGATGAATGGCAGCCTTTTTGATTGGTTGAAGTTAGCGATGGGAACTAGGAGTGTCTTTCAAAACGATTTCATCGGCTTCAGCTACTCTGTTTTGGCTGGACCTCTGGGTCTTGGTCTGACTTCTCTGACAGTCTCAGGAAACACGGTGCTGTAAAGGGAAAGACCTTGAGCTTTCTTCCTCTGACGCTGACCTTGGTTCTTTGTTTGCTTTGGTGTTTGTTCATTTGTTTTAGATGAAGAAGATAAATCTGGAGGCTCTGGCCTGGCAGCTTTCAAAAAGTCAGGAGAGCAAGTCTCTGGGAGTATAGATTCTGAAAGTCTAAGAGTCTAGGTGAGGCCATGCTGGGTTTTGCAGCTAGCTTAACATGCGTGTCTCTAGAAGAGAGAAGCAACCTTTAGAACCAGGCCATAGTCAGGCTGCTACATCCCTCCTAGGGTTCTAGGGATACCGGAAAGGGTTGGGATCTCTTGTCCATACCTACTGGCTTGAGTCTCATTTCCAGGTATGGTTCTCCCTTTACATAACTTCCCATCTTAAACCTTGTTTGATGTTAATAATCTAAGGGAATCATTGAATAATAATGGTGGACGTACAGTTCCTTAAAGTTTGCAAAGTACTCTTACATGCATTATCTCACAACAACACTATGAAATGCCTCATTTTATCGATAGATAAATCAAGTTTCAGAGAGGTTAAGTAGAGGGTCACAAAGCTAGTACTTACCTGAGGTGGGTTTCAGATTCAAGTCTTCCTTACTCTAAATCTTTACATTGTATTTGGTATGCCATGCTGCCTCATTGAACAAAGTAATATCTGTAATCATAGCTGTCATAGTCTTATATAATTCTCACATACACATGAAAGATGTTTTCCCAGGAAAATACTTAAAGCTGCATTTTTTTCCACTATATTATATGCTTTCTTAAAATGAAAATAATAAACCCAGTGGAATCTTATATATCTATTTTTTTCAATGAGCTATATAGCCCACTAAACACATCCAGTTAACTTTTTAAAATAAAATGTTTTATTTTTTTCATTTTTTTTTTTTTCGGCAATTGGGGTTAAGTGACTTGCCCAGGGTCACACAGCTAGTAAGTGTCAAGTGTGTGGTCTGAGGCCGGATTTGAACTCAGGTCCTCCTGACTTCAGGGCCAGTGCTCTATTCATTGCACCACCTAGCTGCCCCAAAATGTTTTATTTTGAACTTGTCAATCATTAACAAACATGAATATTTCCATCTACAAAGGAGGGAAAAAGAGGATTACATATGAAACCAGGAATCTACCATGTACAGCTGGTTCTTTTTTAAAATATTCTTCAACTTTAACATGACAGGACCAGTACTGATCTTCTTGTCTGCATACCCTTTTACTCTTCCTTCTGCTCTTTGTGTCATTCTAACAAGTTTCATTGACACTTTTTTCTTTCTTTTCCTTTTTGTTTTGCATCTTCTTCACACACCCATAAAAATCCCTCTTCCCCTTATTAAAGGCTTCTGTTGCCAACAAAAAAGGATAGTTGATTAAAAAAAAAAACAAATTTATGTTGTATCAGTCATGTCTGAAAGCACCTATTGTCTATCACCTCTCTGTCAGTGGTGGGAAGCATACGCGTCATTAGTCTTCTGAAACTGTGATTGGTCAATGCATCAGAGTTCCTAAATCTTTCAAAGATGTATTTTATAATGTCTAAATTTTTTCCCTTATTCTGCTCACTTCATTCTGAATCAGTTTATGCAAGTCTTCTCAGGTTTCCCCAAATCTCTCCTTTTTGGCATTTCTTATAGTACAATAATATTCCATGACACTTACATACCATAATCTGCTCAGGTATCATACATTTAACTTTGAATTATCCTTGTTAATTGGGCAAAGCAGAATAGACAAACTTAACGGGGTTGAACCAGAATCAAAACAACCTCAAAAACTCTGCTCATTGATCTGTTTCATTTGTCTTGCCTTTGACAATTCAATATGAGATCATGCCTGAT
This sequence comes from Vombatus ursinus, assembly GCF_900497805.2. Taxonomy (NCBI): domain Eukaryota; kingdom Metazoa; phylum Chordata; class Mammalia; order Diprotodontia; family Vombatidae; genus Vombatus; species Vombatus ursinus. Next base: position 25,107,322 of record NW_020954580.1, on the reverse strand, counting down.
GAACTCTGATTTTGATTTTTTTCTCACAAAACAAAGTCATTTTTCAAAAAATGAAATGTTATACATTGGGAAGGGGTAACTTTAAGTGTAACCAATAGAAGAGAGGATTCTTATTAGTTTACGGGATATGAGACTATGGGCAAGTCACTTAACCTCTGTCTCCCTCAATTTCCTCAACAAATGGAGATAGTAATAGGACCCACCTCCCAGCATTGCTGTGAAAATCAAATGATATAATATTTGTAAAGTGCTTAGCACAGTGCTTGGCTAAATAAATGCTTTTTTTTCTTTACTGGTTTAAAACAAAGAAAAGTCAACAGAAAGCTCTTTCTTCAAACGTTGTTATACCTTCAGTCATTTGTTTACTTAAATTTTACATTAAGCAAAAAAGAAATTACCCTTTTGAAACTGATTAACAGGAAGGAACTTTGATATTTTCTACTGACGTGTCTTTCTGGCCCAGTGCTGCAAAAGAACGTTGTGTTCTCTCAAAGTGAAAGTAAAAAGGTTATGTATCATTTGGAAAAGTCTTATCTTTCGATTTTTAGGATTAGAATATAAGGGATCCTTAATACTGAACAAAGCCATTGGGGATTTTAGAGCAAGTAATGGTTAAGAAAGAATAATTTTCCTTTGGATTATGCCCATGACAGTTTTCTAAAAACTATTTTTAACTAAAATCACAAGATGAGTAAAGCATTTCAGTACCTCCTGTGAATGCTCTGCCTACTTCCTCTATAATTATTCAGCTCACAAACTGGAATTTTGGGAGGAAGAATAACAGAATATAATTTTCCATTTCTTTATCATTTTGATTGTGAGTAGAACAATTTGCCTCTATTTATTTTGATGTAATTAACTGGAGGCAAAAATATCTCATTAGTGTTGTAGGCTACTAAATATTGTAAGTTTACTGAACACCCCATTTCATCTTCAAAAATAGATGTTCTGTTTTCCATTCTTTGTTTGCTATAGCTGGGATATTGTTTCATATTTCATCTGCTACTAATTTTACACGGGAAATACTCCCTGTTCAGGGACACAATACCAAAGGGCAACTCTGCAGTTCATAGTAACCATAGCAATGACTGTTCTAAAATATAGAAAGAGAGTCTCTGGCAGCACAGATGGTATCATTTTACTGAGTAAGAATCAGGTTCACAGGCAGGGATGTCACCTGGACCCCAGAATCAGATGCAATAGTAAAGTAAGACAATAACATGAGAGCTTGTGACAGAAGCAAGTGCTTAAAAACAGACTTGATATTTAGACTAATCCCATAGTGGAACATAATAAAGAACCTAATCTGTGCAGATATAGAACTATTCTCATCATGAAAGTGAATCATAATTCACCTATTTGACAATATTTATATTTCACTAAAAATATTCCTTAACATATAGATGTTTGTTTCTGCACTGTGTAATCCAGTTAACTGCAGTTCTAATATAATAATAATTATCTATTTCTTTATGTGTTATTATCACTGGACCAGAAAGGCAGCACAACTTAAAGTGGTTAGAAGTCTGGCCTTGTCATTGCTGTAGCATATTAAAAAAACCCATTTTAATTCAAGTGAAAATATTCAGAAATAATATTTTCTCTGGCTGAAAAACCCCTTTCAGACTTTTCTGTTTAGGAAAGTGAGTAGAACAAAAGGGCTTTTTTGGAGAGTCAAGTTAGATCAACTCAACAAATATTTATTAAGGACTTAACATGTGCCAGGCACTATGTGAAGTGAGTAAGATATGAAAAAATTTAAAAACAGTTACTGACCTAATGAATAGGAGTGGGAATAAAATCCTGAACAAAAAGTGCCTTTGGTCTTGTAAGATCCTTGCCTTCCCCATCCCCAAAGTCATTGGGCTATGTTGTTTGTTGTTGTTCAGTTGTTTCAGTCATGTTCGACTCTTCATGACCCCATTTGGTGTTTTCTTGGCAAAAATACTGGAGTGGTTTGCCGTTTCCTTCTCCAGCTCATTTTACAGATGAGGAAACTGAGGCAAACAAAGTTAAGTGACTTGGCCAGGGTCACACAGCTAGTAAGCGTCTGAGGCCACATTTGAACTTAGGTCTTCTTGACTCCAGTCCTGACACTCTATCCACTGCACCACCTAGCTACCCCTATTGGGATATGAGAAGACACCTAAAGAAGTACCCTTTTTTCATTAAAAGGGAAGTATTTTCTTCTTTTATGCAGAAAAGATTGAAATATTGATGATATTGATCTAAGGGAAGATATCCTTGGAGAGGGCAGTCAAGGAAGGAACTGGATAGCTATGAAGTGACTTGTTCTATTTGCTGAAGTACGATGTTAATCCTAAACTGTATGTTAACATATTATTTTATTTTATTTTATTTATTTTTAGGCAATGTGGGCTAAGTGACTTGCCTAGGGTCACACAGCTAGTAAGTGTCTGAGGCTGGATTTGAACTCAGGTACTCCTGACTTCAGGGCCAATGCTCTGTTTTAACATATTATAACATTTTCCTTGTACAAGATTCCTATAAATATTGCCTCAAATAGTCTTGGGATAGAGAGATGTCAAACGGTATGGGGAAAGGACTACTCTTACAATTCAAAGGTTTCTCTTTCTCTAGGTTAAAATGTTTGGATTCAGAATAATGTTAAATCAAATTTAAAATGTTTCTGGTACATTTATACCTAAGAGACAAGAGTACAGTATTAATACATGTAATTGCACATATACTCATTGACTTACATGTTAATTACTGCATATTTTAAACATACTTTTACTTCATTGTTTTCCTTTCAATGTTTATTTTCTTCAGTGTTCATGCTATGCATATAACTGTAGATATGTTTATCTTGTTAAATGTGATTTCTCTTGGTAATCTGTGTCTTGGAGACTTAGAGCTTCCCCCCAGCCAGCCTTCTGATCAAAGTTCTGTAGGACATCTCTGATAATGAGATTGTGTTGAATCTTCTTACCTCTGTCAAACTCCAATCCAGGCCTGAATTGATTTTATCCTACTCAGGTTTGGGTGGAGACAGACTCCTAAGATTAGGGGTGGCATTTCCTTTGATGGTAGACAATATTGGCCCCTGAGGACCTCATTTTAATATAAGCCATCTCCTAGTGTGTTGACCAATCATAGTTGATTGACACCCTTGGGAACACCTACTCTTCGAAGGACATATAAGGCTGTACCCCAAAATCCCAAACCGAGCCAGTTTTGAAGTGGCCTCCTTATTGGGGCCCAGTTTTGGACTGAATTCCCATGCAATGTATGTCAAGCCAGCTTGAGAGAAATTAAACCATGGACACATGTACCTCAATTTCATTTGTCTCTGTTTCAAATTGGAGTTCATGGAGCTCATGAGATTTGGGGTTCACAGTCTCTTGTTGCATATGCAGTTTTGTTATTTTCATTTATGCTGATATTTCTGTCTCTAGGACTACAGATGTTGCAGTTGCTTTGACGTCTGTCATTCAACCAATCAATCAGTAAACATTGATTAAGTAACCATTACATGCTAGCACTATGCTAAAGCACCAAGGATACAAAAAGAAGCAAAAGATAGTCCAAGCCTTCAAGAAGTTTGTGTTCTCTCAAAGGCATACGTAGAAGAGTTGGCCTTGATAAAGAAAAAGTCCCCTCTTTCTCAGAGGCTGGGGTAAAGCAAGAGAAGACAGGCAAAGGTGTAAAGGGGTTTTGATTTATGAAATGGGATATTTGGGAACTCACACAAGATGGCCTCCATTTTCTCAGGATAGTAAGAAGAAAGGTCATCTACTAAGAGCATGAATGTAGGGTAGCATAGGGAGGTTGGAGAAAGGAGGGAAAGTCTGTGACAACCATGGTAAAGAAGAGAGCCTGTTAGTCTATTAAGGAATATTACAAGGGTTGCAGTGCAATTGGGAAGGCCCAGTTTATATTAGATAGCATAAATTTGTAGTTGACTCAAACAAAAGATGGTGAGAATGATCCAGAGGATGGGGGTGCTTAGCAAAGCATGAGTAGTGGTAGGACAAGGGGACAGTGAATTCAAGGGGGAAGGACAGTGTAAAGTTTGATCACATAATAACAGGAGATGATGGTCAGAAAGGAGGATTTCAGAGTTCAAGGTTGTGGAGGTGAAATATAAGGTATGACCACTCATTCCTATGAGTTAACAAGGTGGAATAAAGATCTAAGTCATAGGCATTAAGGGAACAGGGGAGACATGATGGTTGCTAAGTCCCACTCTGTCATTCAAACTCTTTATCTCTGTCCCTTACATGACATAGGTGAGGACATTTTCCATACGATAGTCACATGCATGGTTGCATGCAACTATGTGTATTGCCTCTCTAGCAAAACCAAGTTTGAGAATTCCAGGATCCTCCCTTCTAGTGAGTGGAGTTCCTGACCAGCACCACACTCTTGAAAAGAAGAGGATTGTACATGTGGAACCCTTTACAGCAAAGGAGTAAAACTATTACGTTATTGTTCAATCATTGTGTCCAAATCTTCATGACCCCATTTGGGGTTTTCTTGTCAAAGATACTGGAATGATTTGCCATTTCCTTCTCCAATTCATTATACAGGTGAAGAAACTGAGGCAAACAAGGTTAAGTGACTTGGTCACATTTGAACTCAGGAAAATGAATCTTTCTGACTCTAGGCACGGCACTCTATCCACTGCGCCATCTAGCTGCCCAAAGCTATTATATGGAGGAGCAAAAAGACTTGGACTTCAGTCTTTGCTATCATGAGTCAGGAAGACTGGAGTTAAAAATCTGCCCTCAGACATGAATTCATGACTCTGGACAAGGCACTTAACTTCTTTGAGACATAGTCTTCTTATCTGTAAAATGGAAATAATAGCACCTACCTCTCAGTGTTGGTATGGGGATAAAGTAAGGTTATATTTCTAATGCACTTTTGCAAACCTCAAAGCATTATATAAATGCTAGCTATTATTTAGTTATGGAGCCAGTGCAGGTTCAATGGGAAGGATGACGCTTATCCTTTCCAGAAAGTCTAAATCCTTAGAGACTTGAGTCTTTGGCTACTCCAAGTTCATTTCTCCTCTAGGAGGCAGTCCAAACCACAAGCTGATGTCAGGAGTCTAGAGGACTGCATTGGGGACTCATCGGGCAAAAAAAAAAAAGAGGAAACAAGTCAACAATTTACAGATATTACGAATTCTTTTTGTTGTTTTGCATGTCCTGTAAGGTGGAATAAAGGCTATGTTCCTATGGGATCTGGAAACCTTTTTACTCACATCTATGAAAACTTATAAATGAGTTATTTGAGCTATATAATAATAATAATTAACACTTACATAGCGTTTGTTTCCTATGACCTTTTCCTAATTAAGGAAGAAGTCAAATTGTTGGTTAAATGAAGTAATATCCTATTTTAACACTGCACAGCCTTCCTAGTACACTCATGAGCACATTTCCCCAAAATGTTGTCTCCCTTTGATTTAGTCACACTTCTACTTTAATAATGACATTTGGGGAGAGGGAGTATGTGTTAAATTTTGGCAAACATTTTGGCAAATGTAAGAAGAATCGATACGGGTTTTGAATTATTAAAACTAGTGATTTCAGGGTAGGATCATAGGCTCCTTCTAACAGCAGGAATTTATTTAGTATTTTGTCTATGTTGCTCATTGGAACCTCCTCATAACTTCTGGTGTTATTATCCTCATTTTTTCAGGTGAGCATACAAAGGCTCATTGCCATTAAGTGACTTGCCCAGGATTACACAGTTACTAAGGATCTGAGGTAGGAAAGAGTCCAACCTAAGTCTTGGATCATAGATTTAGAACTGGAAAGGATTTCGGAGGACATCTAATCTAGTCCTGACATTTTATAAATGAGGAAAGGAAAGCCCAGAGAAGTGAAGTGACTTGCCCAAAGTCAAACAAGCTGGAGAAGTAGTATTGGAAACCAATTCATCTGAGACTTCAAATAAAGATGACAAGCAGGTCCACATTCCCATAATATATACATTGTTGTGGCTCAACACAAAATAGCTTTAACACTGCCAGAGAGAGAGAGAGAGAGAGAGAGAGAGAGAGCCCATTTTGATCAACTTGAAGAGGAAAAAAAAAAGGTTCAAAATGGAAAAACAAATTTGACCTTTCACGGCAAAAGGTCCCCCAACTTTCCATTAGATCCCAGCTTGAAGCTAAACTTTTCACTTGTGCACAAAGGTGAGAGTGGGTGGGGTATTAAAATGGAGATTAATAATAAGACAGCTCTGCGGGCTTTGCTCATTGATCGTAGATTTAGAGGAGGAAGGGACCGCAGAAATTGTCTAGTCTTACCCCTCATTTTACAGAGTTAAGTGACTCACCTATTAGTCAGAGGTCAGAGTCGGATTTGAACAAAAGTCCTGTGATTCCACTGTCAACCTTCCCCCTCCCCCTTTCCCCTGTCCTAGAGCCTACCCTTTTCTCTTTAACTGGAATGTAGGGAAGAGCAAGTAAACATGCCTCATGCCTGAAAGATAAAGGTATCTATGCTTCATGATTACTAGCAGAACTTACAACAGGTAGGGCTTGGTGTTATTCCTCTATAAAATTAACGAAAATTTATAAGCTGGTATGTTCACAGGATCCCAGATTTAGAACTGGAAAGAAACTCAGAGACCACCGAGTTCAATCTCTTCCTTTTACAGATGAGGAAACTGAGGCCCAGTCACCTACCCAAGGTCACACGGGGAGTAAGCAACACAGAGGTATGTTAAACCTCTAAAGACTCTTCCGGCTCGAAATCCCTATGACTTTTTTTTTTTAATAATTTTTATTGATATCTTTTCTGTTAACATCGAGTAAATTTCCCCCGATCCTTATAACTTTGAACAAGCTACACTATCTACTAAAGCCTTCTAATCACAAGAGACCCCCGAACATGGACGCCAACAAAGGGAAAACTACTGCTGGGCGTGGACAAAACCCCAGATCCGTCATTGAGTCGGCAAGCCTTGAGTTGGACGTGCCCTTCCAGTCTTTGGCCATCTGGAACAGGCGCTCTTACCCCAGTACTAAGTCTGGGATCCTGGAAGGCTCGTAAGCCGGCAAACTCTGTAAAATCTTTGCTCTAAGTTGCAGTCCAAGTTCTGAGGAGCGGGCGCGTAGACACCCTCTTGGGTTCACTGTCCGCCAGATAGCGCACTGGCCAGAACCTCACTTTCACTTTAGGATTCTGGAGCTCCGGAGCCGCAGTTTTGGTGGTGAGTTACTTATCATCCTATCACTCTTTCCCTTTTTCTTCAATTTCCTTTTCCTTAATGTGAACCCGTCTCCTTCTTGTCTGCCCTTTAAAAGGGTGTAGGGAGGAGGAGAGCTGTTAACAGATGGATCTCATCTGACTCATAGGTGGGTTGTTGTGCGTGTGTGCGTATGTGTGTGTGTGTGTGTGCGCGCGTTTAAATCATTATTTTGCCGGGCCTCTTTCTGGCAGGAGTCCCAGACTAGCTGCTGGCTGGATCTGGAAGGGAGCAGAGACAAAGACAGAAACGAGACATGGCGTCCTACGCTTGGGAGGTCCTGAGGATTTCTCGTCCCGAGAGGAGGAACTTTATTTCCTGTCCTGGTCTTTGTATTCCTTTTAGCCCCACTGAAACCTCGGCTGCAATTCTAAGTTTAGGCCGATCCGGAACTTTAATTTGCGTAACAGTGAAATTAGCGGCTAGCACACAGAAATCTGGGAAGCCGGGCAGTTTCTGTTTTCTCACTTTAAATAGTAGGGGGTGAGAGAAGGTGTTTATGTGATTGTTGTTTGTCCTTCATTCTCCAAGACCACCGTGACATCAGGGGAAGGTGATATCCTAACTAGCAAGTGAATGGTAGTGAGGTAGGGATGTGCATATGTGATTTCATTTTCAAAGGAACGGTTCTTTTTTTTTTTTTTGTGGGCAATTGGGGTTAAGTGACTTGCCCAGGGTTACACAGCTAGTAGGAATGGTTCTTTTTGAAGTATTGCAACTTCCTCAAAAAAAAAAGTTTGTATGTGTGTGGAGGGAGAAGAAGGAGACGGTGTGAAACCAAAGACGATTATTTTATAATTGTGTTCCTCATGGTAGGCGTTTTGACAGGGCTGGGTGTGCCCGGTTCGTGTTTGTTGACATTTCAAGTTGGATAGTCTGTTTTTCTCTTCAGAATAAAACATCATTTAGAGCTTCCAAATAGTTTTAGTTTTATAGGGCTGGCAGCTGGGAGGGACCTTAGAAATCATTCTGTCTAGTCCAACCCTCCCCAGTCCCTCTTTTTACAGATAAGGAAACTGAATCTTATAGAGGTGTACTGTGTAGATTTCGAGGAAGCATCTGGGGAAGGGAGCTGAGCTGAAACTTCCCTGACCCTAAATAAGTTACTTGGCCTTGAGCCTCATTTTTTTTACCTATAAAGTGGGGACAATAGTCCCATTAGAATCTACCTCCCAGAATTGTAAGGAGTGTGCATTTTGTTTGCTTTTTAAATTTTTAAAAAATTTTTATCGTTTGTTTTTTGCACTATCTACCTTTACAACTATATCTTTGTACATCTCTCCCCACTCCCAACATGCACCTCCCAGAGAGCCATCCCTTATAATAAGAATGGGGAAAAGAAGTTCAGCAAAACTAAACAACATATGAAAAAAGTCTGATGTTATCATACACAGTGTTTCATGACAGGGGGTTTTCCGCCTCTGCAAAGAAGGGAGGAAGGGGAATTTTCCAGTCTCTTCTACAGGTTAAGCTTGGTTATTATAATTACAGAGTTTTGTTTCAGGAGAAAATCATTCTTTTTATAAAAAATGAGTTTTTATTTTTTTCCTATTTCTCATATTAATGATATTCCACATATCCCATCCAATACTCCTCCCTGAGAGTCATCCCATGTGATAAATAGTATTTTTTAAGAGAGGAAAAAAAGTCAGCAAAACTGTTGTTCAGTCATGTCTGATTCTTCATGATCCAATTTGGGGTTTTCTTGTCAAAGATGCTGGAGTGGTTTGCCATTTCCTTCTCTAACTCATTTTACAGATGAGGAAACTGAGGTAAATAGGGTTAAGCGACTTGGCCAGGGTCACACTGCTTTACTGAATTTCTGAGGCCATGTTTGAACTCAGGAAAATGAGTCTTCCTGATTCCAGGCCTGGCACTGTGATACCTAGCTGTCCCAGCAAAACTGATAGATATATTCAAAAAGTCTGAAAACATGTGCAATGTGTAAACCTCCCACCTCCTGGAAGGGATAGTTTGGAGGTGTCTACTCAGATCTCTTCATCTGAGTCCCATTTGATCTTTATAGTTTTGTTTTACCTTTACATTTACCTTTGATTTTCCAGTATGTCATTGTTCTTTCAGTTTACATTGTAGTAGCTAATGTGTATGCTGTTTCCTTGGCTCTGCTTACTACACTCTGCATCGTTTCATATAGATCTTTCCATGCTTCTATGTATTCATCATATGCATAATTTTTTATGGCACAGTAATAGTGCATTACATTCACGTACCACAATGTGTTTGGCCATTCTCTGATCGATGGGCATCCACTTTGACTTCGGTTCTTAGTTATCATAAAAAGTATTGCTATAAATATTTTGGAGTACAGACAGTTCTCACTTTAGGTAAGTGACAATTTTTACATAAAACGCATTTCCCCCATCTTCATGTGGAAAAGGGAGAAAGGCAGGAAAAGGGGGCCCCACAGGGTTCAAAAGAAGTGAGAGCAAGAAGAATAACAGATGGGGACAGATACTGGGGCCCACACATGGACACAGACAGGAGAGGACAACAACAAGGACCTGGACCGGGCAACACAGGATGGGACAGATGGAGTAACCCCACCAGTAGCAGGGCAAAGCTTTCCTCTCTGGCCAGCTGCACTAATGGTGGTGTTCTCTCTGCTCTTGTGCTTTTACTTGAAGGATTTTTTTTTTTCTGGTGAGGATGGGGGACTGTAGAATGCAGAATTGAGAGACAGGTGGGATGGAGAGAGAGAGCACAGTACCATATATACAATAAAGTTAACATAGGTATTTTTGGAAAATGTGGATTTCTTTCAGAATTCTTTACTTAAGGGAGAATTGCTTGTATATGGGGACTTTTTTCTTATCAATGGCCTCATTGGGGCATAAACCCAGTAATGGAGTCTCTGGTTCAAAGTGTATGAGCATTTTAGGTATTTCATTTACATAATTCCAAATTGCTTTCCAAAAGAGCTATACTTTTCACAGCTCTATCAGCAACTTATTAATGTTGTCAATCTTTCCATTACCTCTTTAACATTAACCATTGGCATTTCTGGACATTTTTGCCAATTTATAATGTGTGAGGTGAAGCCTCAGAGTTGTTTTGATCTGCATTTCTTTCATTATTATTGATTTGGCACATTTTTTCATGTGGTTGTGAATACTTTGCAATTCTTTTGAGAACTGTTCACATTCTTTGACCATTTATCTATTGGGGAATGGCTAATAGTCATATATATTTACTAATTGTTTATATATCTCGGATACCAAACCCTTATCCGAGAAATTGATGCAAAGTATTTTTCCTATTTGACCACTTCCCTTCTTATTGTAGCTGCATTAATATTGTCTGTGCAGAAGCTTTTCAGTTTCAAGTAATCAATCAGTTTTATCTTTTGTAAGTATCTCTTGTTTGGTTAGGAATACATCTCCTATCCATAGTTGTGAGAAATAGATGATCTGTTTCTCTTCTAATTTTTTTTAATAGTAAAGTCTTTAATATTAAGATTGCATATCTATTTAGAATGTATTGTGGAATGTGATATAAGAGAAAACCATTCTTTTTAAAATTCAGTTTTATTTTTAAATGAAAAAAAAATCATTCTTTTTAATAAAACGTTTGTTTGGAACCTGTCCTTTGGATTGTTTCTGGCTCTAGGACAAAAGGGCGGAAAGATTTCCTAGGCCATCATGCTGTACTATACCCTGATTTGTCTTGGACCAATATAAGTCTTTATAAAAATTGTCAAGATGGCAGAGTAGGTCAGCAACATTGCCTCAGGTCCCCCAAAATGTCTTTCATAATGACCTAGAAAATGTACCAAACTGAATTCTGAGCAGAAAAGCCAAGAAAAAGTAACAGTGAATCATTTTTCTAGCTAGGGTAGCTTAGGAAGATCACCAGAGAGGTCTGCAGACATTGAGGGTAAGGGACAGCACAACACAACAGGAATGGGGAGTAGCCCAGTGCTCAGGGACAATAAGGAGGCAGAAAAAGATCCCAGGGAATGCCTGTACTAGCTCTGGAAGCAGGAATGGGTGCCATCTAGCATCTCTGTTGCCCAGCTCTGTTATCTAGTACCAGGGAGGACAGGAATAGTTGTGGTCAAGAAGGAGGACAATGAACAAACCTCTTTCCAGATCACACCACACTGGACTGTTGAGAATTTACAGGCCCTGAGGCTGAGCTGTGAAAGCACAAGTGAGCAGAGCCCAACTCTAACATGAAGGTCCAAAATCAAAAAATGGTCTTGAATGATGAGCGAACAGAAAAAAAAAAAAAAGAAGAATCTGACCATAAAAAACTACTATGGTGACAGCGAAGCTCAAGAAACTCAGAAGACAATGACATGTAAACATCTATGAGCAAAACCTCAAAATAAAATGAAGATTGGACCCCCCTAAAAAAACAATAAAAAGACCAATAAGAATCCTTATGAGTTAAAGAAAGGTGTTTTTTTAAGAAAAAAAAAGATTTTAAAAACCAAATAAAAGTAGTGGAAGAAAAATTAGGAAAAGAAATGAGAGCTGTGTAAGAAAATTATGAAAAGAGAAATAACAGCTTAGCAAAAGAGGCACAAAAATACTAGAAAATAACTCCATAAAAATCAGAATTGCCCAAATGGTTAGGGAAAAAAGGTATAAAAACCTCACTGAAGAAAATAACTCTTTACAGATTAGAATTGGTCAAACTTGAGCTTCATTCTCATCATAATTAGTTCAAGAAGGGAAGAATATACATACACAAACAGCTGGGTACAGAAATTCATTTTACACAACAGGGAAGTAGGGAGGAAAGGGGCTAACAGGAAAAGAGGAAGAAGAAAACAGGAGAACTAGATTATGGGAATCAGTCGTCAGAAGATAAACAGACTCTTGAGGAGGGGTCAGGGTGAAAAAGAAAAGGCTAATTATAAGAAAATGGGATGGAAGGAAGTATACAGCTGGCAATCATAACTGTGAATGGGATGAACTCATCCATAAAATAGAAGAGAATAGCAGAATGAATTAGAAACTAGCATCTAAAATATATTTTTTGTTTGTTTGTTTCTTACAAGAAACACACCTGAAATAGAGAAACACACAGAATTCACATATGGGGCTGGAGCAGAATCTATCATCTTTCAGCTGAAGGAGAAAAGGAGGGGGTAGTAATCATGATCTCAGACAAAGTAAAAGCAAAATTAGACCAAATTAAAAAAGATAATCACAAACAAAGGTATCATCAACAATGAACTAATATCAATACTAAACATATATGCACTAAATGACATAGCACCCAAATTCTTGAAGGAATAACTAAACGAATTATAGGAGGAAATAGACAGTGAAAGTATACTAGTGGAGGGCCTCAATTTACTTCTTGTGGACCTAAATACACCTAGTAATAAAATAAACAAGAAAGATCTTAAGGGGCAGCTAGGTGATGCAATGGATAGAGCACCAACCCTGGAGTCAGGAGGACCTGAGTTCAAATCTGGCCTCAGACTCATGATACTTACTAGCTGTGTGACCCTAAGCAAGTCACTTAACCCTGATTGCCTCACCAAAAAAAAAAAAAAAAAAAAAACTTAAGGAGATGAATAGAATTTAGAAAAGTTAGATAGACCTCTGGAGAATATTGAATAGAAATAGAACGGAGTATATCTTTTTCTCAACTATGCATGACACCACAAAAATTGGCCATGTAATAGGGTACAAGTGCAGAAAAGTAGAAATATTAAATGCATTTTTTCTGACCATAATGCAATAAAAGTTGCATTCAATAAAGATTTCTTGAAGCATAGAAATTAATTAGAAAGTGAATAACTTAATTTTAAAGAATGAGTGGTTCTAAGAACAAATAATAGAAACAATAAATAATTTCATTTAAGATAATCACAACAATGAGACTACAACCAAAATTTGTAGGATGCAGCCTAGGAGAAAATTTATATTTCCAAATGCTTACATCAATAAAAGGAAGAATGAGAATTGGACATGCAACTTAAAAAAAAAAGGAGGAAAAAAAGAATTAGGAAAACAACAAATTGAAATATCCCAATTAAACACCAAAAGAGAAATCCTGAAAATAAAAGATGAGATTAATTAAATTGAAAGAAAAAAAAACATTGAGCTAATAAATAAAATTAGGAACTAGTTTTATGAAGAAAAAAACAATAGATAAACCATTGGTTAATTTGATTAAAAAAAAAAAAGAAAACCAAACCAGGATCAAAAATGGAAAGGGTGAATACACAGCCAATGAAAATGAAATAAAAGCAATTATTAGTAGCTATTTTGCCCAACTATATGCCTATAAAACTGACAATCTAAGTGAAAAGGATGAATATTTATAAAAACATAAATTGCCCCACTTAATAGAAGGTGAAATAGAATACTTTAAAAAACCCTATCTGAAAAAAAGCGATTAAACAAGTCATAAGTAATTTCTTTAAGAAAAAACCCCAGCGGGGCAGCTAGGTGGTACAGTGGATAGAGCACTGGCCCTGGAGTCAGGGGGACCTGAGTTCAAATCCAGCCTCAGACACATTATACTCACTAGCCGTGTGACCCTGGGCAAGTCACTTAACCCCATTGCCTAGTCAAAAAAAAGAAAGAAAGAAAAAACTCCAGGACCAGATGGATTTACAAGTGAATTCTACGAACATTTAATGAACAACTAATTCCAATAGCATATAAACTGGAGAAAAAAAAACAGCACGTAAAAACAGAGTCCTATCATATTCCTTTTATCACAAAAATATGATTTTGATGCCTAAACCAGGGAGAACTAAAACAAAAAAAGAAAACCAATTTCCTTAATGAATGATTATGCAAAAAAAAATTAAATTAAATACTATCAAGGAGATTAGAAAAAAATATCACAAAGATCATACACTATGACCAGGCTGGATTTATACCAAGAATGAAGGGCTGGTTCAACATTAGAAAAAATATGATATTAATTTACCATAATAACAAAACAACAAAAATCATGATTATTTCCATAGATTCAGAAAAAGTTTTCAATCAAATACAACACTCATTCCTATTAAGTACACTAGAAAGCAAAGGCATAAATGGAGCTCTTCTTAAAATAAGTAGTATCTATCTAAAACCAAGAGCAAGCATTAACTGTAATGGAGATAAACTAGAAGTCTTTCCAATAAGATCAGGGATGAAGCAAGGATGTCCTTCACTAACATTATTATTTAATATTGTATTAGAAATACTGTCTATAGTAATAAGACAAGAAAAATAAATTGAAGGAATAAGCATAGGCAATGAGGAAACAAAACTATCATTCTTTGTAGATGTTATGATGTTTACTTAGAGAACCCTAGAGAGCTAACTAAAAAACTAGTTGAAACAACAACTTCAGCAAAGTTGCAGGATATAATACAAACCCACACAAATCATTAGCATTTCTATTTATGTTCAGTAGAACCAAACAGGAAGAGATAAAGAGATTCCACTTAAAAAGCTCAAAGCAGACAGTATAAAATACTTGGGAGTCTATGTGCCAAGATACAAGCAGGGATTATATGAACACTATTACAAAATATCCTTCATATAAATACAGATCTAAATAATTGGAGAATATTAATTGCTCATGGATAGGAAGAGCCAATATAATAAAAATGACAATACTACCCAAATTAATTTACTTATTCAGTGCCATATTAATCAAACTACTAAAGAATTATTTTATAGATCTAGAAAAAAACAATAAGTTTCATCTGGAGGAACAAAAGGTTAAGAATGTCAAGGGAATCAATGAAATAAAAATGTGAAGGGGGCCTAGCAGTACCAGATCTTAAACTATGCTACAAAGCTGTAATCATCAAAGCAATTTGGTACTGGATAAGAAATAGAGTGGTTGATCAGTGGAATAGATTAAGTACACAATATGCAGAAGCAAATGAGTACAATAGACTGTGTTTGATACACCAAAAGATCCTAGTTATTGGGGCAAGGACTCACTATTTAACAAAAACTGCTAAGAAGTGGAAAGTAGCCTGGAAGAAATTAGGCAGAGACCAACCTCTTACATTGTCTAACAAGATAAACTCAAAATGGGTAAAAAATTTAGACATAAAAGGTGATCTTATAAGCAAAATAGTGGATCTTGGAAAAAATTACCTGTCAGATCTATGGTTATAAGGAGAGTTCATGACCAAACAAGAGACAGAGAGCTTTATGGGAGGCAAAATGAATACTTTTATTTTCATAAAATTAAAAAGGTTTTGTGCAAACAAAACCAATGCAGCCAAAATTTGAAGAAAAGCAGGGAACTGGGGAAAAAGAACCTTTGGAGCAAATTTCTCTGATAAAGGTTTCATTTCTAAAATATATAGGAAATTGAGCCACATACGTATAAAAATATATAAGAATAAGAGCCATTCCCCAATTGACGAATGGTCAAGGGATATGAATAGGAAGTATTCAGAGAAAGAAATCCAAACTATCAATAGTCATATGAAAAAGTTCTCTAAATCATTAATAATCAGAGAAATGCAAATTAAAACAGCTCTGAAGTATCACCTCATACCTATCAGATTGGCTAAGATGACAGAAAAGGAAAATGACAAATGCTAGAGGGGATGTGGGAAAACAGGTGTACTAATGCACTGTTGGTACACCTGTGTACTAGTCCAACCAGTTCTGGACCAATTTGAAATTGTGCCCAAAGAAGTATAAAACTGGGCATACTCTTTGACCCAGCAATACCACTACTAGGTCTGTACTCTAAAGAGATAAAAGAAGTAGGAAAACAACATATATAAAAAAATTAATAACAGTTCTTTTGCAATGGCAAAGTATTGGAAATGAAAGGGATGTTTATCAGTTGGGGAATAGCTTAATAAGTTATAACATATGAATGTGATGGAATATTATTGTGCAGTAAGAAATGAAGGGAATGATTTCAGAAAAACCTGATAAGACTTTTATGAACTGATGCAAAATGAAGTGAGTAGAACCAGCAGAACAATGTACACAGTAACAGCAACATTGTAAAGATAATCAACTGTGAAAGATTTAGTAACTGCGATAAATACAATGATCCACCACAATTCCAAAGGACTAATGATGAAAAACGTTATCTACCTCCACATTTCAGAGTTCAGACTGAAGCATATTTTTTCTCTTTTTATTTCTTCCCTTTTTTTGAGGTGGGGGAGACATAGCTAATTTGAAAATATATTTTGCATGACTTGATATGTAATGTATTTCTTCCCTTCTCAATGAATGAGGAGGGGTGGATGGAGGTAGAAAATATCTTTGTTAAGTATGAAATGTAATAGAAAAAGGAAAGTAAAATTTAACTACACAGGTTAAAAGCTAAGAACTTCAGGAAGGCTGAAATCTTGAGAAAAAAATATATAATATACATGTTTCCTGCCTCAAATCTTTCCCCATTCCAAACCATTCTCCTCAAACTGATCTTTCAAAAATACAGGTCTTACCACACCCCCTTTACTCCCAATCAGTAACCTTCAGGGGCTCCCAGTTGCTCTCAGGATCAAGTAAAATACTCCGCTTGGATTTTAAAATCCTTCCTTATCTGACCTCCTACCTTTCTAGTCTTAAGTCTTACTTCACTTCTCCTACAGCCACCACATACCCTGGAATCCAGCCATACTAGCCTTTTTGCTGCTTCTTAAACAAGGCACTATCTCCTGACTGCTCATTTTCAGTGGCTGTCTCTCATGCTGGAATGTTCTTCCTTTCTGTTACCACTTCCTGGCTTCTTTCAAGTCTTAGCTAAAATTCTACTTTTTGTAAAAACAAAACAAAAACCTTAAAAAAAAACACAACAAAATACCTTTCAGGGCTCCCTTAATGCTAGTGCCTTTCCTCTGAGATTACCTCCAAATTATCTTGTTTATATCTTGTTTGCATATAGTTATTTCCATGTTGTCTCCCCCTTTAGACTGTGACTTCATCGAGGGCAGACTTTTTCCCTTTCTTTATACATCCAGAGCTTAGCACAATGCCTTGCTCATAGCAGTTGCTTAATCAGTGTTTATTAAAATCAAATTAATTGATGTCAAGTCTCCTTTAAAACCCTACCCTACTGTTTCATCATGGTGTGTAGGCACCAAAGCATGTAGGCTTGTCAGGAGGCGCAAGTTCTGGTAGATCTGACCAAACCTGAAAGGCTGCTGACAGAGGAGGGCATTAGACATGTTCTCTGGATCCAGAGAGCAGAAAGAGGTACAATGAGTGGAACTGGCAAAGAGACACATTTCGACTTGGTGTAAGAAAACAATTCTTAACAGAGCTGTCCAAAAGTGAAATGGGCTGAATTGAGAGGTGGCTCTTTCTTGGGGGTCTTTAAGCAAAAATTGGACGACTCCAATGTCAGGGTTTCCTTTCATGTATGGGTTAGCCTTGATGGTTGTTGAGGTCCCTTCCAGGTCTCACACTTTGGGATTCTGCAACAAGTTGAGGCCTACAGAATGTGTGTTGTCAGACTCCCAGCCCAGGTATTGTTAGGAAGGGTCCTCAATTCAACAAACATTTATTAAGTAACTACTAAATTCTAAGCACTAGGGATACAAAGACAAAATGAAATAGGCCTTGCCCTCAGTGAATTTACTTTCTACTGGAGAGGATACAACATGCATTCTGTTAGATAAATGCAATATAAGGTAATTTGAAGAGGGAAAGGCACTAACAACTTGTGGTACAAGGGGAGCTTTCTTGGAAGAAGTGGCACCTGAAATGAACCTTGAAGGATTCTGATACACCAGAAGATTAGTTACCAGTCTTTTTGGCAATACCAATTGCAAAAAAAAAAAAAAAAAGTATTAATACTGTACTTTGAGTTTTAGGCACAAATCTAAACATTTTTATTAATTTAACATTATTGAGGCAGCTAGGTGTTATAGTGGATAGAGTGTTGGGCCTAGAGGCAGGATGACCTGAGTATAAATCAGAACTCAGACACTTAATTGTTTGATTCTGGGCAAATCACTAACCTCTGCCTGCCTCAGTTTCATCAACTGTAAATTTGGAGTTTATAAAAGCACTTATCTCCCCAGAATTGTTATATTACAAATGAAAAATCTCCAAGAGACAAAGTTCCCCGGTAATTAATAATCAATTTATTAATTAGGCTAGCTAATAATCAATAAATTGATGATCAGTGGTTCCAAACAAGATGATATTTATAAAGTGCTTAATGCAGTGCTTGGCATATAATAGGCTTTTCTTCCTTCTAAATTCAATCATTGCTTGAGAGAGATGCTCAAACTATCAAAGTCTCTTTGTGCTCTCAGA
The DNA here is from genome assembly GCF_900497805.2 of Vombatus ursinus. NCBI lineage: Eukaryota > Metazoa > Chordata > Mammalia > Diprotodontia > Vombatidae > Vombatus > Vombatus ursinus. The sequence goes on along the minus strand of NW_020954580.1, from coordinate 25,088,855 downwards.
CCTACTAACCTCTGACACGAGACAATTTGATGTAACATTTCTAGGAATCTTGAACAATATCATCAAATGTAGTACATTTTACTTCATCTATTAGAACAATAGTTATTTAATCTTCTAACTTTCCTCAATTCCTTCTTTGACCACTAGCCCCTTAAGGGTTCAAAGGGATCTTCTCCCAGTGAGCTAGTCAACAAATCAAGTCCACTGCCATTTATTAAGTACCTACTATGTGCCGGACATTGTGCTCTAGTTTCTTCAGAATGGCAGTGTAGGTATTGCTGGGGAAAGCAATGATCTTAACTGGACAAGAGTCTAAGTTTGTTCTTGTTCTAAGTAAATTCTTATTCTAAGTTTGGTTATCAAACTCACTCTGTTTTCCTGGGGCCTTGACTTGTGTTAGGTAGTTATCATTTATATACCATTTTAAATTTTGCAAAGTGCTTTACATGAGTTAGTTATCTCATTGGATTCAAAAACCTTGTGAGGTAGATGTTATTATTATCCCTATTCTATAGGGATTTTATGAGAAAACTGAGTCCCAGAGAGGTTATGACTTGTCCAAGATCACAAAGCTAGTAAGTATCTGAAACAAGCTATGAGCTCAGGTCTTCCTGATTCCAAGTCCAGTGCTCTCTCTATCCACTGACCTTTTACACACTTCCTAACTGGAAAAGTCCGGAAAGGACTTTTGAATGGAGAAACGTTTATTTTCATAATAAAGAAACCTCTTAAAAAAGAAGTTGGTCATATTCAGAAGAGGGGTCATGATTAGTATTGGTGGAAAGAATACCAGTGCCAAAATTCACAGCTGTTCTGAAGTTGTTGACTTCATTGAGGAAGATTAGTTCTAGGCCATTATTTAGAACCATGTAAAATTTTTGCTTAAAGATTTTCTGTTGTCATGAGAGTTTCCCAGCCTTCACATTGTCAAAGTTGGAAAATATTAAAACTAAGAATGGAGTACAACTCTTCCCTTCAGCTCTAACCAGTACTCTTGTTATCTTAAATAGTCATTATACCAGAAAGAGTAACAAATTTTGGCAGTGTTTTCCCCACTGGTGGTTGATTTTATCCTAATTACTTTTATTAATGCTTTTCCTCTTTTACACTAGATAAAGAACCCTCCCTTGTGATAAAGAAAAACAGTTAAACAAAACCAGCTGGAATCTGGTGTTGTTGTTCAGTCCTTTTTATTGTGTCTGACTCTTTGTGATACCATTTGGGGTTTTCTTGGCAAAGATACTGGAATGGTTTGCTCCAGCTCATTTTACAGATGAGGAAACTGAGGCAAACAGTTTTAAGTGACTTGCTCAGAATCAAGTTTGGATCAAGACGCTAAGTGTCTGGGGTCTGATTTTAACTCAGGTCTTCCTGACTCCAGGCCCAACACTCTGTCTATTACACCACCTAGTTGCCTCAATAATGTTAAATTAATAAAAATGTTTAGATTTGTGCCTAAAACAGAGTCACATATACTAAGTGTCTGAGGCCAGATCTGAACTCAGGAAGACGCAATAGAGCCACTGTGCCATCTAGTTATCTATCTGATTAGTATAAGTGAAATTCTGAGCCCTTGTCCTTCATTTCTATACTGAAATGTTTTATCATCGCTATAGTAGTTTTATTTTTTTAATCTGAAAACGATATCATCCACTGGAATAGGCAAGAAGTTAACCCCTTCCAGGAATGGACAAGAAAAGCCAAGGCTTTTTAATCTTGGGTTCAAGTAATTAACTTCACGAGTGCAGTACTGGAGAGCTAGGGAAACAAAGATTTTGTTTAAAATGTTCTAGTGGATTGTAAGCTCAAGATGAGTCAACGGTGTGACTCAAAAAAAAAAAAAAAAGCTAGTTCTATCCTAAGCTTCATTAGGAGAGGCATAGTGTCCAGAACAAAGCAAATGACTGATCATAGAGAACACTTGGAGTATTTTGTTCATTTCTGCATGCCATATTACTGAGCAGGAGCGGAGGAGGGGTGTAGTGCAGCATGGTGGTCTTGGAAGCATCTTACACCTCTCTGTCCTTGTGCAGCAGAGCAATACAAAATAACCATGCAAACCAGATAACCGTCTTCAACTGTTTGAAGGGCAGGCATGTGGAGGAGGGGTTGGATTGTTTATGTTTGACTTCAGAAGGTTGAAAGAAAGCCTCCCCGACAGAGGAGCTGTCCAAAGGGGAATGAGTGTCCTGCTTCCGAGAGCCCTGGTGTTCCTTCTCACCAGAAAGGGTCAATTTGAAATCAGATAACAGGTGACAGACAGCAAGGGATAGTGAAAAACCCATTGCATCCAAAGTAAGATCTAGGTTCTGATCCAGGCTCTGTTGAATAGCTTTGTGACCTTGGAGGTGACTTCACATTCTCAAAGGGTTAGAATAGATGACTCTGGACAGCCTTTCTTTTTTTTTTAATGTAATATTTTATTTTCCCTCGATTACATGTAAAAACATTTTTAAACATTTGTTTAAATTTTTTTTTTCTAAGACAATTCCAAGGGACTCATGATAGAAAATGCTATCCACATCCAGAGAAAGAATTATGGAGTCTGAATGCAGATTGAAGCATACTATTTTCTCTCTCTTTTTTTTTTCCTTTCTCTTTCTTGTGGTTTTTCCTTTTGGTTCTGATCCTTCTTTCACAACATGATTAATGTACAGGTATAGCCTATATCAGATTACATGCCATCGAGGGGAAGGAGAAAAAAATTTGGAACTCAAAATCTTATAAAAGTGAATGTTGAAAACTAAAAATAAATTAAAAAAATAAGTCAATCTGAAAAAATAAAAAATTTAATTCAAAATTCTCTCCCTCTTTCTCCCCTCCACCCCCCCCAATAGAGAAGGAAAACAATTTGATATAGATTATACTTGTGCAGCCGGACACCCTTTCTAGCACTGAATTTATGATTGCTTGTCAGAAATGTTTTAGAAGGGATTCTTACTCTGGTCTCATTTAGACTTCAGAGATCTCTTCTGATTCTGTGATCTTTGGGAGAATGTGATCAGGAAATAGAAATAGCAACACTTGTTTCCAATGAAGAGCTTGAACTCTAAGGCCTCTCTTCCAGCTCAGATGTGAAAACACACACACACACACACACACACACACACACACGAGTATTATTAAGTAGTTTCTGCCCACATGGAGATCACACGCACACACACAAATAGTTATAGTACAATGTATTAAGTAATAAGTTAGTGCTATTTTTGTTCAAAGGCTAGGAAAAAAAACAATTTGGGTGAGTATGGAGTAGATGGAGAAGGATGAGCAGGGAAGCCTTCCTGCTGGAGGCTTTCCTTGAAAATGATCACTCCTCAAATTTTTTTAAAGAACTTTGCCTGGATCTTTTCCTTTCCCATTCTGTCTTATATCATATTAATTTGTGTCCCTCCCACCCCCACCTTTAGATCATAATCTCCTTAAGAAAAAAGAATTGCTTCATTTTGTAGTCTGTGTTTGTATCCCACGGCCTATCCTTGTGGCCTTGTAAATGAAATTAAAGTCGTTAAATTAAATGGAAGGAAGTGGCTTTTGAATTGTTGTAAGAGTCCAATAGCCGAGCTAGAGGGCATTCTGGGCGGGATCATAGAAAACCAAGGCACTGAGAAGATAAAGGGCCGTATTGTCGGTCTGAGCTTGGAGTTGCTGGAGGAAATGTTGGGAGATACAAATTTGCAGTAAAACGCAGAGGACCTGGAACATGCAAAAAGTCTGGACTTTATACAGTACGGGTAACCTTTGAAAGTTTTTTCGCCCTTAAATAAATAGGGTTGATATTCTCAAAAAAGAAGTTTCCATGATTTTTGGACAACCCCTCCCCCCCTTCCCCTCCTCCAGCTGCTATCGCAGAATCTTTTTACGTGTGTGTGCGTGTATAAAGTGGGGTGTAGGGGGGTGATGTGGTAGAGATCTTCTTGAAATTCCAAATAAAAACAGTCCAGGGATGAACTCTCTTTTCCAGGGTCCCCTGAGAGAAAAGCTCTGGGCTTGCTTCATCCCCACCCCCTCCACATTTTATTAAAGAGGCTGAGTTCTATGCTTGAGTCATTCTCAAGGCGTGGGAGCCTTAAATTGAGCGTGGAGACGCTTTTACGGAAAACTGTAGGTGCCCCGTGGTTCTCTGGGGAAAATTTCCCCCTACGCTTCAGTCTCGAGAAGGAGGGCATTACGTAAGAAATTCGAACTTGCTCTGAAGAGCAAGCGGTCAGCCCCAGGGGACAGAGTTGGGGTGGAGGTGGACTAGCTGCTGTGCTCTCCACCGCCCTCCTAGATCCTTCCTGGGAATGGTGAGTTATAATCCTCCGCAGCCAATTCTGGTACCGAAACAAACTTTAGAAGCAAAGCAAACTACTCCTGCCCCGCCTCGAAAACTTTTGGGAGCCACCTAAAAATTTCCTGCTTCCTGTTTTCTCATTTGCTTGGTTTGCCGGGCAAGACGGTCTCCAGGGAGTAGCTGCGGCAACTGTTGGCATTAGGGATTACAAACTGTGCTGTGTCTGCGGGTCCCCCGTGGCTCAGCTCGGTGGCCGATAGCAGAGCGCTGGATGCCCAAGGCACGCGCCCCGTGAGTACGAGGGAGCACTCGTCCCTTCTCCCCGTCCCGACAGAGTTGAACTTAGCAGCGGGCAGTGAGTGAGTCACTTACCAGCAGACCCGGAGGCAGCGAGGTTCACGGTCTAGACTTCTGCCACTGTTAGTGCAGCACTCTGAATCGGAACTTGGGAGTCTGGACTATACAAAGGCTTTTTTTCTGAGTTAAAATTGCTGCTACCTACCATAGAAGTACTTTTTTGGGGGACAGCTAGGTGGCGCAATGGCTAGCGCTCCGGTCTTAGAGTCAGGAGGGCCTGAGTTCAAATGTGCCTCCAGACACTTGACACTTACTAGCCGGGTGACCCTGGGCAAGTCACTTAACTCCGATTGCTTCACTCGAAAGAAAAAAAGTACTTGTTGATGGAATGAAATGCCTGTAAGAGCTTAATAAATGCTTTTTGTTCGTTCATTAGTCACTACTGATCATAGTCTAGATCAACAAAAAGGGCTAAGAATGAGAATAACTCACATTTGTATAAATTTATATAGACTACTAGCAGGGTTTCTTAACCTTTTTTTATTTGCCATGGACGACCCTTTTGGCAATGTGGTGAAGCCTTTGGAACCCTTTTCAGAATAGTTTTAAATGCCCAAAGTAAAATACATACCATCGCAGAAGAAAACAGTTATATTGAAATAGCTATGAAAATCGAGGTCATGGCCCCCATCCCCACGGATATGCTTAGTATGTAGTCCCAGGGTGTTCCTGGAAGGTTCTCAGTTACCTAAATGCCCTGAAAAAGAGAAGCAAAGCAAAGGAAACTTTTTATTTATGCTTGTATTTGTGTTCATCCTATGCCTAGCATCTGGTCCTTTTCTAAAAGCATTAATCATTTTCGAGAGAAAGGAAAAATATCTCTAAGGATACGTTCCAGACAAAGTAATTACAAATCACTGAAAGACTTGAGCCAGAGAACGTTGTATGCTAATAAAAATTATTTTGGTCATGCTAATGCTATCTTAAACACAAGAAGAATGTTAACAAAGGCTTTGATAAAAATAGAAATTTTTCATTTAAATGGAAAATGTAACGCTCCTTGAGGGTAGGGACTTTTTTTTTTAATAATTTTATCCCCTGTGCCTGACATATTTCCTAAAACATAATAGACTCTTAATGACTATTTCTTGATTGTTGTCCACTTTTCCCCCCAAAAAAATTCTTCCGTAAAATGGAAATCATCATGTAATATAAGTGATATAGGATAATGATACTTGTGCCAACTTCCTCACAGGGTTATTTGGCAAACTTTAAAGTGCTATATGAATGTGAGCCCAAGACTTTGAGTCAGTAACAGCTGAGTTCAAATGCAGCCTCAGACACTTGCTAGCTGTGTGACCTTGGGCAAGTCACTTAACCTCTCTGAACCTCAGTTTCCTTATTTGTAAATGGGGATAATAATAGCACCTACTTTCCAGGGTTGTTGAGAATCAAGTGAGGTAACATGTAAAGCACTTTGCAAAACTTAAAGCTCTATATAAATACTGGTTGTTGTTAGCACCTGTTTTTGAATTTGTCACAATCAATAGTACTCAAATGAATAAATGAAAAAGCATTTATTAACCCGTTATTATATATTTAAGTACTATGCCACTACAAAGGTAAAGACAATCCCAGTCCTAGAGGAGCTTATATTCTGGGGGCCAGTGGGTAATGGAATGTATTGAGTGTTGGAGTTAGGAAGACCTGAGTTTGAATCCTGCCTCAATTCTTGTTAGCTGTGTGACCCTAGGCAAGTCACTTAACCGCTTTCTGTCTCAGTTTCCTGAGAGATAAAAATGGTGACAAAAATTACTATCACCTTCACAGCATTGGGTAAGTCACTTCCTCAGATGTAAAATGGAAATAATAATAGTAATAGTGCAGTTATATTGCATTCAAGGTGAGAGCTGTCCAAAAGTAGAATAGATATCCTCTTAAGATGATTAAGTGAAGATATTAAAGCAACAGCAAGAACATCATGGCATGTTGTAGAGGGCATTCATTCATAGATTAGGTGACTTCTGAAGTCCCTTCTGACTCTGAGATTCTCAGATTCTCTGAGAACTATAATTTACTGTCAGTTTTTCAGGGAGGGAATGGAAGGGAAGAGGAGGAAGAAGGGGAAAGGAAGGAAAAAGAAAGGAAATGAGTGTTTAATAAGGTTCTACTATATGTGCTAAGAGCTTTACAACTATTATCTCATTTGTCCCTGGTGTGTGTTATTCAGTTTTTTTCCTTTCTATCAGTCAACAATTGAGTACTTGCTACATGCTAGTAATTTTAAGGTGTATCAAGAGACATAAGACAGTATTTTGTGCACAGTCCATTCTGGGTAAATGTGTACTAAGTGTGTGTATGTGTTTGTATATCCCAGAGGGTGGAGAGACCTTGGTCAAGATTTACTAGGTTAAGGAGGCCTTTGTTCTGGCATTGACATTGTTTCTTTGATGGAAGGTGAATTCCAAGTTCTTCTATTTCATGACCCACACCCAAGGAGTTGGCTTTTAAATAGTTTGCAGTTGTTTTAATAGTTGAGAGACTCAAAGTGAAGGGCTGTGAAGATTGTGTTAGTTTATGATTCCCTGAATTCCTGTGCATCTTTGAGGTCCCTCCAAGGACCCGCAAGGCCCCAGGAGAAGAGGAATCACGGGGCTTCAGAGTTAGTAATGACTGACAGCAGTAGTGGAGGGCAAAGAGTACCTCAGCCTATCTATCCAGTGTTGACTGAGTTCTTGGACCATGCAGGAACCAGAGCTGAGGAGCAGCGAAGGATAGAGCCATGATGTAGAAGACCAAACCCAGACTTTTTCAAACTTCGTTATTATGATTAGTTGTGCAGACTGTGGAGGTTTGGGAAGAGGAGTTCACTCTGTCATCTGCAAGAGCCTTCCCACTGTGGAATAGATTCACTGGTGACTAAAACCTTCCATTCTGGGAGATCGACTTCTATCACTGGGTAGTACGGTAAGTCCAGAGTATTCTGTACGTCCCTGGGGGAGATGGGAATTAATTAACCTGAGTTGTTGTGGGAGTGAGAATCAATACTAAGACTGATCAGTACTAATACTAATCTGATACTGAGAATCAGGTACTTAGGAGTGATGTTTTGACTGGTTATGGGCTCAGGTGTGAGTTCTTTGTTCTTATAGTGTTGTTTTTTTGTCTCATTGAATAAAATCTGTATGGTGTTTCTTTTTTTTCCCCTAGACAATGGGGTTAAGTGACTTGCCCAGGGTCACACAGCTAGTAAATGTTATGTGTCTGAGGCTGGATTTGAACTCAGGTCCTCCTGAATCCAGGGCTGGTGCTCTATCCACTGTGCCACCTAGCTGCCCCTGGTATTTCTGTGAGTTCACCTAAATGCTTCCATGTAAGTGGAGTGCCGTTTTACCTTTTCCTTAGAGACCTATTATACATCTCTATTTATATGTATTCCCGGCAGAAACCCTTGGAGGGTGCATGAATCAAAGAGAAAGGAATTTGTGAGACACAAATCTGGACTGGGTAAAAACCCAGAGTTAGGGTTCCATACTCAATTTTGGGTATCAGATGGGGAGGCCAAAGTCAAAGATTCCATGTGCTAATAAAATGAGGAAGTACTTTTAAAATTTACTTATATCTTGTTTTTGCATCACCTACATTTCCAATATATCTCTTTTTCCTTTTCCTCCCAGAGAACCATTCTTTAAAAGAAAGAATAAAAAAGAGAGGGGGAGAAAAAACCAGTTCAGCAAAATTAACTAACACAGCAACTACATGTTTATTTTTTCATCTACATTATTGTAGTCATTGTATGCATTGTTTTCCTGATTCTGCTTACGTGTTTCACATCATTTCATTCTGTATCAGTTCATTAAAGTCTTCCAGGGTTTCTCTGTTCTTCATATTCATAATTTCTTACAGCACAGGAATGTCCCATCATTTACTACTTATATAACCATTCTCTCAACTGATAGCTGTCTACTTTGTTTCCAGTTGTTTGTTGCTACAAGGGCTGTTGTAAATATGTATATCTTTGACCTTGTAGTATACGCCTAAGCAGTGGCATATGGATATGGACATTTTAGTCACGTTTAGATTATTGTAAATGGCTTGTCTTTCTACAACCCTTCCAATACCAACTTTCTGTATTTTGTCTTAGTTAATTTGCTGGCTGTGAGGTGAAACTTGGGGGTTTTATGATTTGCATTTTTCTTATTTCACTTGGCTGTTAATAGTTTGCAGTTCTTTTGAGAACTGTTTGTTTTCATGTCCTCAGATTACTTATCAGTTGAGAAATGGCTTTTAGTCTAATGTATTTGTGTTAGTTTCCTATATTGCTTGGGTATCAAGACCTTTGTCAGAGGTATTTGATACAAAGTTTTTTTCTTGATCCCTTCTTATCCTAGTTACATTAATTTTGTTCATGCAAAAGTTTATTGATTTCATGTAATATTATCTTTTTTACTTTTGTGATTTCCTCTTTTTGTTTGCTTAAGAGTTTACACATTAGTGGGGCAGCTAGGTGGCACTAGTGGATAGAGCACTGGCCCTGGATTCAGGAGGACCTGAGTTCAAATCCGGCCTCAGACCCGTAATACTTAACTGTGTGACCCTGGACAAGTCACTTAATCCCATTGCCTAGCAAAAAAAAAAAAAAAAAAAAATGAGAGTTTACACATTAACCATAGCTGTGAAAATATCTAGCTCTTTCCTAGTATGTGTGTGGTATGTCCTTTAATATTTAGGCCACATATTTATTTTCAGCTTATTGTGGTATATAATGGTACAGTGTGTTATAAATCTAATTTCTGCTAAGCTGCTTTCAAGTTTTGACTGCAGTTCTTGTCAAATAAGGAGTTCTTCCCTAAGTAATTTATGTCTGAAGTTTATTAAATTCTGGGTTATTAAGTTCAATTCTTTTTAATTCTTAAGAAATGATTCTACATTTCTATGTTTTTAAATCAGGCAGAATGATGTAATGGAAAGAGCTTGTATCAAAAGATCTGGGTACTGGTGCTGACTTTGACACCTTACTCAGTGACCACAGGACAAGACATGTAAACTTTTGGGCCTTGGTTTTCTCATCTGTAAGATGAAAATAAAACTCACACATAAAAAAGCAAATGTGTTTATTAGGCATTTAGTAGTGCCAGGTGCCCTGCTTAACACTGGGAATATAAATACGAGGAAGCGAGGCAGCCTCTGCCCTCAGGGAATTTCCATTCTAATAAGACTATTCCCTTTATGAAGGGCAATTGGAAGGGAAGGGTGTTGGGTGGAGGTGATGGCGAAGTGGCATAGAGGCTTTAGTCCAGGCAAGAACCAGTTTTTCAGAGTCCGAGATTCTGTTGGGAAAGGCGTGAGATTATGGTACCAGTGCCCCTACCCCATCGGACCTTTGTCCGATGGAAAATACTTTATATAAACCTTGAAGTGCTATGTAAGCGCAGGACAACATAACCTTAGTTGATAGTCTATGGACAAGGACAAAAAGAGAAAGGAGAGGAGAAATTTGGAGACTGCAGTCAGTCCCGTATTAAGTCCAATTTTCATCATCCCCAAACCTGGCCAGCTACTACCCCTTCTCATTTCTCCTTTGGCTATTTCATGCTCTCCAGAAGTACACTCTCTGTTTCCCCTCCCCCCACTTCTGTCACAAAAAGAAATGAAACTGATTCTAGAATTTTTTCCCTCATGACTCACTGAATCACTATGACAAATTGATTGTACCCTCCTTGTCTTCTAGATTATTTGAAGGTTGAGGGCTGCTACTTAATCCCCAAAGAATGCCCTTTATATGTTTGTAGTCATACTTTGGGAAGGGTAGCATGAGGGAGCTAAAGTTAAAGGGTCAGTATATTCTTTAAATCAGCAAATGCTTTTCTGGGACCCACTGTGAAGGTCTGAGTTATCAGGTTGTCATAGTGGGAGTTACGGGAATTTCTGTAAACAAGAAATTTCTGTAAAACTAAACTAGAGTGGGGGTTGAGCTGGCAAAAGAAGTTAAAAGTACTAAAAATAATGGAACTGGTTGTTGGAAAATCAAGGGAAATCAGATATTTTAATATGGAAAGACAATCTATATGATAATGGTGAAGAGAGCTGGAAGAACCCTTTTGTTTCCTGCCTAAGCAAGGCTGAGGGGAGATGCACAGCAGCGACTGATGTTGGGAAGGAGGTGAGTGGAGTTCTGAGCTAGGGAGGGACAGAAAGAAGCTTGCACACTTATTTTACTTCCTTATATGTTTGTAGAGGGTGGGAGTATGATGGACACAGCTTATGAATGGGAGTAAAATTGTCTTATAGAAGATCTATACCCTAACTGTCTTTTGAACATAGGTAAGCAAAGTTGTAAAATGGAAACTCCTCGAAGACAGAGTTTGACTTCAGGTTTGGTTTTTTTAGTTGGTATCCTCAGCACCTAGCATAGTGTCTTACACATAGAAAGCAAATAATAAAATGTTTGTTGAATTTAATTGAGGCTATACTGGGCCTCATCCAAGTACCCATTGCTGAAATCCCAAAAGGACCGGCCTTATTGCAGGCACCCTAAAAGTGCCAAATGTAGTATGAACTCAAATTGTTAGCATGAAAGTATTTAATAATTACACCAAAGTATTTAAGATTTATCTACAGTCATAGATCTAAAGTTGAAAGGAATCAAAGTGGCTTCAGATTTTACAGACATAGAAACTCAGGCCCAGGGAGGTTAAGTGAGTTATACAAGGTAGGCTCACACCAGGTGGTAAGCATCACAAGAGGAATCTGGGCTCACAGGCCCTGACTCTAGAGCTAGTGTTCTTTCCACTGTACCGTGTTGCCTCCTGGTGTATGATAAATCAATATTAAAATCAGAATTTTTATAAAAATTGTATGTTTCATTTTTTTAAACTAGATTATTTTAATGATTTTAAGCAACTAGATGGAATGGTGAATAGAGTGCTGAAATTGGAGTCAGAAAAATCTAAGTTCAGATCCTTCCTCAGACACAAATTGTGTGAGCTTTAAACTAAAATTTAGTGACTTAAACTCCCCCTGCCTCAGTTTACTCATGTGTAAAATAAGGATAATAATAGCACCTGCCTCTCAGGGTAGTAAGGATCAAATAAGATAACACATGTAAGCTGTTGTTCAGTCGTTGTCTGACTCATTATGATCTCGTTTGGGGTTTTCTTAGTTAAGATGCTAGAGTGATTTGCCATGTCTTTCAGCACATGTGAAGTAATTTGCAAATTTTAAAGCACTATGTTAATACTAGCTACTATTATTGTTTCTATTGCCACAGAGTTGCATTCCATCTGTCAAAAATAAAACATTTTCTGTTGTACTTGGGTTCATAGGATTTTGAAACTGGAAGGGACCTTAAAACTAATCTAATATAATCTCATTTTGCGAATGAGCAAGCACCCCACTTCTCAGAACCCTAACTTACTCAAGGTCATGTGCTTGGAACATCATGGAACATCTTAGACACTTGATAAATGCTTTTTGACTTGACTTAACATGTGACTGACATGTGACTCAGTATGTAATCTTTACTCTTCCTTTTGTAACCTCTGCATACGACAGTTGCTCTCACTAAGGGACTTAGATCCCATGGGGTAATCTAGCCTGATTAGCACTGAGGGAATAGAGTACTATATAGCTCTCATCACATATAGGTAGAGGAAATGAACTTATATATACAAATATGTGCATATGCATATGTATATGTATATGCATACATCATGTATAGTCATGTAAATGTTGGTGTAAATATATCCTCACATTTTGTGTATATAATTTTTTTAACCTGTCATTTTGTTAATTAGTTTGCACTTAAATTTTTCTCAAGGGTAGGGAGTCCTAACCATGTATATGTTTGTTCTTTGTGTGTGTGGTAATTGAGAAAAAAAAATTAAATGCTAAAAAAAAAAAATAGAAAATTTTTAACTTGGCTTCATTCTTCCCATTTTTGCCATGTAAGCCACCTTCCTTTCCATCAGCCTGCTATAAATTTTACAAATTTATCTTTGAATTGTAAATCTTTCCCTTCCTCTTTTGGCAGCCATAGAATCCAAAGGTATTTTTTTTTTCTGATCAAACTAAAAACTACTTAAGTCTTATGGAAATTCTATCTGGTGCTCAGTAGCCATTTTTAAATACTTCAGCCTGTACTCTGGGCATCTTTTTAAACTGTCTCTGAAGTATGATTGGCAGCAGACCCTATCAAACAAATCCTTGGATTTTTCCACTTAAAAGAAAATACTAAATTTCAGTTAGAGATTAGTGAAAATAAAGATGTAATTTCCCCCTCATCCAACTCCCTGGACCCCTTGAAATCTATCTATGGATCCTTTGGGGGTCTGTGAATCCCAGTTGAAGAACCTTCTTTGAGGGCATGGTTGTGAAAAGGAATCTACCCAGCTTCAACAGCCACATTCCAAAGTTTAAAGTCTAGCATCTGTTAAAGGTCCCATCATTGTCTCCTCATCTTTGAAAACTTTTATAGGAATGGGAAAAACCCAAAACATGATTTTTAGTAAAAACAATAATAATGAAAACCATGACTTCTGTTGGTTGTGAAAATTGATTTGCTCTTTGGTTCTAACTCATTGTGTGAGTAGGAGTACTGATTTAGACTTTACTGTGAAAACCTGCAAATAGATCATCTTTTAGAAAATATCATGTGATTAAAAAAACCAACCAGGAAATTTCTGAAAAAAAAATCAAGACTTTTTACTTTCAGTGAGTTTTAAATAGAGTTCCAGAGTTTCTTGCAAAGACTTTATTTCCTTCAAACTTAAGATGAGTAGCTCTTACGTGAATTTTTTTCTTCAGTTAGACATATGGGTAATAATAACAATAATGTGATTTTAGTAAATCCTCACCAATTTAGCTTGATTGTGGGAAAGGCTGCTTTAATTTACTGAAAAGTCCTCTTTTAGTATGAATGAAGTCATTACTTTCAAACACATTTAATGTTTTATTCAGAAAACATTCTGTGTGAATCTCTCAAGCCAAAAATACTGAGATTCTGACACATCTGATTTATTGATTATGAGCCAGTATACAGGGTATGCATAGTATTGTGTCATATATCAACATTTTCAATGTGAGTTGCAGTATATAGTATGTGTCTGTGGGTCCTGTGCCACCTACACACATTCAGAGTCAGCCTCTAATGATGTGTTAAATTTTGTTAAATTGCTTGGTGAGAATTTGAAATTCATTTTCCCCCTCTAGAAGCAGTGTTATCGAAAGAATGACTAGGTTTCCAGCCCAAAGAAGCCTATTTAACCCACATATAATATAGCTGGGCTTATGGGATCTTGTTAGAGCTGGAAGAGACATTAGAACCTACATAGTCCAACTCCATCATTTTACAAATTAGGAAGTTCAGGGAGGTGAACTTCCTAGTACCTATCAGAGAAGAAAGTGATTTGTACAAGGTTGCATAGCAACAGAGCTGGGATTCAAACCCATGTCTTTTGATGGCAACCAATATATTGTTCTTTCCACTTTATGACATTAGTCCTTCCATTGATTTCCTAATCTTATCCTTCATGCTGATAGGGAGGCAAACTTGAGTTCCTGAAAACAATGCCAATGGACTGCAAACCCTGGCAGGTCCTATCAATGAACAGGCTTTGAGTATGAGCCTAGGGACCAAATGTGGTCCAAAGATGAACCAACTATTTAGAGCTTCCTAACTCATCTGTAAAATGAGATGGGTTGAACTCGATCAGCAATTTCCAGTTTTTATCAGTCTCTATTTTCCTTGACTTAAAGAAAACTAATTTTTTTTTTAATTAACAGGTTTTATTTTCTGTTCTCCTCTTGCTCTCAGCACTGGAAAAAGAAAAAGAAAAACACAACCTTTGTGACAAATAGACATAGGTTAGCAAAGCAAATTCTTGTGTTGTTGGTCATGTCCAAATATGCATGTCTCATTCAGAGGGAGAAGGGAAATGATCTTAGAGGATTTGTCAACTTCCAGGATGTTCTGACAGGGAATGGAGGTCAGGTTTTTGTAGGGAGTAGCACCAGTGAGAATTCTGATGGTGACTAGAGCTAATGGGGGAAGGGGTGTAGTGAAAGCCATCCTCCTGTATATGTCTTCCTTAAGCCAGGGACTGCCTATCTAAAACAAGTAAACCATATTTTGTCATTCATTATAAAATTTAGAGGACCCATTCTGCCACGTCTCATGAGAAATGAATGACTTGCTGAAGCAAGTTAGTGGAAGAAGTTTGAATTAATACTGACAGCTCCTATTTCTTCATTCCTATAGCTTAGTGATTGATCTCAGCCTTTTGTGTTGGGTTGCCTCCCAACCCAAATAACAACTCCTATTTCTGTAATGCTCCAAGTTGTATTGAACATTTTTCTTACTATAATCTGGTGAGATACACAGTCCAAATATAATTAACAAGATTTTACAGGTGAGGAAACTGAGGTACAAAGAGGTTAAATGACTTCTACCTAGTAGAATGATCTCATACCTAGTAATTGGCAGACTGAAGACTCAAGTTCATCTAACTCAACATGTTATAGTGAACAGAGTGATGAACTTGGATGAAGAAGACCTAGTTCAAATTCTACCTCTGATACTTAGTGCCCCAGTGGGCAAGTAATTTAACTTGTTAAGCCTCACCTTCCTCATTTGTAAAATGAAGGAGTTGAGCTAGATCAATGAGTGCAAAATTATTTGATCATGCAAACCCTATCAGTACAATTTTTGAGTGCCCCATATATGTATATTTACTTATTTGTAAATATACATTTAAAAAAGGATGAGTTAAAGATGAAATATTTGATACTAGAGTCAACAGAGCACAGTTAGGTTTTATTGAGTGAGTCCCATGGTCAGACTTGCCCAATGGAGCACGGATTGCAGAGGAAAGAAATTTGAGGCAGGGAGACCAATTGGGAAGCTATTTCATAGTCCAGGCTTGAGTCAATGAAGGTCTGAATTAAGGTCTTGGGAGGTTTACAATGATGTTATGGAAGCAGAAGCAATAAGGTTTGGCAATTGATTGGATATGTGGTTTCAGAAGGATTGATTGAGGAACTGAGGATGATGCCATGGTTTCTGAACTTGGGTGACAGTAGAAGGATAGTGGTGTCCTCAATAGAAATAGGGATGTTTGGGAGAGGGGTGTAGGGTGGGGGGGGGATAATAAAATGAGATCTGCTGTGATCTCAGGGTCATCCATCACCTTTCAACTTAACCTATGAGACTCACTCTATTCTACTAGAAATAATAAAGGAGATGCTCTCAATCACTAGTCACTGCTAAAGGGTGCTTGCCCAAGCCAGGAGGTGATCTAGAGGGAAGGCTGTGGGTACACTTGGAGGTGGGGGAAAGGGTGTAACATAAAAAAAGTTTGAGAGATACAGTTTTTGGGTAATTAATAATTTTATTAATTATGCTAGTGGATAACTAATAAAAGGATCTTGGCATCCTTGAATGCCAAAGATTCCTCATGGAACCCACTCTCTTATATGTCCTTGGAAGAGTGGGTGTTCCTGAAAAGAATGAGTATTATAATGAGAGGTGGACCCCTTCTAATGAGGGGCTGGGGGGTGGGGGGGACATGACCCATGACTTTGATCACTCTCACTCCCAGACTACCCCCAGCCTCAGGCAATCTAGTCAAAGGATCTACCTCCTTTGTCCCCTCCCCCCCAAGCCGGAGTAGAATTCTATGGGCTTTCCCACTTGGGTGGTATCTGAACTAGATTGAGGAAAAAGTTAATTCAAGCTCATTATCAGTAATGTCCTTCTTATGCTGACTAGCCCCAGTAGAGAATGAGGAGATAGGAAGGGGATCTCTCCAATAATTGGTTATTTAATAATCATTTCTCTCAGGAGAGAGGGAATTTTACCTACGAAGTTATTAGTGCTCACTTGGTGACGGTTAGGTTACAGCCATCCTAAGATATTAATGCTAGTGGAGAAAGGAAAAGGTTGGGATTTTGCCCAGGGAGGGATCAGAGTGGGGGACTGTTAGGCTATAATAGTTGCAGGAGGTAGTGTGGTTGTGTTGGAGATGAGTCCTAGTATAGAGAGGGTGACCCATCTCCCACTCTTCTGTTGGTTAATCATATACCATTAGGGTCACTCTATTCTCCCTCCTTAGTGGCCAATAGTGTTTTCCTTTTGGAGCCCATGGACTAGATAATCTCTAAGGTCCCTTTCAGCTCAAAATCCATGGTCCTGACCAGGATCCACCTTTCTTTTGCTGATTCCTTTTCTCCCACTTACAAAAAACTCTTATCTGCTCTGGTTACCAATCATTTCCCTGGTACTTTCCCTTAAAACTTGTATGATGGATATACTTCTGAGTAATAATTTAAAAAAAAGTCCAGATAACTCATTAATGCAATGTATGCTTAGTTTCACATCCTTTGGAAACTTAAAATGGGCTTGAGGTTCTGTATTTAAATAGATGAGTGTATGTTTTGGTTTCATCTTATTTCATCTTATTTGCTGGTATCGCTTTTTTGTAAGCAGAGTGAACATTTAATTTGCCACGTCTCAATAGAAAAGGGAGAGAGCTAAATATTGATTCTAGGCAATAGCTGTCTTAGGATGGAATTCTAAGATTGGATTCCAGAGCTGATAGGGAGGGACCTTCTTTACTTCAAACCTCTTGATATGAGATTTTTCTCTCCTTCTCCCCTTTAAAAAAACTAAAAAAAAAAACCAAACAAACAAACAACAAAACCCAAACCTTACAGAAACCTCCATGTTGGAAAGATTCGCAAGACTGAAAGATGCCATTAAAGATGACCTTGAGAGCAGCATGGTTTCTTCTTGAAAAGAGCTAAGTCCATATAGCCCCAATACAGCCTTGCCTTGGAATGACAGTGTGTAAGACATCGGCTCAAATCATTCATCAGATCGAAGAGGAATTAGATGAAGATGAAAAGGAGGTGATTCTCTTCCTATGCCGTGATCTTGCCCCAGACTTAGTCACAAAGTTGGACTTACGGGATCTTCTCTGCACCTTGAATGAGAAAGGGAAGCTATCTCCTGCTGGTCTGGCGGAATTGCTGTATAGAGTAAGGAGGTTTGACCTGCTGAAGAAGATAATGAAAACAGACAGAGCCTCTGTGGAAGCCAGCCTGGTCAAGTGTCCACGACTGGTTTCTGACTATAGGTAAACATCCCTAATTTTTTTTTTTTTTTTTTTGGCCAGGCAGTGGGGTTATGTGTCTTGACCAGGGTCACACAGCTAGTGTCAAGTGTCTGAGGCCAGGTTTGAACTCAGGTCGTTCTGATTCCATCTCTATCCACTGGGCCCCAATTCATCCCTAATTCTTAAGGAAGTGTTGGTTGGTCAGTAATTTGGGGATGGGGGTGGATGAAAAGGGAAGGTGGTTGCTACCAAATGGGAGACAGAGTCATAATGAAGGTGAAATATTGTTAATAATAGTGCCTCAAAAAATAAGACTCATAAAGTGTTTTTCTCACAACAAGCCTAAAAAGTATGTTGTGAAAGTATTATTCTCATTTAACAGAGGAGAGAATTAAGGTTAATGACTTCCCCACAGTCATAGAGTCAGTAAATGTCAGAACTAGAGTTTGAATCCAGATCTCCTGACTCCTAGTTCAAGGTCAAGGTTCTTTTCTTGTCTTCCCCATTACTATACACATACACATATATCTACACACATAAATTCATAGATGTATAAACACATACATTTTTATGTACTTATGATACGTTTCCCCTAATAGAATGAGGACAAGGATTGTTTTATTTTTGTATTTATATAGTAGTTGCCTAATAAATGCCTGCTTCCTTTATACATATTATAATAATGAATACTATAATGTATAATAATAAATATTATACTTCTTTCTATGCATCCTCTCCCCAGTCTTCTCCATTCCAAACAAAAGGGGCAATGTAGTTCTAACTGCTGCTGCACACAGTGTCTTAAAAGTTATTTATTTAGTTATAAACACTTGCAGTTAAATTAAAGGGACAGATGGTTTCTACTTGAATGATGAGATGGAAGGAGACAGGAGTGAGTAAGAGTTAGTAATTACTGCCAAATTCTTGAGAGCTCCCTCTGGAGAATCCTCTGGATCCATCAGTAAGATTTTCTGTATCAAGTCACAGCAATTTTGAGGCCCCAGAGATGAATTTCTAGGATGTACTCTAGATCTCTGAATAGTTTTCCTAACCTTTTCTTTATCCTCATTAGTCACTGAATACAATTATTGTTTTAATTTCAGCCCAGCCCTAATCAGCTATTGGGAAGTGAATTTCCTCTTATTTTAGCCCATTGACCAATCAACAAGCAGTTTAAAAGTAACTGTTATTTGATGGACACTAGCTTAGGTGCTAGGGATTTCTAGATAAAAAATGAAAACAGTACCTGATCTCAAGGAGCTTACATTCTACTTAAGGGGGAGGGGAGGAATACAATGCTCACAAGTAAGTAAATGCAAACTAGTAGGAAATAAATACAAAGTGGGAGCATTAATAAATAACTAGGAGCTATTGGAAAAGGCCTTTGGAAGGAAGTGGCCTTTGAACTCCTGAGGGGAAGTAGGTATTCAAAGAGCAGTGTGCTAGGAGGAAGAATATTCTAGGCATTTGGGGGCAAATCTATGGAGGCAGGAGGTGGAATGTTATTTATGAGCAAGAGCAAATTCCAATATAGATCGATATAGAGTTCATGTGGAGGAATAATCTGTAATGTGCATTGTTGTGAAGATTAGATGAGATATTTGTAAAGCACTTAGCACAGTACCTGACACATATTAGGTACTTAATAAATGCTTGTTCTCCCCTCCCCCCTTTCCCTATAAGCCTAGAAAGATAAACTGGTGCCAGATTGTTAAGGGCTTTAAATGTTAAGGGCCAAAAAGAAATATGCATTTTATTTAGTGGCAGTAGGGAGCCAGTGAAACTTCTTGACCAGGAGAATGACATGATCAGAGTTATGCTTTAGGAGTATCTGTTTGCCAGCTGTGTGAAGGATAGAGCAGAGAGAAGACCCGGAGGCAGAGAAGTCAACTGGAACGCTGCCACAATAGTGTAGGCAAAAGGTGATAAGAGCCTATCAAGACATGTGAGTGGAAAGAGAATGATGACAGAGGTGAGAAATGCTGATGAGCTAGGAAATTCCAGATAACCACTTACTTGTCAAAGATGGTGAAGAGGGAATTTCTGCATTGGGTGGGACTGTTGGACTAGACCTCTAAGGTCCCCTTTTACTCTATGATTCTAACGTTCTGTGATACCTTGGGCCAGCATTTGTGTACTTGGTGTGTCCTATGAAGGACCACCAGAACTGTCTTCAGAGTATAATATGTAAGTATAATATGTTTCCAGGGATAAACTATTGAGTTGTTGGGAAAAAGTAGAATACAACTTGCCTTTAAGAGGCAAGATCCTCTTGGATCAGGTGGTTATGTTAGTTAGAATTTCTTTCTTATGTCCTCCTGCATTTTTTCTAAGTCACCCAACTGACTTTATTAGGCAAAATGGAATTGAAGATTCTATGGAACACCACAGAACTTTGCTTTAAATAGCAAATCCTATTAGCACTAGATTCTAATGGATAGGTTAGGGTATTTCTCTTTCTCACGTTTCACTACCACCATTGCCACCACCATCCCCCCACCCCACCAGCTGCAGCCCTACCATTACCATGGTCAACGGAGAAGGGGCTCTATCCTAGTTAGAGAAAAACCCAATATAGGGCAAACTGAATCTCTAAGATAGGACTCCCTGGAGCCCAGATGTTATTTTGTCTAATGAAATAATAGCTTTGATGTTCCAGGACAGGACAAGGTAACACAACAGAGTGATTGGTACTAGTACCCAATATGTGCTGGTGTTCTTTAGGGAAATAGGATATGATTATATTTCTATCAGGAATTTGATTCTGATAGACTATTGCTCAGATATGTCAAGATCATGTTGAACTCTCTTCGTAACATCCAAGGTGTTAGTGACATGGATCCTTGAATAATAATTTTAATGCCACCTTTAAAGAGAAAGGATGGGGATTCCTTGGGGGAATTTTTTTCTTTCTCCTTGTGGAAATTAGCTATGCTATATTAATAGGCAAAGAAGGGGAACACCAAGAAGGAAGAAACCATTAAAGAGATTGTGATTTCATCCTTTTGCCTTTTGAGTTCTGTTAAGGCAGGGATTTTGTGTGTCTTGGACCCCTTTCGGAAGTCTGGTATAGCCTATGGACTCTTTCTCAGAATAATATTTTCAAATAATTGAAAGAAATGCTAACTTTCGGTTAGAGGTTCATGAAAATAAAGATGTAATTTTTCCCCATTCAATTTCATGGATCCCTTGAAAATTATTTATGAACCTCATAGGGGGTCCATGGACCCCAGGTTAAGAACCTCTGCCCTGAGGCTTTTCTTAGGAGTGATCTAAGGCTCTTGGTACTGACAAGTGTACCTGTGGGGCAGGTACTACCATATAGCTGACTGTTAGCATAAGGCAGGTGTACCTAGGACTTTTGTTTGGTCAGGCTGGGACTAGGTCAGTTATTTGGACTGGTGGGCTCTGATTTCATTTTTTCTGGAGTAGGGAAGCTTCTGATTTCACTGAAGAAAATTCTCTCTCTGGTTTTCAGGGTGCTGATGACACAACTTAGTGAAGATATGGACAAATCAGAAGTGACTTCCTTCGGTTTTCTCCTAAGAGATTACATGGGAGGAGGGAAGACACACAAAAACAAGGTGACTTCCCCCCTCCACACACATTATTAAGAACCTATATTACAGCAAGCTGGGTGCTCCTATATGGGAGGGGTAGGGCTTGAGAAAAAGGGGTGGGAGGGAGAGTTTGAGCACATGTGAGAGAAAATGACAATGGGAATGAAAGGGGAAGGGAAAGAATGAGATGAAGGAGGGAATGTGGGAGGGAAGGAGATAGAAAAGAAGGAAGAAAAGGAAAAAGAGAGACAGAGAGAGATAAAAACTCACCTGTCATCACCATCATTACCAGGATTGCCTAAGAGACTTCCCTTTCCTTCAGCCTTAGTAGCATTTGTGAGAAGCCAGCTATGATACTAAGATAATAAGTGGGAAAGATAGAGGCAGCTGTCCAGATCTGGACATGGGGGTTCAGTCAGGAATCTCTGTGGCAAGTAGTTGTCATAGGCACTTTTAGACAACTTGCAGGAAAGAAAGTTGAGACGATATTTGTGGAGAAAAATGTGTATGAAAGGAAGGTGGGTACAAGCAGAAGAAAACAAGGAGAGAGAGAGGAAAGGCCAGACCTATAGTGTAGTAGGGCCCGTAGGGAACACTTTGGTGCTTCTCTAAGGTACCCTGAAAGTTTACTCTTATTTCTGAGAACTTCATGGATTTCTTTTCCCTTTTCAGTCAAAACAGTTTTTCTTTTCTGACTCATCACATCAGCTGGGGAGAAGGGGAACCAAGTTTGGCTCGTGCTGAGTAGACAGAAGCAAAAGGCAGTAACGTTGCCTCCTCGGACTTTTGCCAGCTTCTCTTTTCATTTCTGAACTGTGCAAGGACGTTATGGAAACATTTTAGGGAGAGAACGAGCAGTGAGGTTGGAGAGAGAAAAGGGATGAAGTTCCATGAGTATTGATTATATTATAACTATAAATATAACTATATATGTAGTTGTATTATAACTATAATATAGTGTTAAGAACATAACACATTTATACAGTACTTCTAGGTTGATAAAACACTTTACTTAGACAGTCCTGAAAGGCAGGTAGTATAAGTATTATAATTCTATTTCTACTGAAGCATCTTTCCAGTTAGCTAAGTTCACAGCTTCATGTCCTGACTCCTCACTCTTGTCCACCTCTCCATAACCGACAGGTGCCAAGTCTTGCCCATTCCATCTGTACCACATCTCTCAATCCTGTCTCAAAGACTCTACCCTAGTTAAGACCTGCATTACCTTGAAGTAGCATTCTAACAGGTCAGCTTAGGGTCACTCCTCTTAATAACCTTGAGTTTTATTTCATATTTAAAGTCCACTACAATCTGGTTCTAGCCTGCCTTTCTGGATTTATTTCACATTGCTCCTTACACACTCTGCTTTCTAGCCAAACTATATTACTTGCTGTGAGCCACACATGATATTCCATCTACTGTCTCTGTGCCTGATATTACTCAGGCAATATCCTGTGCCTGAAATGCTCTTCCTTGTCACCTCCATCCTTGTTCCATTCAAAACTCAACTACTTCAGGTATCTTTAGGCAACACCTCCTTCAAGAGGTGTTCCCTCTTGAAGTCTTCCTTCAAGAAGACTTTTCTGATTCCCTCCTCCCTAGTTATTAGTGTCCCCTTTCTCAAAATTTCTTTGTATTGACTATTTATATAATTTTACATTTACTCATCTATATTCATATTGTATTTGACTGGATTTTAATTGTCCTGGTTGCTCTGACTTTCCATCTGAAGATATAGATGTAAAAAGTCTAGTCTTAGACCATGGACCTCAGTTGGCTTTCTAGAATGCCATCTTCTTGGAAGCTGTCCAAGGAATCTTTGCTTTTCGCTATGGGATCTTCACTTTTCACTACTTTTAAACTTCTCTGTTCATTGAAACTCAACCAAGGTCCAAAACCTCCTGTACCCTTTCTGGTCCTGAAGCCTGATTGGTTCCTGAGATTGAGAAATCTGTTCCCATCCTCCTTTCTATTGGCACTGTGCCTAGAGACACATTTCTGGCATCTGATGACTTAATTCCACTTCCTGCTATTACATATTCCCAGATTACAAAAATGCTTTGCCATGTTTCATTTACATCAGAAAAAAATTTTTTTCAGGAAAAGACATTTAGAAATCAACCTAAAAGGAAATGATTCAGTCTTAAATCAGGAGATATTTAAACTTTTTAATCTAGTCTTGAATTAAAATTATCCATTCTCAGTTTGGACATCCTCATCCTCTCTAGGCCAGAAGCCTGTAGCTTTAACCACCTCAGGTTCATACCAAGCCAGTCAGATTCTCTCTCTATTTCTACTTAATCAGTAACTAACTTCCTTCCAAGCCCCATGAGAAGGGCAAACCAGTGTTCCATGAGAATATAGCACTGGCACCAAAATATACAAAGACAAAGCCAATAAGCAAGGAAAAGACTGAAATCTAGAGTATGACACTAGATTGCTGTTAAAAATGAGCCAATCAATTAATAAACACTAATTAAGCACCTACTATGTGCCAGACATGGTGTTAAGCACTGGCAATACAAAAAGAAACAAAAGACAGGTCCTGCCCTTGAGGAGCTTACAATATAGTGGAAGAGAGACTACATGTAAACAATATAAGCAAATTAGAATAGGATAAATAGGAAATAATTAAGGGAGAGAAGATACTAGAATTAGGAGAGTTTGGGGAAGACTTTCAATAGAAGATGGGATTTTAGTTGTGACTTAAGGGAAGCCAGGGAGGTCAGTAGGTGGAACGTAGGAGGAAGAGTGTTCCAGGGATGGGGGACAGCCAGAGAAAATGCCTGGAGTTGAGAGGTGGAGTGTCTTACTCATGGAACAGCCAGGAGGTCATTGTCACTGGATCAAAGAATATATATTGGGGAGAAAAGTGTAAGAAGACTGGAAAGACAGAAAGTGGTTGAGGTATGAAGAGCTTTGAATGTTAAATAAAGCATTTTGTATTTGATCCTGGAGGTGGTTTATTGAGTGGGGTGACATGGTCAGACTGCACTTTACAAAAATTACTTTAGGGACTGAATGGAGGATAGATTGGAGAGAGGGAGAGATTTGAGGCAGGCATACCCACCGGCAAACCAGTAATTAAGGCATGAGGTGTTGAGGGCCTACACTAGAGTGGTGGCAGTGTCAGAGGAAAAGGGGGCACGTTGGAGAGATGGCGCAAAGGGGAAATTGATAAGTCTTGGCAACAGCTTGGATGGGGTGGTTGAGAGATAATGAAACATCTAGGATCACTCCTAGGTTTTAAGCCTGAGGGACTTTGAGGGGTCAAGATGGGGAGAAGAGAGAGTGGCTACTGCAGGGGAGGTGATGGGAGAGAACTAAAGAGTGATGGTATTGTTGATCATGGTGAGATTGAACAGGAGTGTTTTGTAAAGGAAGGTAGAAGATGTGATGAACCTGGACCAAAGAAGTCATTTGGGGGTAATTTACCTACATTCAAAATCAGTAGACATTTGTGTTCTGTGTTCTCACCTTGGTGTTTTCAGCTCCTTGTCCCCTCCAGGTTATTGAAGTTCATTATTTCCCCGATGGAATGTAAGCTGCTTGAGAGCAGGAACTCTTACATTTTGGTCTTTTTTTATCCTAGTGCTTGGAGCTTAGGGGTTTAATAAATACTTATTGACTAATTCCTTCTGTCATCCATAACAGTTCAGTGCCAGTCATGGTGACTAAAACATAAGGCAGTCAACTGGAAAGTGAAACTAGAAACTATCTATGCATAGGAAGTGGCTTTAGATGATGTGTCCCCTCTCAAAGGGAAACTACTACTCTTAGGAAGATCTGAATTTTGCTGGTGGTGCTGACATTCAGCTTTATACGTGGAACTGGGCAGCTAGGTGCAGTAGTGGATAGTCTGGAAGGTGTGAGTTCAAATTCTGTCTCGGACACTGGGTGACCCTAGCCGAAGTCAGTTAACCTGTCTGAGCCTCAGTTTCCTTTCCTCATCTGTAAAATGAGTACATTAATGGTACCTACTACCCAGAGCTTTTTGGAAGATCAAAAGAGATAACATATGTGGAAACACTTTGCAAACTGCTGTTTAAATGGTGGCTTTTGCTATAGTTGTATATAGTAATTTCATTTTTTTTTTTTGGCCTGGCTTGAATCCTGAAGTTTTTTGGGTACTCTGATGATAGCTGTTAACTGAATGAATCAGTAGAAGTTAGAGACCATGCTCTGTCCTTCTTGGCAGACAATTATTTTGGACCCTTTTAAAAAATCAATTCTGTCACTAATACTGTTCTGCTTGCTAGGAATTGTTTCTCCATTACCATCTCCCCTCATTTTTAGGGGCAGTCCCTAGAGCTTTCAAGTAGAGATCTAATCAGATTTATCAGTAAAAGGGAGAAACTGCAGAGGTTTCTCAGACTGCTGCTCATGCAGATTTTACAAGTTACTTCCCAGAGGTCCTGGTGTTAGCAGCCCCAGGGAGTAGATTGACCTTTAACTGTGCACACAGGAGGGGATTTCTGACTCCAAAGAATTTTGAATTAAAGACCATGACAGGCTAGTTTGTGTTTGTGAGATGACCTTTGTAGGTTTCTTGTTCTTGACTCTACTGAGGGAATAAACAGAGACCCCTCTAATTTAGCTGAGAGTAAATCATCTACCCTGTGGTTTACTCTTATAGGTTAATAGTCAATTCTCCTGACTCTTTTGCCCTTATTGGTTATTATTATTTATTATTACTGTTGTTATTATTTTTTGTCTTTTTTTTTTTAAGAGTTTCTTAGATGTTGTTATCGACCTAGAGAAGGTAAACTTGATTGCTCCTGACAAGTTAGATTTACTGGAAAAATGTCTGAAGAACATTCACAGGATAGATCTGAAGAAAAAAATTCAGAAATATAAGCAGTCAGGTAAGAAGAATTTTGACTTCTCACCTCAAGGATGACTCAGTCCAAAGAAATGCTTGTTCCTAGTAGATATTCAATGAACATTTGTCAAGCCCAGAAGCAACTTTGTCCTTCTGTTCTTAATTGCTCAACCTTCAGCTCATCAGCCATATAAACAGATCTCTTTGTCTTTTCATTTGATAGATTACTTATTTGACTTAGTGTTTGAGTTCAGTTAGGTGGTTAAGGTTATTTGTAGTTTTAAAAATGACTGTTTTGATAACTAGCATTATAATTTCCAAAAGTGATTTTTCCCTAAGACTTAAGAACTTTGAGCAGTACAATGATCAACTATGCTTCCAGAGGACAAGGAATAAAGCATGCTGCACACCCCCGACATAGAAGTGATGGATTCAGGGTTTAGAATGGAACATGTATTTTTTTTTTTTTTTGATAAGGCCAGTGTAAGAAGTTATTTTGCTTGAATATGCATATTTGTTGCAAGGGTTTTGTTGTTCTTTTGTTTGTTTTATACTGGAAGGGAATGGAGAAAGAGAAAATAGATTTTTGTTCACTGAAAACATTTAAATAAAAAAGTGGTTTCCCTTGGAAAGAACCATCAGTTGTTAAATTTTTTAGTGGTCTAAAGTCCCACTTATTTTCTTATGAGATCCAGCAAAAATACCCTGTGATGTCAGATTCCTAAAATGTGCTGGTCCCTGGTTCCTTTTTGTATTTGGGGGTTTTCTGTTGCTTGATAATATAGTATAGGACAGGTAATTTTAGGTTTGATAGCCACTTGCAAATGAGTCTTAGAATTTCTTTTTCTATTTCCAGTTTTGGGAGCAAACTATATGAATGAAATCCAGGCTTCCCTTCCAAGTGTAGGCCTGATGAATTCTGTTTATGCCTTGGAGGTAAGTCTGTTTTTTGGTGGGTTTTTTTTGTGAAGCAACTGGGGTTAAGTGACTTTCCCAGAGTCACATTGTTATGTGTTATAACAGTGATTGTTATGTGTCTGAGGTTGGATTTGAACTCAGGTTCTTCTGACTCTGGGGCCAAGGCTCTATCTACTGCGCCACCTAGCTGCCCCCTTGGAAAGAAGTCTGTAACAAACCTATAGGCCTTCATAATAATTTATATTTGGTACCAGGCCTAACTTAGGCACTTCTGTGATTCAGGTTTGGAGCTGAAATGTAATGAGATACTCACAAACCATAAAATGCAACTCCAAAACTTTTGACTTAGAATAATTAAAAAGAATACAGTTCTTTTTAAAAATGTAATGTTTTCAATGAACAAAAATCTATTTTCCTTCTCTCCCAGCTTCACTCCATTGAGAAAAAAAAAGAAAAAAGAAAAACAAAACCAAGACCCTTGTAACAAAAAGAAAGCTATTATTATTTTACATGGAATTAAGAGAGACAGTGTCTACAATAGATAGTACCCCTGTACTCTGCTTTGATTAGAGAACAATCAACAGGCGTTATTAAGGTCTTATTATGTGCAAAGCACTATGGGGAGACTACATCTGAAGTATTCTGTTCAGTTCTAGGTATCATGTTTTAGGATCCAGAGTGCAGAGGGTCCCCCAGAATGGTGAAGGGGATTTTAGTTCATGCCATAAGAGGATCAGTTGAAAGAAACAGAGATGTTTTATCAAGAAAACTTAGAAAGGGCAGGATGTCTGTCTTCATTCAAGCAGGAAAGACTGCCATGTGGAAAACTAGACTTATCTTGCTTGGCTCCAGAAGTCAAAACTAGGAAAAGGTAGAAGATGTAAGAGGCAAATTTAGGCTTGAGGCCACAAGGATGAACTTCTTACTAATTAGAGCTCTTCACAAAATGGAATGGGCTGCCTTGGAGGTAAAGGTCTTTGAGCAGCAGCTCAATGTTCACTTGTCAAGTATGTTTTGTAAAAGAGATTCCTGTTCAGTCAGTCAACAAGCATTTATTAAGCATTTACTAGCTGCCAACCCTAAATCATTATCAACAATGAGCATTTAACATGTACCAGGCAGTAT
Source organism: Vombatus ursinus (assembly GCF_900497805.2). Lineage (NCBI taxonomy): Eukaryota > Metazoa > Chordata > Mammalia > Diprotodontia > Vombatidae > Vombatus > Vombatus ursinus. The sequence continues at coordinate 25,060,745 of NW_020954580.1, read as the reverse complement.
TCTAAACTCTGGAGATACAAAGAAAGCCAAAAATATCATCTCTGCCCTCAAGGAGCTCACATTCTAATGGAGGAGACAGCATGCAAAAAAATTATACATACACACAGTGAACATGGAAGGACATCTCAAAAGGAAGGCTAGTGACTAGCAGTGTTGAGGTGGGGGAGACCCAGAAAAGCCTCCTGGGGAAGTTAGTATTTGAGCTGTTTTTGGAAGGAAGGAGGAGGTTGAGGTAGAAGAAAGCATTCCAGGCATGAGAGATATCTGTGAAAAGGCAGAAAAAAAATAAGAGGTGGGACATTGTTTGCAAGGAATCCAAGAAATCTAATGTCACTGTATTTGAGAATACATGGAAGGAAGTTAGGTGTAAGGAGACCAGAATGGAAGGAAGGGGCCAGCTCTTCAGAGCTTTAAAAGCCAGAAGATTTTACATTGGATTCTGGAAGTAATACGGAGTCATTGGAATTTATTCGGGGGGAGGGTGATGTGATTTCAGTGGTTTTCTTTTTCTCTCTTTCTTTCCTTTTTTCTTTTCTTTCCTTCTTTCTTCCTTTCTTTTTTTATTTTTAGGCAATTGGGGTTAAGTGATTTGCCCAAGGTCACACAGCTAGTGTCAAGTGTTTGGTCTGAGGCCAGATTTGAACTCAGGTCCTCCTAACTTCAGAGCAGGTGCTCTATTCACTGCACCACCTAGCTGCCCCTCTTTCTTCCTTCCTTAAAAATGTTTCTAAGTATTAGCTAATTAACAAAGGGCTTTTCTTTTCATTGTGGAGAAATAAAAAGAAAAGCACTTTGTTAATTAGCTAATGCAAAAATACTTCTAAGTATTAGATAATTAGCAAAAGACTTTTTTTATTTCTCCATAATTATCAGTGGGGATTTTGTGCTAGTATATAGTTTAAGCCAAAATCTACCTTCTCTAGTTAATCTCTTACCCTAAGAAGTTACTTTTAATTTATACACACATCCACTCCTAAACCAGTCTTAGGTTTGGAGGGAGAATTTGGAACAAAGTACAGTTTCATGGCTAAATAATAAACTCTTTTGTAAAAAGAAAAAAAAACCTCAAGTGGAACATTAATTATTAAACATTAACATAAACAGTTGTGAGGTTAGTTGTCTCTACTCTCACTCTCACCATTCCCAGTCCTTTGAACAGAGACTGGCACACAGTTGCTTAATAAATGCTTATTGATTGACTGATTGATTATTCTTGCTCAGGCTCTCATAACTTCTTTCCTGGACTATTAGGATAAGTACTACCTGGTCTTTCTACTTCTAATCTACCACCTTTTCAGTCCATCCTTCCCACTGCTGTCCTAGTAATCTTCCTAACACAAATTGGACCATAGTGTCCTCCTGCTCAAGAATCCTTAGTGGCTCCCTATTGTCTAGTGAGCAAAATGTAAATTTCTTATCCTGGTATTTAATGGCCCTCATAGTTTGAGTCCAACCTTGTTTTACTTTCCTTATCTTCACACATCACATTCCAAACAAAACAGGATATTTTCCGTCTCTGGCTCTCATTCTATCCTTTCCCAAGAACTCTACCACTTATGTGCTTTTGTTCATACTGTGTGCCCCATGCCTGGAACTCGTTGCCCCCAAATTTCTGCCTGTTAAAAGCTTCTCCCTTCAAGGCCTAGCTACCTCTCTTATGTACTTACCACATTCTCTTCTATCGTAATTATTTATTTATCCATCAAACCATTAAACTTCCCCTCTACCACCATACCATACTTTAATGTATTAGTTTCTGTTTTTTCATCTTGTACCCCAGTACCTGCCTAGGGCCTCAGACCTTGTAGGGTGCTTAATTAAGGTCTCATTGATAGAATTGTGAGGCTTCCCTTCTTGTACTTCCTTCCCTAGAGAAGTAGTCTCGATGAAATGTGTTGACATGTGGTAGGGCAACTGGGAAGGAGAACAAAATATAGCATGACCTTGTTCTTTCTTTCAAGCTCAAGAATGGAATGAGTAAGGAGGAAAGACCGATCTTTGGACAGCATGGAATTTCAAGTAAGGTCATCTTTCTTTCACTTTCGAAAGTAAAAACCTTACATAGCTATCCTTGGAATTTCCACAGTCATTCCTTTTCTCCAGCTGTGTATTCCATCAGTAGTCAGATTGGGGCCCCTTTAAAGCTCATAATAAGCAAACTGATTATGATTTCTAATGGCTTAATCTAAGGTATGATAGAATTATCTGAATTTAAGTAACACCAAGGCTAATCCATTATCTTCATTACTTTGACTGGAGATATAAATTTTTTTATAAAGGGAGAAATAAGATAAAAATTATGATCTGGCCACAGTGGATTTAGTCATGATAAATAGCATGGTCTGCATACCAAACAGTGATTATAGATCATTGAACAGGAGGAAGTAAACTTCCATTGTAACATGTCTCATTATTATATTGATTTAATGTAAGTGGAAAAAGCCAAATCCCAAAGTGGATTTGGAGTCAGAAAACAAAATGGGTTCAAATCCAGGCTCTTCCTCTTATTACCAGTGTACCCTTGGTCAAATCACATAACTTCTGAGGGCTTCAGTTTCTTCATTTCTAAAATGAGAGGCATATGCTGGATGTGATCTCTGAGGTTTCTTCCAACTATTAAACACTATCATTCTATAAACATGCCTTCTCTTCCTCAGTTCACCAGAAGCTCTTGTTTCTGTAGATTTTTTGAAGGGGGGAGGCCTGGTTTATAGAGTGATATATATGACACATATTTCATATATAGTCTCACATGTAAGCACACTCACACATAAGCATGCACATGCAGTAAAATCCTGATAAGACACAGCCTACAAAAGACGTATGACCCTCCCCCTTCTACCATTATCAGAATTATAAAGGGGTTCTACTCTAACAGAAGTATAGTGTGAACCACAGAAATATAATTCAGGAAATTTAGCAATTTCACTAACTTGCATATGTCATTGAGATTTTGTGGCTTTACCTTATCATGCCTAAAATAGGTATAATTCAATTATCAATATATAATTCAATTCAAATAGGCATTGTAGTATATTGTAGAGAAAGGCACTGAGTTTGGAATCAAGATCCTGCCTCTTATTCTTATGCTACCATTATCTAGCTGTGTTATCACAGGCAAGACAATATCAGTAGGCAAGGGAAATTCAAAGCAGAACATAAGCACATAGGGCAATTTTGTTACAACCTTGTTAAATTAAGAAAAAAAGGGAGAAAGAAACCTGTCTGGGCCTTGTCTTTCTCTTATCTTCAATGTAAGAGGTGTACACTAGATTTCGGCTCCCCACATCACTGACATTTTGTGATTCCATTAATGTTTTCTCTCTGATCCTTCTCGACAGTACTGTGATCCAGGGGCTCCTCATTAGCTGTGAAGAAAAAAAAAATGGCCTTCAGACATGGAAGTTGCAGAGAGGGAAGGGAGAGGTGTTGAGCAAATTTATCTTGCTTTATTTAGCTGTGGGATTGGCATTTCTACTTTGACTTTCTTTCAAGGGGCCATCTGTTGCCATTTCCTTCCCAGATTTCTGTTTTTTAGCATAGAAATGTACAACCTGAGCTCTCTGGCTCCAGAGTAAACTGAATGTTCATTTAATTCAGTGAGCATTTATAAAGTGCCTACTGTGTGCAAGACATAACTGGGGATAAAAAAGACAGAGATGAAAAAAAAAAAAAGTGTGTGCTTTCAAAGAGCTGTTCTTTACTGGAAAAGCAAAGAGCAAAGAAGCATTAAAGTACATAAAGTAGACAGGGAGAAAACCAGGAGGTAGCCTTTGGGAATTTTGCCATCATGTGAATAGGCTCCATATTCCTATAGCTTTAATAGTAAATATTCATATTGCTACAGCATTCCCCCCCCCTTTTTTTTTTTGGTGAGGCAGTTGGGGTTAAGTGACTGCCCAGAATCACACAGCTAGTAAGTGTCAAGTGTCCGAGGTCGCATTTGAACTCAGGTCCTCCTGACTCTAGGGCCAGTGTGGTAGTTTTAAGTTTATCAAAAACGCTTTCCTCTCACCATCCCTGTTAGATGGGTACCTAGACAAATATTATTATCCCCTTAAAAGGGGATAATAATACTACATCATCATCATCATCATCACCATCATCACCATCATCATCGTTTACTGAGCTAAAGAAATGGAAGCTCAGAAAGATAAAGTGACTTGCTCAGAGTCAGGCAACTTGCCAGGGTCAAAGGTAGGATTGGAACCCAGGTCCTTCCCAACTGCGGACTACAGTAGTTTTTCCTCCTTTCTTCTCACATTAACTTTTTAAAAAATATTTTATTTTTTTCCCAATTACATGTAAAAACAGTTTTAACATGCTTTTTTTTCATATTTGGAGTTCCAAATTCTCTCCCTCCTTTTCCCCTCCCAATTGAGAAGCCAAGCAATTTGACATGGGTTATACATCACATTAACATTTGAACACTTTTCTTTTCTCCCAACAGAAGCAGTTAAAACATCCATTCAAGAATCTGAAAAATCCTCGCCTCAGGTACAGATTCAGTGATCTGATTTGATGTTTTTGTCTTTCCTCAAGATATTTTCTCCCATTTTAAGACAAAATATTGAATTATTGGCAAATGCTTCTAAATTAATGTATTGTTTGTTACAAGGATAGCGGCAGCAGGAAGAGAACTTAGCAGCCTAATAGTATTATTTTGGCTAATGCTCCTCTTGAGAGAAGAGGACTTGATAACCATAGGAAAGAGAAGAATGTGCTCTTATTTTGGAAGAAATTAAAATGGACTGAGTTAGCAGCTTGGATAACTGGGAAAAGTTAAAATTATCCTTTATCCCTTCTCAACAAGGTGACTGCATTACACCTGAGTAGAAGTGGGCGGGGGTGGGGGTGGGGCTGGTTTAGTTCTCGCTGCTGTGTCTTGTCAGTCTAATTTCTTGATGAGATGCTGCTCAAAGAGGTACTGATGGAAGCCAGAGAGCTTCCCCCCCTTTCTTGGGAGAAGGGATTACTTATATAAGCCCTGAAAGAATGCCTTATTGTGGCTGGTCAGGAAATGCAGCGACTCCTTTCTCTCTGGTTCAAAAGATATCTGGGGATTAAAACATAAGCCAGAATAGAAAGTACTTCTTGGGATGATGTAGTAGCTAAAAACGTCAAAAAACCAAAAGAAAACTAAAAGTAGAAGTAGAGTCCTTATCTTGTAATCATTTCCCTTAACAGAAATAGCATCAATGGAAAGAAATTTCCAGATTCCTCCAACCTCAGACCTGATTGGCTACTCTATATCAGAGTCTACAGAAAGGATTAGAACTAGCTGAAAAGGGGATTTTAAGGGGAAGCAAATTAGAAGGAGACATGGCATATGGTTGGGCCTGGAAGGGACAGAGTAATATTCAGAATCTTTCTTAACCCATTTTTCCCCTTTTCTAATAGGTGACTAGTGAGGAATACAGGCTAAAGAGTCAACCACTGGGAATCTGTTTAATAATTGATTGCACTGGCAATAATTCCGGTACGTATCGGCCTTTTTGAATTCATTGACGTCCCCCAAGTAAACGGAATTCCTTAAGCTTTTACCCAATGCTGCATATTATCATCTTTCCATTGTACCAGAGCTAAACAAAACCGTGACATGGGCCATAGCATTTGGGGAGATTGTTGAACTTTTTTTCTTCTTCTTTAGAGAGTATGAAACAGGTAGAAATGATTTCTGTTCCAGTAGAAGGAGTTTCTAAAAAATGACTTTATGGCAGTAGGGGCTGTGAGATACTAAGTTGTTATTCAGTGAAATATTTTCTGGAGATATTCGGAGAGTAGAATAAGAGAGATCTCCTTTGGATTCATTGGATACAATCTAGCTAAGGATGATGGTCTTTATGTTCCTTCACCTCTACGCCTTGGGGTTAATCTGATTTTTGAGTGCCTACACAGTTGTAATCTCACATCAGCCACCCATATTTGGGTCTGGATTGGTTTTTCAGTTGAAATTCTATGTTTGACTCAAACAGCGTCATTGCTGAGACAACCAAGGAAGGTCAGGAAGCCAGTCCATAAGGGAGGCAAAAGGATGTTTATTCTTTTATCTATTTAGAGAGAGGGAGTAGTCATTCTATGTCATTCAGTTCTCTAAACCTTGGACATATTCTTTGGATATTTAAGAACTATTTTTCACAGTCGCTTTAAAATTTATCCTGGAGAGTTTCCAGAAAAGGCATTCTTAAGAAGTTAAATAAGCACACATCAGGCAATCTTAGATTAAGTGCCCCTCCCTGCCCCCATTTTTTTTTTAGGTGTCCTATTTTTTTTTCTTTTGGTTCAGGGAAATGTGACCATACAAAGACTCTCTCTCTCTCTCTCTCTCTTCCCCCCCCTTTCCCTTTCTCTCTGTCACTCTTTCTCTCTTCTCTATTTCACTCTCTCTTTCCCTCTCTTCCCTTTCCTCTCCTTTTCTCTTTTCTCTGCTCTATCTTCTCCCTCTCTGTTCTTTCTCTCTTGTCTCTTCTCTTCCCTTTCTCCTCCTTTCTCTGACTATGAAAACCCCAATAACAGCTCTAAGATGCTTAAATGAATCTCCTAATAGAGGTAAAAGGAGATGTGGGCACTGTTGTCCTTCAGCTGATCCAGAGAGTTGCCACAACTTTTTTTTTTAAACATAGTTCTCCTGTTTGATTCATTCATCATCAGGCACATTGATGAATCATTCATTGTACTTAGAGCTTTGTTGGGCATTTCCCTTGGAGAATCCCACAGACCCAATGTCTGCTCTTTGTAGGAATGCACAGTCCAAGATTCTCAGTGGCGGAACATCCTGTTCTTTGTAAACATCTGAATTTTCCTCATTCTTGGCTTATCTGATTTGAATTCCAGAGTCACTACTTAATGAATTTTCATAGCTCTGTTTGGGAAATAGCATCTGTGTACAAAATATCTCTTAATGTTTGAATATAAATATGCAACCTGAAATAGATAAGAAATGATAGGTACTGGGAGAATGCTGTAAAAAATTTTTAAGAATAAGAAGGAATACCTGGGTCCTACTCCCTGCCCCTTTTACAGATGATCCCCTTTCTTCCATTCTTTCATGCTTTTATTCTTTCTCCACATATCTATTGGATGTCTTTTTGTATGCAAGACATTGTGCTAGGCATTTGTGGAGAATTCAGAGGAAATGAAGTGGTCCTTGCCCTTAATGAGTCTGTAACATAGTAAGGAAGATGACATGTACACAAATAAGTATAAGATGGCATCTGGTCAGTGTCATAAGGGAGTTGCTGTAATTTAAAGGAGGGAGAAATCATGATTGGCCAGGGTGGGGGAGTGATTAGGGATGACTTCATGAATGAAAGTGTCTTTTGAGTTAGACTTTATAGGATCTCAGTAGCACTTTGACAGGTGAACCATGAGGGGTTGAGGATTTATGGAAGAAAGAACAGCATGAATAAAGAGGCAAAGGAGAGAAAGCATGGATTGTGTTCAAGCAGTAGTATCTAGTTCAGTTTATTTATAGTATTGGATAAACGTAGGGAAGGTAGTGGCAAATAAGGCTGGAAAGGCAGTTTGGGACCAGATCTCAGAGGGCTTTACTTGCTATAATAAAAGGTTGGATTTTATTCAGTAGGGAGCTATTGACAAGAAGTAAGAGTAATCACTGTGATTAATTGCTTTAATGTTAATTTGGTAGTTGGGTATACATAGAGTTACCTAGATAAGTCATCAGCTTTTGTGTGACATGGTTTCAGGACAGCTAGGTGTTGCAGTGCATAGAACTCTGGGCCTGGAGTGGGGAAGACCTGAGTTCAAATCCAGCCTCAGGCACTTACTAGCTGTGTGACCCTGGGCAAGTCACCTAACCCTGTGTGCCTAAGTTCCTCGCCTGTACAAAGGAACTGGAGAAGGAAATGGCAAACCACTCCAGTATCTTTGCAAAGAAAATCCCAAATGGGGTCATGAAGAGTTGGAAACAACTGAATCACACCAACATATCAAAGAACTAGATATTTGGTTTGAGATGGTAGGAAATACCCTGTGACACAAGTGATTATCTCTGGGGTTTGAAACGAGGCCCAAACTCTTTTTCAGCCTCCTGAGTAAAAGATGATCCCTGCAGGTTTAGAAGAATGGCTTTCCTTTTCATTTCTCTCCACACTTTTCTTTGAAACTTGCAAAATAAAAATTGCAAGTATGCTTTTTACCTGGACTAGGGTTCAGATTTGCCAACTTGCTTTTAGAACTTTCCACATAAGAGACACTTGCTAAGCAGAGCTCTCTCCACCAATATCCCATTAGAACTCATGGAAAGCTAAAAATAGGCAGTAGAGAAGTCCTGTGAGCGGGGCCCACTTGAGCCTAGCTGCATATCCTTCATTGTTATTTCAAGCTGAATCAGTAACATTTACCTGGCCTAACATTGGAAGATGCAGACTCAGCACAATGACATTTAGTAGTCTTGGCCTCTGCTCTTTTGTCTAGGCTGACAGGCTGCAAATGAAATTTGGGATGATAGATGTGTGGGTCCCTGAGATGGAACAGTAACCGTATGTTTTTTATTGGCTTGGGTTGCAAAACACTGGGTTGGGCTTTCCTGTTTTCCAGTCTTGGGAACTCCTCCAAAAAAAAGATGTATTTTGCAATGTAATGGAAAGAGCACTGATTTTGGAATCAGAAGACCTGGGTTTAAATCCTGGATCTGTTGTGGACTAGCTGTGGGATCTCAGGCAAGTTCCTTCACTTCATGGGTCCACAGGATTTAGAGATGAAAGGGATTATCAAGTCCACTTCTGTCATTTCACCTCTGAGGAAAACATACCCAAAGAGTTCAAATGTCTTTGCCCAAGGCATATGGGTAGTAAACAGCAGAGCTAACTCTAAACCCAGAACCTTTTCCACTATACCCTGTTTCTTCATCTGTAAAATTGAGATAGTAATAATTATGCTATCAACTTTCCAGATTTGTTGTGAAGATTAAATAAGATGATATATGGAAAACACTATAACCTGCTCAACTCATTTCAACCTGAGTGTAAAAAGGACAAGTAGGGGAGCACCATGAGTTTTTTGTCTTCTTCTCACTTTCTGATCAATATAACTGAACAAACATTTATTAAGCACCAACTATATACAAGGCACTAGGATACAAATAGACAAAGAAAATCCTTGGTCTCAATGAACTTGTTCTTTTGTGGGGCAACAATATATAAGTATTGTGAGTTTAAATTCTGTCTCAGACACTTACTGGCTGAGTGACCCTGGGCAGTTGATTTAACTTCTCTCTGCTTCAGCTTCCTGAGCTGTAAAATTTAAGGGGAATGGTCCTGATGGCCTTGAAGGTCCCCCCCCCCCCACTCTAAATATGTGCTCCTATGATTGAAGGAAGACAGGGCTTCTGAGATGTGGACATGAAGAGAGAGTCTATTCCACAGGTAACAGATGGCTTGTATGAACATATAGAAGCAATCAATATGAGCTATGACTATTACGAGCTTCAGGAAATAGGCAATAATCTGGTTTGGCTTGAGTAAAGAGTTCATGAAGGCCAGTAGTATGAAATAAGGCTGCACAGGTAAGTGAGAGCCAGACTGTGGAGGGTTGTTGTTCAGTGAGGCTGATATTCATTTTCAGTCATGTCTGACTTTTCATGACCCCATTTGGGGTTTTCTTGGTAAAGATACTGGAGTGGTTTTACATTTCCTTCTCCAGCTTATTTTACAGATGAGGAAACCGAGGCAAAGAGGGTTAAGTGACTTGCCCAGGGTCACACAGCTAGTAAGCGTCTGAGGCCAGATTGGAACTCAGGAAGATGAGTTTTCCTGACTCCAAGCACTTTGCTCTATCCATTGTGTCGCTTAGCTGCCCCATGTCAGGCTAAGCAGTCTTTATTTTATTCTGTAAGTAATGTGGAGCTATTAAAGATTTTTGATCAGGTGAAGTAACATGTTGAGACTAGGGCCTTTGGAAGGCTATTTTGGCAGCCTGCAGCAGAGTGAGGTTGGATTGGAGAGCAGAGAGACCCGGGACAGGGAGACCAATTAGGAGGCAAAATTAGTAAGGCAAAGTGGTAAGTACTTGGTAGATAATGGAATAAATATATGTGTATATATCTAAACCATATTGCACATTTATATATTATATGTGCATGTGCATATATTATATATCTATGTAGTAATATAGTACATGTTATTATATGATGAATATATTTGTATATGTTATATATGTATGTATCTAAAACATTACACCTTTGTATATTATAGGTGCCTGTGCATATATTATATATTTATACAATAACGTCACACGTTACTATATGATGACTATATGAATATGTATGTTATGTATATATATCTAAAACATTATACCTTTATATATTATATGTGCCTGTGCATATATTATATATTTATACAATAACGTCATGTTACTATATGATGACTATATGAATATGTATGTTATATATGTATATCTAAAACATCATACCTTTATATTTTATATATGCATGAGCATATATTATATACCTATATAGTAATATATTACATTATTATATGATGAATATATGAATATATTTGTATATGTTATATATGTATATATCTAAAACATACATTTATATATAATATATGCATGTGCATATATTCTATATCTATATAGTAATATATTACATGTTATATGATGAATGTATGAATATACATGTTATATATGTATATATCTAAAACATCACACCTTTATGCATTATATATTTATATAGTAATATATTTAATGTTATTATATGACGAATATATGAATGTATTTATATATGTATATATGTGTGTTTATGTATGGAGGAGACTCAAGTGGGGGGAGATGATGAATTTGAGTCTTCATGTTCTCTGTTCAGGAAGACCTGTGTTCAGGAATACCTCAGCTCAAACCCTGTCTCAGACACTTAGTAGCTGTGTGACTCTGGACAGGTTAGTCTGCCTCAATTTCCTCACCTGTAAAATGGGGTTAGTAATAACATCTACCTCACAGGGTTATTGTGTGAAACAAATGAGATAATGTATTTAAAATGCTTTGCAAACCCTAAAGCTATATGTAAATGGTAGCCATTATTATTACCGGCATCATTGTTACTGATGATGATGTCTACAGGATATCCAAGAGATATCCAACAGGCAGTTGACAGTGTATTATTATTATTATTATTCAAGAGAGAGATTAGGGGAGTCATCTTCATAAAAGTAATATTTGAACTCATGAAAGCTGATCACTAAAAGAGAGGGTGTGGAAAGAGATGAGGGCCCAGATCAAATCCTGGGAAACACCAACATTTAACGGCCAGGATACGCAAGATATTCCAACTCAGGTGAGGAAGAAGGAAGGATCAGACAGGAAGAAGGAAAATCGGCCGAGAGCACAGTTAGTGTGTCTCACTGGGTGGTTAGGAGCCTCAAAAGCTTCAGGAGCCTCAAAAGCTGCAAACAGTTCAAGGAGAATGGGAACTAAGAAAATGTAGCAGATTTAGCTGTTTGGAGATTTCTATTGCCTGAGTGGACTCTGGTCAGCAAAACCTCCTTAAAAGCTTCATTAATTTGGAATCTGACTAATTGATAAACAACTGTTGGAATAGATGTAAGGGAACCTACATTAAAGAAACACTTTCTTTTCAAGAAATGGTGTTTCCTGTACTTGCAATCCTATTACAATGCCTCTTTGTGGCATAGAGGTGACCCAGAGTTCTCAGAGACCATTCCAGTTGAGCCCAAGTTTTGGCAGACCTACCAAGCTGGAAAGGCTTGGAGTGTGGGTTCTCTGTTTTTAAGTTCTAGGAGACTTGAGCCTTATGATAATTAGTATTTTGGCCACAATAAGACTTTGTATTAAAACATCAAGGAGTAAGGTCCTTATGGGTGACAGCAGGACACACCAAAGAAATCAGAGATCTGTGAAATTTTGAAGTACAGTGAACATGTACAATAAACACTAATTATCTAGCCCACCCACCCCGAAGTTGAAACTATTTTCATTCTAATCAGAGGGAAAAATAATATAAGTAAATAAAACAAAAACAAATGAACAGTTTTTTCTGTTTTGCATATAAAAACTCCTCAAAGTCAAGGAGAAGTGGTTTCAGGTTCTGTTTCTGGCACATACTGGTTGTGTGGCATTAGGCAAGTTACTTAATCGATAGCCCAGACAACTCTAGGACTAGAAATTTCAGAGAAGATGTTGATATACACTGGTAGAGGGAGTTCCTCTTCCAACAGATGAAAGCACAGGACAGAGCCCTTCCAGGAAAAACAAAACAAACTGTTGACTTTATTACCCATGTACCAGGTTCAGCGTAAACATTTGATGGTTAAACATGTTCCCTGTGATCTGTTTACACTATTGATTTGTTTAGAAATGTTTTTCTTTATAGATAATGTGGGTTGAATGACCAGAAACTCCAAATTGATGAAGTTTAGGTGAATAAGAATTTAGTATGTTTATTCTTGTGGGATTGGTCTTAGCAAAGCAAAGCCTTTACAGTACATTTTTGATTGGTTCTTTCCCAGAAGTTCAGTGCTGAGGGGATAAGAGGAAAAAGCTTTTTTCCAGAAGCCCATTTCCTAAGAGAGTTGGGCACATTCAATAGGGATTTTCCAGGGTTTTGGAAAAAAAAAGGACTTTTTTCCAGTGTATTAAATTCTAGTTTTAAAAGGTTTTATTGAAGGCTTTGGGGTGCTAAAAAATTCTTTAAGAGTCAAATGGGTTATTTATTGTATGCAAAATGCTATTGGTACCTTGAGTGTTTTTGTCCTAGGGCCCATTTTCTTCCCTCCTAGTTATCACACCTTCTTTTCACTAGATTTTAAGATGGTGAGGGCTTCCTTTAGGGCAGCTAGGTGGCTTAGTGGGTAGAGTCAAGAAGCTGTCAGTTCAAATCTGACCTCAGACATTTCCTAGCTATGTGACCCTGGACAAGTCACTTAACCCTTTTTGCCTCCGCTTCCTTATCTATAAAATGAGCCGGAGAAGGAAATGGCAAACCACTCTAATATCTTTGCCAGGAAAATCCCAAATGAGGTCACAGAGAGTCAGACAAGACTGAACAACAGCAACAACGGGGATTCCTTTGTGCTCCCGATTAAAATAAACCCAATGATATAATTACTTTTTCAACTTTCAGGCTTCTTCACTGAGATATTTCTTGACAAATGGTTTTCACTGCTCTTGGTTTTGATGAAGTCCAGATATGTGCTCCCCCTCACTAATGAACCCTACCATGTAACAAAGAAAAACAGTCAAGCAAAACCAATCAATGTGAAATGAATCCAATATCATGCAGCATTTCATACATGTAGTTCCCTTGTGTCTCTACCAAGAGTAGAAAAGTGTGCTTTGTTATAGTATTGTAGATTTAGTGGTGGAAGGGACTTTAGAAGTCATTTAATCTGACCCTCTCATTTTATAGATGAGGAAACAGGAAGTCTACAGTTGCTCAAAGCCTTGCCCCACAGTCTGCCAAGTAATTAGTAGCAGAGCTGGACTTTGAACTCGGGTTCTCTAAATCCAACTCCAGTTCTCTTTCATTGCCTTTGCTGCCCTTCATCTGTTCTTTGAGACTAGCCTTGAGTTGGGGCCTCCTCCATTGTCTGTTCTCAGGCAGAGGGAGGTGGGTGTGTCTCTTTTGTGGCATCTGAGTTTGAAAACACACCCTGAATGGATGAGATAGAAGTAATTTCAAGCGGCTTGTCCTCCTAGAATCATAAGGGACAGCTTAGTTTATTTCTGATAAGAAGGCCACTCATTGAGTAATTTCTATAGTCTTGAAGCACAACCTTATTGAGACAAGTGTCCACTACTTCCAGAATCATTGAAGAACTCATATAAAAGAAAAAAAAGTGAGGGAAAGATTCTCCATGCCTGTAGCAGCAGGAGAGGTGGAATTACTGTTTAGTATACTGCCTAGGCAGACAAAGACTAGATTTTTAGGTCCTGCCCTTATAGTTACTCCCAGTTGGAAATGAGAGAGTGAAGCACTGATTTTCTTTCCTTTTGTAATTACGTATCGTCAGGGCTGTCCAGGAAGCAGGATCCCTGTCTCTTCCATGAAGGAAATTGGGCACTCTGCCCATGCTTATAGAGACTAGGCTGATAGGCCAATCAAACCCTTGTATGTTTCATTGATACTTAAAACCCAGTACATCACTTCCCAGTGATTCTCTTCTCTCAGCCCTAAAAGCGAAGAGTTAGGGACAGGTATTTGGTGAATTGAATAGAGTGCCAGGCCTAGAGTCAGAAAGACTCTTTTACTGAGTTCAAATGTGGCCTCAGAGACTTACTGACCGTGAGACCTGCACAAGCCACTGAATCCTATTTGCCTCAGTTTCTTCATCTGTAAAATGAGCTGGAGAAGGAAATGGCAAACCACTCCAATTTCTTTGCCAAGAAAACCCCAAATAGGGTCATGAAGAGTTGGCCACAACTGAAAATGATCGAAACAACAATAGCGAACTCTCTTGAAAGAAAAAAAGTTAAGCAAAACAAATCAGTGTGTTGGTCATGTCTGCCATTTGGTGTCTGAAGTCGCCAATTGATCACTGTTTTGATTCAAGTTCTGATGTCTTGTCTTCCCATTTATTATGGTGGTCTTCGCATAGCTTGTTGTCTTGTTTCTGCTTACCTTGCTCAACATCATGTTACTCATTTAAATCTTCTCATGTTTCTCTGAATTCTTCATAGTCATTTCTCAGTAGCTCAGTAAATTTTGATTCCATTTTTATAGTATAATTTGTTTGACCATTAGCATTAGTTTTCTTTTTTTATTATTTTTATTTTTTTAAACAATTTATTAACTTTTAGTTTTCAACATTTACTTCCATAAGATTTTGAGTTTTAAATTTTCTCCCCTTCCCTCTCCTCCCCCCTCCTCAAGATGGCATGCCATCTAATATAGGCTCTACATATACATTCATATTAAACATGTTTTCACATTAGTCATGATGTAAAGAAGAATTAGAACCAATGGGAGGAACCATGAGAAAGAAGAATCAAAACAAAACAACAAAAGAAAAGGAGAGCAGATAGTATGCTTCCATCTAGCATTAGTTTTCTTATATAGAATTAAATGAAATTGAAAACTCAATATATAGTCAGGTCACTGATCTCTAATAATTTTCCTTTTTGTAAAAAGAATTCCTTTGTTAAAGAAAGCAAACCTGGAAAGTTATGGGTATGTCTTTTTTTTTTTATCAATGATGCCCTCGTCCACCCTGTGTCTATAATGGGCAGTTTTATTTTGATTATAAAAAATTAACAAGATAATCAAGACATCCTTTTGAGTCTCTGCATGTACATTTGATGTCCAAGGACATAGATAAGATGGGAAGGGACAAATTCATCAATAGTTTAAAAAAAAAAAAGACCATGAACCAGTTTGGAATAACCTGTCCCCACAATTACACTCACAAAGATTGGAGGAGAGTACCTTGTTTCACTGTGAGCCCCTATCCTCCAGCACATAATAACTGACATTTGTGTCTGTAGATATCATTAGCCCCATTTTACGTCTGATCAGACTGTAGCTTGACGGTATTATGACTTGCCCGTGGTCCTATAACTAGTAAGTCAGAGGTAGGATAGCCAGCCTAGCACTGTCTCTATTATACCTTGTTGCTTCCTTTCCAAATGACACGTATGATAGCTAACATTTATGTAGTGCTTACTATCATTGTGCTTAAGTGTTTTACAATTGTTATCTCATTTGATCCTCACAATAACGCTGGGAAACAGGTGCTATCATTATCCTCATTTTACAAATGAGTCAAGTGACTTGTCCAGGATCACAGGACTAGTAAGTGTCTGAGGCTGGATATAACCTTAGGTCTTTCTGACTCCAAGCCAAGCCTGTGCTCTATGGCATCCCTGAGATGTCCCGTGTTGACAGATACTCAGTTATTAAAGGGAAAGTATTTGGCAGTAATGTAGAGAAGTTTCCATTTTTGCCATTCCTATTTTGAATAGAGCAGGCCAATTACCAAGATCCTCATTTCCTCTTTTGGAAAACGTTACCAGGACTTCTAGGTACTTTCTTACTCTCTTGCCAGGGTCAAGTGGGTTATTTATTGTCAGCAACATGTTTTGAGTCTGTACCTTAAGTATCTTGTCCTAGGGCCTACTTTTTTTCAACTTAGTTATCACTTCTTTCCAGCTAGGTTTTAAGATGGTTAGGGCTTTCTTTATACCCCTGATTCAAATTAAACCCACTGATTTAATTTTTTTTTTTTTTAGATTTTAGGCTTCTTCATTGAGTTATTTCTTTTTTTAATTATTAATTAATTTTTAGTTTTAGCATTCACTTCCATAAGATTTTGAGTTCCAAATTTTCTCCCCATCTCTCCCCTCCCCCCACCCCAAGAAGGCCTGCAATTTGATATAGGCTCTACATATACATTCCTTTTGAACCAGTGAGTTATTTCTTAACACATGGTTCTCCCTGCTCTTGGTTTTGATAAAGTCCGGCCAAAGAACTTTGGACTTTGAACTTCTCTAGGGAGCTACAATTGGTTCAGATTCAATTGAGGTTCCTTGAAAGCCTTTGATATTTCCAAGAGAGATATGATGAAAGCCCTGCTCTCCAAGAGTTTACAATCTAATTCAGGGAGTTGAGAGCTGCTAGGAGTATCCTAGGAGAGAAAATGGCCACACTTGATGATGTATGTTACCGGTGGTGAGTCTGCAGCAAGGGTGTAGGTATGGAGGGAGTAGTTATTTAAAAAACAAACAACAGCACGAATTTCTATAGTGCTTACTCTGTGCCTGGAACTGTGCTAAGTGCTTTTCAATTATTATCGAATTTGATCCTCACAATAATCCTGGAAAGTAGGTGCTGTTATTATCCCCATTTAAGAAAACTGAGGAAAACAGAGGTTATGTGACTTGCCCAGTTCACGTAGCTACTAAGTATCTGAGGCTGGATTTGAATTCAAGTCTTTCTGATTCCAGGCCTGGTACTCTATCCACTGTGCCACTTGGCTACCGCCATTATTAGCTTTCCTGGTTCTGTTGACTTCATATATGTAAATTCATTTCTCACTTAATCCAGGGATTGGTTTTCCAGATTGTGGTCTATCTGGGTACATTCTTCAGGGCTGACACCTGCTGCTGCTTCTCTTTTGGCGCTTTCCTATTTTCTGTACGATAAGCTAGGGGAAGAGAGACTCAGATGGGTCAGTTTTACTATTTATTAGCATCTAGTAGAAAGTTTCGTTGGGGAAAAGGTTGAAAGCATTGCCTGAAATGAACTGTGAATCTTTGGTTTATTCTTGGGCTTTCTTTTCTCTTAGTTTTAAATAGAACCAACACACCCCCCCCCAATAAATGAACCAGTGGCTTCTGGTTCATTTCAGCCAATATAAACATTTTCAAATGTTTCCCTGATGAAACTTTCTGCTGGATGCCAATCAACAGTGAAGATGACCTTCATTAGCAGGAATAGTTGAACTAGTGGTATCCAAATATCTGTTGTCCTCAACTCTTGTATTCCTCTGATCCTACTTTTTCAACGATGTCTAAATTAGATTGAGATTACCCTGATAGGGGAATGACCTTCTTCCTTTGGTGAAAATTGGGTCTGTTACAGTTTGTCCAAAGTTGAACTCAGCATCTTGCCCCAATACCCACATTTTCATTTCCCTTTCCTTTTCATCTCTTCCCTTCTCTTCCCAAGTTTGAAGCCTAAACACTATCTGGGGGCAGTGAGGTACAGTGGAAAGAGTTCTAGATTTGGAATTAGACAAACTGGATTTGAGTCCTAGCTGTATCCCTCACTATTTGACTGTCTTAGGCAGATCACTTAACCTTTTCCTGATAACTGCTACTTCCACAAGCATCTAATAATTGCTAGTATTTATATATTGCTTTAGGATACCTGTGGGGCAAAGTGGATAGAGGGCTGGGCCAGGAGTCAGAAGGACTCATCTTCCTGAATTCAAATCTGGCCTTAGACACTTACTAGCTGTATGACCTTGGACAAGTCACTTAACCCTCTCTGCCTCAGTTTCCTCATCTGTAAAATGATCTGGAGAAGGAAATGGCAAACCACTCTAGTATCTTTGCCAAGAAAACCCCAAATAGAGTCATGAAGAATCAGACATGACAGAAAAATGACTGTACTGAATATAGGGCTTTAATATAATGTAGGGCTTTGGTGGTAAAGCATTTAGTATATATTATTTCATTTGATCCTCACAATGTGGAATCTGTGTGACTCAGTGACTTGCCCAGGGTCACACAACTAGTTGATGTTTGAGGACTGACACTCACTGCATTGAGCCACCTAGTGGCTTCTCAGCCATTACCTCCTTTCCACTTTATCTGCCACTATCCTGCTTCTCCCAGGCTTTCATTACTCCTTCCCTGCAATAGTCTCCTAACTTCTCTCCCTTTCTTCAATTCTTCCTTCACACCCTGTCAAGGTGTGTGGCTTACTGTGGATAAAGCCCAAAGACATAACTCCCCTAATCAAAAACCTGGAGTCAGGAGGTGGGAGGTTGAATACTACTCTAACACTCACTAACATGATGGTGAACGAGTATAACATTTAACATCTGACCCTTAGTTTACTTATCTATAAAATGGGGCCAATGAGGCTTACCCCTTCTACCGCCTTATATCATTATGATGAAGACTCTTTTTGAATTGTAAAAGGTTTAAATAAGTGTGAATTGTTATTCTTGGGGTTTTTGTTACTGTTATTATTTTGGAATTGTAAAACATTTGGAATGTTAAAATTCTAGATTACTTTCCTTGCAGGGTCAGGTTATGTTAATGAATGATGAACACAGGAAAGTGAATAGAAGTGATAATTTAAAGGGTATGGGGGGGTCAACACTGAATGCATACATATGTCTCTGTGTGTATTTGAAATATGATATAATATATGTATATGGGTTGGTAGATAGAGTTCTAGGCCAGGAGTCAGGAAGATTTGCGTTCAGATCCCAGCCTCAGACACGTCCTAGTTGTGTGACCCTGGTCAAGTCACTTAACCCTGTTTGCCTCAGTTTCCTCAACTATAAAATGAAATAATTATAGCACTTATTTTTTGTGATTGTTGCAAGAATCAGATGAGATCATATTTGTAAAGCACTTAGCACCGTGCCTGGCACATAGTAAACACTATATAAATGTTAGCTATTATATAATAATTATATTTAATAATAACAATAATATAGAACTCAGGACTTCCTGACCCCAGGCTCAGCACACCATCCATTGTGCCACCCAGCTGCCTCTTACAATAATATATAAGATTAATATATACATTTTTTTCTTCCTTCTTAGAAGGAACTGAGATCCAGTGGCATTTTCTAAAGAGAAAACAGAAACTTAGTGGGCAATCTGAAGGGTAACATGGGCTTTGAAAGATATTGAAACTGGAAGTGTGCTTCTGCTCTCAGAAGAAGTGGATAATAATGCAGGGCAAGGCCCCAAAGGACAGGTGTGCATGGCATGAAGGCCATGTGGCTACTAAAGAAACCAAGTTGAAAGTCCAGCCTTGAATTTCACCTTACCAAAGGACAGAGCCACCCTTAACAATCAGCAAGTGGTAGATGTGTTCCAGTTCATGTAATAGGTCCTAGAAGAAAGGGAAAGGAAAAAGGGGAAAGAAACAGGAGACAGGGCTTGGAAGGTAGCTGCAAGATTAGTGCAGGATGGACTTAGGTCAAGAGGATATAAATAATCTTTGGGAGTCATGTGCTTCCTCCACGCAGGTATCTGGTGCATGCTGGGGAACAGGCCAGAAATACAGCTAGAAGTCAGAGAAGATGATCTTTGATGGAGGATGAGAGAGGGGATAGAAGATAAGGCTAGAAAGTGGGTCCGGGGAAGAATGAAGGGTCTTATTAGATCTAAAAGCAGCACCAATTGTTGCTTAAAAGTTTAGCATTCAGCCCAGACAGGACTGAGACACCTGAAATGGGGTTGGTTGGTTGATTTCTTAGTTTAACTGAAATAAGAGGTCGCATCTTGGTAGGTTAGCATTGACAAAGGGACTCAGTCTCCCTCTAGTGGTCAAGTTGAATAGCACCAGTGCCTGACCAGCTCGAGGCTAGAAGGAGTAAATGTTCTTGTAGAAAAATGAGAAGGCGCAGAAAGAAGGATCATAGATAGACCTGACCAGCTGTGGGCGTTCCTTTCTTCTTGCCGGCCCAATCCCTCATGGCCCCTCATTGCACAAAGACTGCCATTGACATCCCTATTCTAAAAATCAAAATAATACAGTTTTGCCATTAGAAAATATGAAGGCGGGGGCAGCTAGGTAGCATAGTGGATAGAGCACTGGCCCTGGAGTCAGGAGGACCTGAGTTCAAATCTGGCCTCAGACACATAACACTTACTAGCCGTGTGACTCTGAGCAAGTCACTTAACCCCCAATTGCCTCCCCTGCAAAAAAAAAAAATGGGGGCAGCTAGGTGGCGCAGTGGATAGAGCACCAGCCCTCAAGTCAGGAGGACCTGAGTTCAAATCCGTCCTCAGACCAAACACTTGACACTTACTAGCTGTGTGACCCTGGGCAAGTCACTTAACCCCAATTGCCCCAAAATAATAATAATAATAATAATAATAATAATAATAATAATAATAATAATAATAATAAAATAAAAATATATATGAAGGCTTCCTTTCTGGTTTTTCTTTTGAAATCTTCTCAAATTAATATTTTCTACTTTTTTTCCCCCCCAGATCCACTTAAAGACACATTTACTTCCCTGGGTTTTGATGTTCAGTATTCTAGACACCTGAACACAACAGAAATCGGCGAGACTCTTTATCAAGTTTCCTGCCTTTCCAAGCACCAAGATTATGACATCTTTGTGTGTATTCTGATCAGCCGAGGTGACTCTGAGAACATTTTTGGGAAAGACCAGCGTTGCCCAGGATTTCCTCTGCATCAGATAAGGAAGTTTTTCACTGGGGATGCTTGCCCTTTGCTCTTAGGGAAACCAAAACTCTTTTTCATCCAGAACTATGTTGTACCAGAGGACCACAAGGAGCCAAATAGTGTCTTAGAGGTGGATGGCAGGGGTGGCAAAGTGTCTTATAATGGATGGACACCCAGGAACTCTACTATTCATCAGGAAGCCGACATCTTTTGGAGTTTGTGCAAGGTGAATGTTTCTGTACTGGAGAAGTCTCCCAGCTCACCATCCTTCTACCTGTGTTGCCTCTCACAGCTCCTGCATCAACCTAAGGAGAGGTGAGTGTCACTGACATCCCTTAACAGGCCTCCTCATGGGTCATAAGTGTTGTGGCGGGGCTATTCAGGAAGAAAAGGGATTTAGCTTGCTTTCTTTCTCTCTTTCTTTCTTTCTTTTTTTTTAGTATTTTATTTTCCTCCAGTTACATGTAAAAACAATTTTTAACGTTCATTTTTAAAGATTTAGCTTTCTTTATACTCTAACCACAGCAGCAGCTCCTAATTTCTGGCTGAGTTATGTTCCAATAGTTTTCTTTCAAGTTGGTTATTGGCAATTCAGAACACGTTTTACAATAGAAACAATATTATAATAAATGGGTCATAAGATTCCCAAGGCATTTCCCAAAAGCCTATTTAACTCAAAATGTACATGAAAAATGGTAGTAATAGTACAATTTTATTTTCATCTGAATAGTTGTTATGTCTATGGGAAGAGGCTTCTGGATACATTCTTTTTTTTTTTTTTTAGTTCAACTGAAAGGCATTTATTAGGCACCTGCTGTGTGCCTAGAACTGAAAATACAAAGACAAAAATAGAAATAATCTCTGCCCTCAAAGGGCTTACATTCTACTGGGAGGAAACAAAATATATATAGATAAGTAAATACATACTATATATGGAACACTGGGGGGCAAGGTAGAGAAATCAGGGAAGGCTTCTTGTAGGAGGTAGCGCTTGAATTAAGCCTTGAAGAGAACTAGGGAATATGAGGTAGATGAAAGTTCTGTTGAGCACACCTGTCCCACTTCTCTCTTTCTTCTCCTCCCTCCCCCAGCTCTATTGGTATAATCATTGAGTATTAGAATTAGAAAATTAGAAGGGACTATAGAGGTCTTCTTGTCCCAGCTGGCCCAGAATCAGAATTCTCTCTACAACGTTCCTGCCAAATAGTCAAATGCCCTTTCCTCGCACCTCTCTGATAGACACGGCAGACTATGTAGCGGAGATATCTGGTTTGTGACATTCCTTTATTGGTCTATAAATCTCACTCCATGGTACCATATTTAATCCTAGTTTGTTCTTTGAATCTCCCCCAGTGTTTGCATACAGTAGGCACCAAAGATGTGCATAGAATGTGGGCCAAGAGTTCTGACACAACCTGAGGTGAGCCATTACCATTGTCTCTTCCTCAGGCCCACATGGTCCACATTCTATGTATGCTTATGGTGGGAACTTAATGTCTATTGAATGAATGAATACCCAGGAAACAAGGTTCTTAATGGAATGGTAGTAAGTTCTACTCCCCCCATCAGTAAATGTTGTTGCCTTTAAAAATATTATGGGGGCAGCTAGGTAGCATAGTGGATAAAGCTCCGGCCTTGGAGTCAGGAGGACCTGAGTTCAAATCCAGCCTCAGACACGTGACGCTTACTAGCTGTGTGACCTTGGGCAAATCACTTAACCCTGATTGCCTCACCAATAAATAAATAAATAAAAATATTATGAACTTATATATATGTAAGTTCATGTATATCTATATATCTTATATATAACACACACACACCTATCTATATAACTTTATATGTAACATATAATAAAACAAAACAGATAAAATCAGTGGGATGCTCTAGCCACCAATCCATAAATATGACTGCTTAAAATTATATTAAATTGAGTTACTATCAGCTCTATCATTCTATCCCACTACTAGTTTATATATTAAAAGCCATTCATTAGTCTGAAGTTCCTAAGTCAGGAACTGCCTATATTCCTATGCATTTTCATAGTAGGGTTTTGTTTTTTTTTTGCTTAACTTTTTAAAAGCATTTTCACATCTTTTATCTCATCTTCACAATGTGAAGTAGGCAGAGGGTATATATGTTCCTCTTTTATAGATGAGGAAGCTGAGAGCCAGAGGGATGAATCTTTAAAATGGGAATAAGAATATGCAAGTCTCTCATCTCCTGGCCCTGCACTCCTGTGAACCTCACCGCATTGCTGCAGGCTGCCTCAGTCACTTAGCTCTGACTTTAGAATATACCCTTCCTGGCATTCATTTTTGGCTTTTTCCCCTTCTTCAGAAGATGCTCGCTCTTGAATCTCCACATCGATCTCAACAACAGAATCTATGACTGGAACAGCACAGTGGCCCCCGAAGAGCAGTACTCCATCTTATCCGAGCATACTCTGAGGAAGAATATTTTTCTTTCCTACAGATGAAAGGGAAAAAAAAGAGCTCCCATGATCAGTGTTCAGAGATGGGACCTCAGTCATCTGGGTGTAGTTTTCTTTAGTGGCTTGTATGTGTGTATGTTGGTGTGGTTGCTGTGGGATGAGGTCTTGGTCAATGGGGAAGCGCCATATTGAAACTGTGGAAATGGAGTCTTTGAATACTGAGTGGTGTTTTATCATATGGAACCAGAGACTAAAAAACTAAGGAATAAGCATTACAAATATGAAGTATAGCCCCTTTTAATCTTCATTGCTTATCCAGTGTCCTAGGGAATGATGGTACCACATTCTACTGCTAACGAGTGGTGACTTTTCTTTCTTTTTAGGAACTGGAGGTAGTCCAAAGCCATAAAACTGGAATGTCTTAATTGTTTTTGTCTTTTCTATGCAAAGTGCTCGTTAACTAAACTGGTGTGTTTGCAGGATATATCTATGTCTGTATCTTTGTATAAGGGTTGCAAACCACCTGCAGAAGGAATGGAAGAAGGATCTTCTGTTCCAGCAACCTTTTACTGTATCATTAAGCTCAGAAAGGAGTGAATCAATAATTATGCTCTTGTTTCTTCTTATTCACATAAATGTAATCTCAGGATTACATGACCCACTGACTCATCTTGAGGCACTCTTGTGAAACTAAAATAAAAGTCATTCATAATACCTTTTTTAAAACAGTATGGCAGCACAGGTGCATTACATATAACTTGCCAGGCAGGAAGAGTAGTCTTGAATATTTATTTATGCTCTTTTTTAACTTTATGTAATTTTCCACAATTAATCGTATTAAGTACCTATTATATGCCTAGCTCTTCGGAAGCCTAGAGCAAAGTAGACTTTGAAAACATGTAATGGTTCTAAGCAATGGTATTGGTGGGGAGGGGCAGTTGCAAAGTGGTAAGGAGAATGAAATCTCAAACTGAAGTAATTTAGAAACATTAAATCAAGTAGAGGGGGAGAGCTGTAAAGGAGTGGCTCACTTACTCTTAGTGTCTGTAAGTTACCCATCATATAGGATTCAAATAAAGGAAACAGTAGGTGATTGACCATCCCAGATAAGATATATGGGTTGCTTGAGATGAGAGAAAACTCCTCACATTTCATGCATCAGTCTTCAGAGCTGACTGGGTTAGCATAACCTAGACCCTGAGTTAAACATTCAACAAATCTGGTCTCCAAATGACAGTTCTCATATCTCAGCCACCCAGGGCTAGGTTCAAACAATGTAATAGTTTTCCCACCGTGGCAAATTTGGGTTTGTTGTAAAGGGGAAAAAATTCCCTAACAATGATCATTATTCCCAAATGGGAAATGGAAAGGAATGGATTCCCTGTCACTGATAGTCTTCAAGTAATGAGTTGGGTATATCGTGCAGGGTTTCATTTTCATTTGTGAGTTGTACTAACGGCCTCTGAAGTCCCTTTGCCAATTCTGCATTCGGTGTGATTCCTTTTTTGGACTGAACATTGAATTCCAAACTTTGTTCACTTTTTTAGTATGAGGTACATATATGCTAAGTGCCATTGCATTAATGAATCTTAGAGATAGTAAGTGCATCTGTTCGTACTTCTCAGCATGGATTAGGACCAGGGTACACTGACTCCCAGCCAACTTTGTTGCCTCTCTAAGTCATACTGTTGGGGTGTTAGTGGAATTCAGACAAGAAATCTGAACTCAGAGCCTGTTGATCCTGGAACCCTAAACCAGGGATCCCCAACCCCAGCACTTGTTGGAAGGTTCACCCAAGGCCCAGTTTTCTCCAGCTGGTGATGAACTTGCAAGTCTGCTTCTCAGGCCCTACGTGTCAAGGAGAAAAACAATCTGGTGGTAGAGAAAATATTACTTGGGGGACACAGCTGTGCCAACCTTCAAAAAAATGTTATTGTCAGTATTTTTCCATGAGCAGCCTCCCTTAAGGGGAAACTGTCATGGTGGTTTTAAAACCATCAGTCTTAATCTTATAGTAATGGTTTCCATGCATAGATTCTATAAGCTACAACCTTCTTAAGGAGAAACTGTCATGGTGGTCTAGACCACCATGCCTAATCTTATAATGAAGGTACAGAAGCAGTAAGTGAGGAAACTTTGCTACTGAGAGAGTTGACTGTAGAGTCTTTCTTGGGAATCAGTACCACTCCTCTCCTTGCATCCTTTCTTGACCTGTTCTTGCTGTGAGCACAATTTTTTTTTTCAGCCAAAGATAAGGTTTATTAGAACATCCGTCATATTGGGCAGACTCTTAAAAAATCTAAACATTAGTGAGCAGTGGCTAGATTATAAGAATCTAAGCACCTTAATGGACAGAAGATGAGCCTTATATATAGAAAGACTGGGAGAGGTCTAGGAGTTGTGAGCACAATTTTTACAACCTCTGCTCACTCATTACGTGTTCAAGGAACCATTATCAGCTTCCTGGTCTTATGATGACAGGGCCTCCTATAGTACTTGTGAACCAATTTCTAACTTTTATGATTGAATAGAGAATTTTGGAGATGAATGGGAATTTAATGATTTTAGGGTAGACTTACTTTCTACAATGTAAATAAAATATTTTCTTTTCCTAAATTATCTGTCCTTAGACAAGATATTTAACCTCTTTAAGACTCAGTTTCCTTCTCTGTAAAAGGAAGCAGCTGGATTAAATGACTGCTAAAGTCTCTACTAGTTCTCAATCTATGATCTATCATCTTCAAACTTTTTTGGGGGGGGGGGTTAGGCAATGGGGTTAAGTGGTTTGCCCGGGGTCACACAGCTCGTAAGTGTTATGTGTCTGAGGTCAGATTTGAACTCAGGTCCTCCTGAAAGCAGGGCCGTTGCTCTATCCATCTTCAGACTTCTAAAGATGCCTCTAAGTAAGTCATCAAGCATTTATTAAGTACCTGCTATGTGCAGGCATTATACTGACTGCTGAGGATACAAAGAAAGGCAAAAACATGGTCCTTATTCTCAAAGAATTCACATTCTAATGGAGATGATATGCAAAGTAATATCAGAGAGAAAAGCGCTGTGGGTATGTGGGTGGGGAAAGGTTAGGGAATAAGAAGACTGGAAAGATTAAGAAGTGGCCAGATTGTGAAGGGCTTTAAATGCCAAACAGAGCATTTTGCATTTGACCCTGGAGATAAAAGGGAGTCACTGGAATTTATAGAATAGTTGAGTGACATGGTGAGACATGAATGATGTAGGAAAGTTACTTTGTCAGAATAATGAGGGTGGATTAAGAGTGGGGAAGAGATAAGACCTTTCTTTGTTTCTAGGAAATGATGAACCAGAAAGCACTTACCTTTTATCTATATCTATCATGGTTTTATACATTTTATTCCTCTTCCCCATTACTTTTATCATTACTAAATTACTTTTACTAAAATTACTAAATTACTAAATTACTTTTATCATTAATTTACCATTACTTTACTTTTTATAGAATTCTATAGAATTATAGAATTTGTAATTCCAGAATTATAGAATTTTCTGTTCTTGTCTCAGTCCCACCTTATCATTTAATTGCTGTGATAGATCGTTCATCACTTTATTAAAGGTCCATAGACTGAGAAAATATAATCTAGTTCAATTTTCTTGTTTGACAGATGAGGACAGTGAAGTCGGTGTACAATGAAGTGGACACATTTGAATTCTTCAGATGTTTTGTGTAATAAGCATAGTTGCTCAGTTTGGCCACTAGGTGGCACATGTGCTCGCGCTTTAAAAACTTGCGTGTTTTCAAGGCTTTTTACTATTTATGCACCACAGGGAGTTAAAGCAAAGATGTATTAATTTATAGACGTCTTACAGGGTCTTAAGTTTTTATGACAAAAGTTGGCAAAACAACTCTGTCCTTATTCTACTGACTGCCTCTTTGAGTTTGTTCTTTGGCCAGCATCAGCTTGCCCAGGTGGCTTACCCTTAGGTAAATGTTTAAACAACTGGCTCTCTGAAAAAAAGAACCTTTGTAGGACTTACATTATTAACATTTCCTTTGCATCTAAATCAACATAACAATAAATCAGGCTCAGATTTGTCACCTTTGCTGATTGCTGAGTTGTAAATGCTACCATTGACAATTTGACAATCATTTGAGAGCCAGTTTGAGCTGGCTTCCATACACTGCTACCCTTAGGGAAGGTGGAGGACCAAAGAACTTTGGATTTTTTCATTGCTCCCATCTTGTTGTCATCTCTTTCTTATTGCTAATTTTATATTCAAGTTCTCCCTTATGTGAATAACCCACCTTGTACAGTTCATCTTAATATTCATTCTTTACCTATTGTATTACTATTCTCTTCTGTTTCATGGTTTCCCTGATTTTATCTTTGTTTGAATGTTTGTGAGCTTCTTGAGGGCAGGGACTGTCTTTTGCCTTTTTTTTGTATCCCCAGTGATGCGGTCTAGAGATTAGGGGTCCTGGCACCCCAAAATCATGATACCTGGGTCCTGCCCGGAAGAATTCGACCCAAGCCTTCTTGCAGCCAAAAACAAAGTTTATTGAAGATTCACCATATTAGCTAGACTCTTAAGGAGTCTGAGTATCTATGGGCTATTGGCTAGATTGTAAAAATCTGAGCATCTTAATGGAGACAAGATGGACCTTATATACAGAAAGACTGTGGGGGAGTGGCCAAGTAGTCTGTGAGGTAATAGAATTCCCAAGGGTGGGAAATGGAGCCTAGGTGGGACCAAGGGTAGGAAATGGCCTGGGGCCATAGGGAGGCAAGACAATGGAGGGGAGATTGGGTGTAGCCACAGTGAAAGACCAGTTGATGCCAGAGATTTGACCTTGTGGGAAAGTACAGAGTCCATGATGTAATAGATTACCAAGGGCGGAAATGATCTGGGGCCAGAGTTTTTCCTTTCTGGGGCTCAGATTCCAACCCTGTCATTAGCACTTAGCACATTGTAGTTTCTTAGTAAATGTTTATTGATCGAATTTTACATATTTATATCAATTCTTTTTTTTTTTTGGTGAGGCAATTGCTTCAACTTGCCCAGAGTCACAGTGCTACTGAATGTTATGTGTCTATATCAATTCTTAATGTATTTTTGTATGTCAGACCTTTATCATAAATAATCACTGCATAGATTTCCCCCACAATCAACAGATTTAAATTTATCGTCATTAATTTTGTTCTCAAAAATTCTCTTAAATTTTATATATTGAAATGGTCATTTTTGCCTTTTATAATCACTGCTATATAAGAATTCTTCCCCTGAAGAGAAGGGGAGAGGTAGAATGGGGTAAATTATCTCACATAAAAGAGACAGGAAAAAACTTTTACAGTGGAGGGGAAAAAAGGTGGGGGGGGGAGTGAGTGAACCTTACTCTCATCAGAATTGGCTCAAAAAGTCAATAATTTACCCTACAGAAAGTGGGGGGGGAAGGGAATAAGAGAAGGGAGGGGGTGTGATAGAAGGTAGGGCAGATTGAGGGAAGGGGGTAGTTAGGAGCAAAACACTTGAGGAGGAACAGGGTGAAAAGTGAGAGAAAATAGAATGAATGGGGGTAGGGAAAATAGGAAGGAGAGAGATGCAGTTAGCAATATGACTGAAAAAAATTTGAAGCAAGTTTCTCTAATAAAGACTTCATTTCTTTAACATGTAGAGAACTGTGTCAAATTTATTAAAATAAGAGCCGTCCCCCAATTGATAAATGATCAAAATATATAGTTTTCAGATGAAGTAATCAAAGTTATTGTCAACCATTACTGAGTTCATTCTTAGAAAGGCAGATAAATAACAACATGGATTTCTCATTTAAAGATCCATAATGTGGTGCAACAGAAGATATATGAGAAAACACCTTGATTCAACTTCTTTGCAGAGTTGAAGGGTCCATGGGTGTGTAATATTGCACATGTTTTCAGATATTTTCAATGTACTCATTAGTTTTACTGGCTTTTTTTCTCTTCCTCTTCTTTCTTTAATTTTTTTTTTTTTTTTTTGGTAATAAAAGATGGCTGTCTGGAAAGGACAGAGGAAGAGATACAAGGGGAAGTTTAGTTTAGACAATGTAAAATAAAGAGATCAATATTTTTTAAAAAGATAAAGTAGCATAAGAGATGTTTATGTTCTAAGATTTTAGAACAAGAGATCACATTTTTCCTTAAATCAAAGAAGATGAGTGTCTGAAAAATGTAAATATGTAAAATCACAAATATGGTCCAAACACGTATTGTATAGTGATAAAAAATATAAATCATGTTGGAGTCACTTTTTTGAAAAAAATTAAACACCATAAGATGTACTTAAACATTTCTTTGCCTCTCTTTCACAATGAATTAACTTTCCTTTGTATTTTGATTGGGCTCTCATCTCCCCATCTGTCCCACTGAATTATAAATTTCTTGAGAAAAACACCAGTGTCTTATTTGTCTTTATATCCTCAGCACCAGCACAATGCTCTACACAGAAGATCCCTTAGAAAATTTTTGTTGAATTGAATTGAAACATACCCATCTAGCATATATTCTACTCACTTTAGAAATTCTCATGGGTTGCTGGGTTCAATATAAGGGCAATATGTGGTTTGAGCTCCTATTGATTGCCTATTTGTCCTAATCTATAACTGGAGTTTGGGAACTGAAGAAGGAATTGATTCATCATCAGAAAAGCCAATAATGCCTTTTAAAGCAATAGATCTTTATTATGGTCAGAGCTCTCACTTAACAATTCTGATCTCTGGGGCAAGTCACACAAAAGCACCCCGATGTCAATTTTGTGTCTCATGATATGGAAATTAAGAATCAAGACAACGTCAGCTGAGCAGGAGCAGGAATTAATTACTATAGCTTGCTATTTTAGCTTGCTAAGCTAATTACCACGGCTTGCTAAATTCAGTTGTTTC
Source organism: Vombatus ursinus (assembly GCF_900497805.2). NCBI lineage: Eukaryota > Metazoa > Chordata > Mammalia > Diprotodontia > Vombatidae > Vombatus > Vombatus ursinus. The sequence continues at coordinate 25,030,565 of NW_020954580.1, read as the reverse complement.
TAAGCCACTGAAGGAGTGAATGTGTTTGATTTTGTGCATTATAAACTTCAATGCCTTGGGGCAAAGCCCTGATTTCCCCATCCTAATTGTGGTCTTCATTTCAGCTCACATAAAGGACAGATTAAGGCCTAACATAAGACAGTGAGAGCTGGGTTTGTGGAGGATTAAGAACCAAAGAAGAAGGTTCTGTAGCTCAAGGGAGAGGTAGGCATATGGTGGAATGGTCTTCAAGGAGTGGCAGGAGGGGAAGGGAGTGGGTGAGTGATGATCATGTGGGAGATTTGTCTTTGTCTTGGCGTATATACTGAGGTTCTTCCAAGTTCTTGTCACTCAAGTGAATGGGTCGGATTCAGCTGAGGTCATGTAATCTAGGCCCAACAAGGAAATTCACTTAAGCATGTAAAGGACAAGGGTGTTTTAGGAGGGAGTCATCCTGACTGGTACGTGTGATTGGCTTCCTTGCTTTGAATTCACAGACAGGGAGATGCCGTAGATTGACTTCCACTAGCTATTCAGTCATAAGGTTTGGAGATTGTAGGCAGGAGGAGGAATATATCTAGAGCAGGGGTGGGGAACCCGCGGCCTCAAGGTCACATGTGGCCCTCTAGGTCCTCAAGCACGGCCCTTTGACCGAATCCAAACTCACAGAACAAGTACCCTTAATAAAAGGATTTTGTTCTGTGATAATAAATAGTCAATAATAATAGTGATTATTACTAATTAATAATTAAATAAGTAATAAGAAAAGGATTCGTTCTGTGAAGTTTGAATTCTGTCAAAGGGCCGTGCTTGAGGACCTAAATGGCCACAGGTGCCCTAGCCCTGGTCTAGAACATAGGCATACTGCCATATGTGAATAGATGTGCTGAAATAGGAAAGGTTCTGTTTTTGTTTTGCTTTTGTACTCACACAATTCTACTAATAGACCAAGCAGGCACCATGAATCAAATAGCAAAGTATTAATTAGTTGGCGGTGTGATGGACAGAGTGCTGGTCCTGAAGTCAGGAAGACTCATCTTCCTGAGTTCAAATCTGGCCTCAGACACTTACTAGCTATGTGTGACCCTGGGTAAGCCGCTTATCCCTGTTTGCCTCAGTTTCCTCATCTGTAAAATGAGCCGGAGAAGGCAATGGCAAACCTCTTCAGTATCTCTGCCAAGAAAACCCCAAATGGGGTCTCATGAAGAATTGGACATGACTGAAATAACTGAACAACTGAAAAATAGTACAGAATTTGGAAAGCAAGTAGGGAAGATCTAGCAGTTGGATCATTCTAGACATGAGTGAGTACAGTTTCCCGTAAACTTACCTTGTTTGCTGACAGCTCTTCCTCATTACTTCTGTTGCCTTCTGCCCTCCATTTTTCTTAATTTCCCTTGATCAAAGTTCCTTGTTACTGCAGCAGCACTTACTTTTTGCTTGTAAAAGCCTCCTCATTCCTTTAGAGTGAGACCACTCTGGTCAGTTAACACACTTTTAGCTGTCGGTAGTGTTGAGAGGGACAGTCAAAATTATATTTCTTTTTTTCTTTTGCAAGGCAATTGGGGTTAAATGACTTGCCCAGGGTCACGCAGCTAGTAAGTGTCAAGTGTCTGATCTGAGATCAGATTTGAACTCAGGTCCTCCTGACTCCAGGGCTGGTGCTCTATTCACTGCGCCACCTAACTGCCCCCAAGATTATATTTCTTATAGAATGTACATGTTCATTCTGGGGGATGTTAATAGGAACTGCTGTAATTTCTCTCATGCCTTTACCACACATCTGTGCCATTTAAAAGGTGAACACTCAAAGATAATAATACCACTTAACTAACAAGTACACACAGTACACAAATACAAGTAATCCATACTGTGCTAGCAATTCACTTGAATTACAGGAATAAACATTCCACAACTCTAACCAAATCTGCAATTAAAACGTTAATTCCAAATCACACACAAAACTAACCATGCAAGCAATTCTTAGGCAAATACAATTTACACATGCAGAAATAAAAACTGCAGTCCATAACCAGACCTGCCTTTATGAAAGAGAAGAGAAAAAAACCACAGTCCATAGCTGGATATGCATTTATTTTATTTTTTTCATGGCCAAACATAGCTGTTTATTCATTTTTTTTCTCTTATACACAGCATTCAGTTTCTTACTGGGAAAAAAATCCTAGAATTTAAATACCTCCTCAGATCATTACATACCATAATCTGTATATATTATTTACATCTCTCAAATAAAACATGTTATGAATTTTTCTGACATTCATTTTTTCCTTCTCTTTTAAAATCAAAATGATGTACTGGTATAACCTAAGATAATAATCATAAACAACTACAAACTGAAGTCAGATTAGCACAGTTAGCTTACAAGTTCTCATAATGCATTTCATATTTTACATCTTTTTTTTCTTCAAGCTGCTTTAATATAAAGTGGATGTGACTCTCTTCATGACAACAGGGAACATGTCCTTACAGGTTTTATAATTGTCTAACACATTGTAAACATAACATGTTATGTTCAAATAAGAATGATCTTGCATTGTAGTATTCTTGCTACTTTCACCTAAAGAAATTTTCATTTATTCAGAAACTGCCATATGCATTTACTACATTTTTCTCTTGTCCCAGATTTTGAGAGCTAGTGGTAACAGAGTAAACACACCCTCAGAGCACAGGAAGAATTCAAACAGAAGCATTCCCTGGACAGACAGTGCCCCCTGAATCCTAGTTGGACATGTACAAAAATAACAAACTACAGTTAGTGGATGTTTTTTAAAAAATCTCCTAAAAATACAATAATCTATGAAGAATAATTTTAAGAGAAAGTGTTCTTAAAATGAAAATGCACTTTCTGAAATTTATTTTGAAACATTCAGAAGAACTGCTGGACATGCATTTATAAAAGAGAAGATGCATGTAAAGCTTGCCAATCCATGTGCCAGAAAACGGAAAAACAAAACAGGCCTTACCAAAATGATCCTGATCAAGAAAAGGGGTCCTGGAGTATTCCTCACAATGGAAAGTAGGCCTGATAGAGTGAAACAAGAGTGAGAACATTGAACCTGCCAGACACGGTGAGTTGGGACTCTGGAAAAAAAGTCCAGTGGTACCTATCCTTTCTCACCGGAACTGGAGAGAGAGCTCAAGGCTTCACCCTAGGTCCACCCCCTAAAAACTTCTGACACCAATTAATGATAACAGGATTTTACTGAGTCACCTGGAAATTCTTGGAGCTGCACAAAGCAGGCCTAGAGACAAGAGTGCCAGTAATAAAGTAGAGGTTTAATTAATTAATTAACTTAACTTCAGAGAGAGGAAAGCTTACTCTCTAAGCCAGAGTAAAAGCACAGCCCCTCCCTTCCTTTTGCTAGATGGGGAAGGCTGATTTAAGTTTTCCCCAAGATTCTTCAGCATTTTCTTTTCTTTTACAATCCTCGTACTGATATACTTATGTCTAAGGAGCGAGTGGGGAATGCTGAGGAATCAGGATTGGGAGGAGGTGTTTTGGCAGAGGGTGAGCTCCTGGAATTACCCCCAGTCTCAGAAGTTTTCTTCAACAGTTCCAAAATGATTAATTTCCCAACTTCTTAATGATTAATCTCAAAATCTCCAGAATCTACTAAGATGTCTTTAGCTGTATCTAACTTTTCACTATAGGTCTAGGCTGGCTAGGCCTGGACCACAAGGAAAGGAGTTTTACAGATTTGTCCTTGGCTTCCATTAGTATAGTCCATAATACACATAACCTTTCTTGACTGGGCCTGTGGCATCCAGGAAACACATTGTAAATATAACATGTTATGTTCAAATAAGAAGGATCTTGCATTTGTAGTATTCTTGCTACTTTCACCTAAAGAAATTTTCATTTATTCAGAAACTGTCATATGCATTTACTACATTTTTCTCTTGTCCCAGATTTTGAGAGCTAGTGGTAACAGTAAACACACCCTCGGAGCACAGGAAGAATTCAAACAGAAGCATTCCCTGGACAGACAGTGCCCCCTGAATCCTAGTTGGACATGTACAAAAATAACAAACTACAGTTAGTGGATGTTTTTTAAAAATCTCCTAAAAATACAATAATTTATGAAGAAGTTGGAGTTGGGAAAATCAGGGTTCAAATTCTGCCTCAAATATGACCTAGGGCAAATCATTTAACCTCTTTGTGACTCAGTTTCCTCATCTATAAAATGAGAGGGTTGACCTCTAAGTTCCCTTCTGGCTCTAAATCTATGATCCTATCATCTTATAACCTGGCCATGAGCTTTTGCTTAATGTTTTCTTTGTCTCTTCTGATATAATTCTCATAGTCTTTCGCCATCCTCATCCATACAAACATTCAAGTGGTTAATTTTTTCCCACTAGGCAGGATAAGACGATGTTCACCTTAACCTCATCTATGGAAAGTGAGCAGGGAGACCCAAGACCAGTTTGTATTAGACCAGAAACCTAGTGAAATGCTCTTAGGGACTCACTATGGAGCTGAAAGGAGGATGGTCCGTCTGACTATATCTAGGTTGGGACATACTCATTCTATACCTGCAAAGTTGGAAAAGCTCCGGGGCTGGATCTCCTCCCCTTGTTGAAACACTGGCTTTTTAAGCCTTAGCAAAACACTATATAACTGTAAGCTATTATTATGTACAGAAAGAGGAAATATCTGGATGGGTGGTTGCCTTCCTGTTCCCCCAATCCCTTCTGTTCCCCCTATAAAATACATGTAACTCTCTCAAGAGAGACAAGCGTGGCAAAACTCATAAAAACCAGGCAGCTCAACCAAGCCTAAAGCACTTTCCTTTTCAAGTTATGCACAAAATGGACACGGTCTTCCGGCTTCTGTCTCTCACAAATCACCAAAAGCCAAGTTCAAATACTTGTGACTTCTGAACTAACGTTTGCCTGAGCCTTCTCTCTCCCTAGCAATGCTCACAGCCCGAGTGTTATGTTCAGTAAAAACTAACCTTGGAGTTAAAATGACCAAAGCCCAAGTGACTACTGAGTGATTGTAGACAAATTAGTCATCCTCTCATTGGCCCAAGGCAACTGTGCAGAACTATGGATTGCAGAGAAGTAGTGGCTAGGTGGCGCCATAGTGCATAAAGTGCCAGGCCTGGAGTCCAGAAGACTCATCTTCCTGAGTTCAAATCTGGCCTCAGACACATACTAGCCTTGTGACCTTGAACAAGTCACTTAACACTGTTTGCCTGTAAATGGCAAACCACTCTAGTATCTTTGCCAAAAAAAAAAAAAAAAACCTTAAATGTGGTCACGAAGAGTTGGCCAGGACTGAATAATAACAACAAACCTGATCTTCATTGATAGAAGGAGTTTGCTCTAGGGGAGCTTATTAAACCATTGAAATCACAAATCCAGACAAAAAACCCAAATAAACACTCAGACAAGCTCTAAATAATGCACTAGAGTATTGCTATATTAAATCTTTTGGGAAAACAGAATAACTTCATCAGAATGATCTAGGTTTTGGGGCTCCTTCTGAGTACATTTCATTTTTTGGACCAAAGACACTCTGAGTCCTTTCTTCATCTACCTCTCTTCATCTTCCTAAACACATAGTCGCTTCCATCTCATTGATGTGGTGAAGGGTACAGGAGGACCCAGAAGATATTTATGTGCCTGGAAAAAGACCACAAATCACTGAGAAATTGGAGAGGGAGTGAAGCCCTTTTTTCACTAGCAGGGCTTCACTTACACTAACCAGCTGTCACCATAGTGTCATGGGACACGAGAGTTCTTTCCCTTTCAACCAAGTCTCCCCTGCCCCCACACAATAATAGAGAGTCCGTTGAAACTAAATATCAAACAAAAACCTAAGGTTTAAAGTATAACCACAGTTATATCTTCATAGCATGAAGCAGAACTCTTCAATTAACCAGTTAATTTGATTAGTGTGACCCTTAGGTTGAATAATTCAGGTCCCTAAATGCATATTTGGAAACCTGATCTAGTTGTTTTAACTGTCTGCTGCAGCTTCAATTGATCCAGGTGATGCTAAAACTTGATTTCCTTTTGTCCTAGGTAGGCATTTTTCAGACTGCAAACTAGAACATTGTCATACCCCATTACTTTTTCACAGGTAGTCTGTCCTCCATTCAAGTCTTCCTGTAACCCTTCATCTGGTGTGAAGGTGACTCGGGGCTCTTGATCAATCAGTCAGTAAGGATTTATTAAGCAGTTAGGTGGCACAGTGGATAGAGTGCCAGGCCTGGAGTCAGGAAGATCCATCTTCCTAAATTCAATCCAACTTCAGACAGTTACTAATCTGTGTGACTCTGGGTAAATCACTTAATCCTATTTGCCTCAGTTCATCTATAAAATGAGCCAGAGAAGGAAATGGCAGACCACTCCAGTATCTTTGCCAAGGAAACCTCAAATATGGTCGCAGAGAGTCACACAACTAAAAAGACTGATATTGTTGACAACAACAAGCACAGGTTATGTTCTAAGCACTGTACTCCATCCTGGGGCCTCCAAGACAAACCAAAACAGTTTCAGTCTCCAATCTTGAATGCTCTGTCAATGGAGTGACAACTCTGATAGAACCTATCAAACTGGAAAAACTTCAAACCCAGGCCCAAAGCTAGACTGTGCATGGATGCTTGTTGTGTGCAGATCAGACTAGCCAAGGAGCATCATCACCAGAAGATTATATCCCCCAGAGGGATATAATGATACTCAGAAATACATGAAAACCCAGTTATTAAATAGATTGTGGTTGGTTTATCTTATCTTCGGATCCATGCTGTGGGGGTGTCCTTACCTCATGAAGTCTTTTGAAATATTGATGAAAGTAGATTTTATGTATGTTTGTTTGTTTGTTTGTTTGTTTGTTTTTTTCTGCTTCCAGGCAACCACGTGAGATTAGTGGAAGACTGCTTCTGGATGTGTATGAATTAGAAGCTTGCAATGGAAGAAGAATTGGCTGTTATATGGAAAAAGCTCATGACTCAAGGTCTTGTTGGCCAGGATAATGGTGGAACTAGGGAGGTGTGAGTCAGTCCTCCCCGTTACACAGCCTGGACTTTTGCAAGCAAGAATGTTATGGTGTAGACCTGGGCAGTTAGAGTTAGCATTGCCCAAAGATGGAATGAACTGGGATCCAGCTGTGGGAATTTTGGCCAAGAGATTTATAAATGTAGTTCTTCAGGTTTTGGGGGAAAGTGCATAAGATCCTAAGGAACTTTTTTGCCAACTGTTTCCTTTTTGCAGAGGTTTTTATCTTGTTGATGGGAGCTGCTTTCACCTGAGGGTCCTGGAATATGATTTTAGTAGAATGATTGCTTGTTTGAAGTCTTGTATTCTGTATGATCCTTTATACTAGATATGGAATAGTGACCTGGATACAGGGGTATACAAAATTGGGCTACTGATCTCTCTGCCTCTCTCTTCCTTTCTGGTTGTAAAGTGTGAGGTCTGTTTTGAGGTGTATCTCTAGAGTTGGGTGGGAGAAGAGTCAATTTCCTCTTCTTTTCCTCATCACTTTGATAACTGTATTTCATTATAATTGGTTTCCTTTGTAGTCCTATGTGTTTTATTCTATTCATTTAAAATCATTGTTCTGAGAAAGGGTCCATGAGCTTCACTAGACTGCCAAAGAATCCCATGACCCCCACCAAAATCAAGAACTCCTGCTTTAGAGAATAGGATTTGAACACAGAATTGATCCAGGCTGAAAGCCTGGGAAAAGTTTGCCTTACATAGATGCATAAGAAAGGCCAACAAAAAAAAAAAGTAAAAGAAATCAGGAAAGGAAGAAAAAAATGGACTTGTCATTTCAACATCTTATTTTCCTCCCATTATTTCCCTGGAAATTCTAGTTGTGCCTGTGTGACCTTGGGTAAGTTGCTTAACCTCTCTGAGAGGAAGTTTCTTCATCTGCAAAATTAGGGAGTTAGAGAACATGAATTCTTAGGTTCCTTCTAGTTCTGGATTGGTGATACTATTACATGAAGCACCAATAACTTCCAAATGGACCCTCACATTAATATAAAATATCACACCAGAAAAAAGGTGGGGTGGAGTGGTGGTAGAACCAGATGGCTGTATCTTTTACAATTATGACTAGGCAGAAAATTCCCAACCAAATAAAGGATGAAGCAAATCACAGAAGATACAATAGATCCAGGAGGTCAGCAAACTATGGGCCAAGGGTCAAATATAGCCACCACCTGTTTTTTATATGGCATAGTGAGATATGAATGGTTTTTCATTTTTGAATAAGGTTTATGTTTTAAATGTAAGTTTTAATAAAGTTACATTTTAAAATAAAGTTGTTTTTAAATTTTTATATAAACTTTAAAAATTTCTAAACATTTAAAAACAAAATTCACACTTTAAATGCAATCTTAAATAGAGTTACATTTTTAAATAAACTTGTATTTAAAATTTTTTTAATGTTAAAAAAAACCAAACTGTTCTTAGCTTTTCAGGCCAGTGGCTAGATTTGGTCCTCGAACATAGTTGACTCCTTAAATAGATAACTTGATTTCATTAAATTAAAAGGCTTTTACATGAAAAAAATTAATGCAGTTAGTTTGAGAAGGGAATCAGTTGACTGGTGAAAATCTTTGCATGGAATAATCCTAACAGCAGGGTATGTAGAGTGTTAACTAATAATAATAATAATTATTATTATAAGATTAAGAACAATTCCTTAATGGATAAAGGCTATAAACAAATAATTTTCAAAAGAATCTTGAACAAATAAATAAATGTTGAGCAAATAAACAAATAAATTGAACAATTAATTTCAAAAGAAACTATTAACAACCACGTGAAAGATTGTTCCAAATCAGTAATAAGAAAAATGCAAAGCAAAACAAGTCTCAAATTTCACCTCACATACAACAAACTGGCAAAGATAAGAAAGTTGAGGATAATCCATGTCAGAGGGGCTGTAAGAACACAGGTGCTGCCTGGCCCCATCTCCTGGTTCTACACCTGAAATATCCAGCATCTTCCCTTGCAGAAAGCACTGTTTTCCTATGTGAAGATTGGAACCAGTTGGGGGCAGTGCAGGGCAGGTAAGGCTCTCGAAGTGGGCAGAAAAGAGCAAAAACAAAAACAGGAAAATGAAAGGAGCGAGCAAAACTGCTCCTTCCCTAAGGCAAAGAAAAAGTTGGCTCTAAGTTCTTGAGTACAGGAATCTTTTTGGAGATGAGGTAAGTCATTTATGTGGGGTATGGACACATGGGTATGTTTGGTGCTGGGGGTGGAAGCTGTCTGTGTTTGTAGGTATAATAGAGGGGCCATTTACTTCCTTCCTCCTTCCCTGCTCCCCCAACCCGATTAGTGTATAGTAGTCACAGAATGCAGTCACACACATGTGTGACATGCTCGCCAGATAAGGTTTTAATGTGTAAGCAAGGTGTGACACTCAGGAAGAAGGAAAAGAAAGGAAGGTGTGGGACGTGAGGATTGTGGAGGATAGAGAAAAGGAAAACCAGTTTGATTCTTCTCTACAGTATCTTGCCAACACTCAACCATTTCATCATTATTACCTAGCAACTAGACTTAGCTAGTTTTGTGAAAATGAAGGAGTAGAGAGGAAGCCATTTTGACACTTGTGACCACAGTTTATCTTAATGAATCGGTTTCTTTTCTCACTCCTCTGCATTTTGGTTCAAGGGACCACCGGGTAAGCCCTGGGCTAGTTTGGAAGAAGGAATAGAGAATCCACATCCTGAGTGGGTCCCCCCAGGGAGAGCCATTATAACTTCTCCACACACATGATGAAGATACAAAATAGCCTGTGGGAGTTTGTGGTCATTATCACATATTTAATTTCTAAGGGTGTTCTAGATATGTGTTTTTACAAGCAGGCAGCTCACTGCCTCAAGGTGTCAACATTCCAGGAGAGGCTCATTAATTAGAACTAATAAAAGAAAGGCATTATTCTCTTATTAGTATTAATTTGAAGAAATTAGTTTCAGACAAATAATACTGACCACTTGTTAACGTCTCCAATGGTACGGAATCTTACAGAAGGCTTAACAGGAAGGCTGCTGTCTCTCTTTAAGGATAGGTTTGGTTTTCCTTGACTTTCTACTTTTAGCTTCTTGTGCCTTCTGGTACCCAGTAGGCTCATTAATACTCTTGTCAGTCAACTTGCATTTATTAAGCTTTTACTATATGTCAAGCACTGTGCTAAATGCTAGGAATATAAATATAAGCAGAAAGAAAGCCAGTTCCTCTGCCCTCGCCAAACTTACATTCTGGGTGTAAAGTGCAAAGGTACTCTTCTAAGAAGCGAAACGGAAGAGGAAAATAGAGCACAGCCGGCAGTGGAATGAAACATGGCTGGCCTGGATGCTGTCCTCAAGTGGAGGTTCTGGGAGAGCCATCCAATCAGAGGGAGAGGATGCAGAGCTGAGGGTCCTTTGATGTGTGAATTCTGGGGCTGGAAATGAGGCTTCAGAACTGGGGCATGGTGGACAAAGTCCAGAGTGTAGCCTGGAGTCAAATGGGGAAAGGGAGTGACACTTCTCCACCTCCCATTCCTCTCCTGGCTCTGCTTCTGACTCTCTGGACGTCACCATCCAAGGTTCAGGTGTCTTTTTACCCAGTTACTTAGTTCTGCACTAATGGTCTTCTCACCTTGAAATATCCCTCCTCCCCTGCAGCCCTCTTCTTCCATTGGTGAATTCCTTCGCTTCCATTTGGGGGACTAGCCCAGGCTAGTTATTCATTCCTGTCTCAGTTCGGGTTTTAGACTCTCCAGATTTTGCCATCCTCTCCCTGCGCCGGGGGTATCTCTGCCGTTGCACTTTTCAGCTCTCTTTCATGTGTTATGTTCTTCCAAGACAATGGAAGCTCCCAGTGTCTTTCTTTTTGCTTATATATGTATCCTTATTGATTAGCACAGTGCTTAGTAAGTGTTTAATAATTATTCGTTGTCAGTAGCAAATTGAAAGGGCCAAGAAGAGGGAAAAAAATATTACGAATCTAGCTTAGAAGCAGCTAGGTGGTACCATGGATAGAGCGCAGCAGTGGTGTCTGACCCAAATAGAAACAGATTCCCTGCAGGGCACATATTGACTTAGAAAACTACAAATGAACATTTTCTATGTTGCATTTTATTTTTATTTATTTTATTAAACATTTCCCAATTATGTTTGAATCTGATTCCTGCTAGGGAGTTTTGCTTTTGGCATTTGATATTTCTGGAGCACAGAACTTGAAAGTCAGGATGACCTCAAGCCCCTTACTAGTTGCTTGACCCTGGGCAAGTCACATAACCTCTCTGTACCTCGGTTTCTTCATCTGCAAAATGGGAATAATATTAGCTCTGACCTCACAGGGCTGTTGCGCAGATCAAATGAGTTAACATACATAAAGTATATATGCATGCATGTGTATATATATATATATATATATAAAACATCCATACACACATATATGTACACACATCACAAATATGTTTATATACATATATAAATGCTTAATATTAGTATTGTTTGGAGTTCTTTTCTCCTGCCTGTTTGAAATATCATGCGGCCCTTGTCTGAATTCTTAAAAGATTTTAGTTCCATTTCAAACTTCTTTTTAAGGGTACTCATCAAGAATTAATCATGTCAAATGGATTATTTTAGTTAAAGCATGTATAAAAGGAGGCAGGTTGAAGTAGGGGATTGGAAAGTTAGAGTCATAAACAGGACACACCTGGAAGAGACTCTAATCAGGGGTGAAGCAAAAACTGCTTCCTTTTCACCTCACCATGAGTCTTATCAAATGGAACACTTTGATTCCAAGACATGTCACATCCGTCTTTTCCAAAACTACATTTACTTCATATTTAGCTGGCTGGGATTCTCTACTTTGCAATTTCCTTTCTTTCTTTGCTGACTTTATTTGGTTTCAGTGAATTTATCATTTGTGTCATTTTAAAGTTCCTTCTAGTATTTCATAGTTTCTGTTTCAGGGTACAGAAAAATGAAAGTAAAAACAAAAAGGTTTCTGACTCAGCTTTTTTGTAGAAAAATATCAGGGCTCTTAAGTTAATAAGTAAGTCCTAGCCCTTTGCTCTTATTGGCAAAAGAAAAGCTCTGAAACATAGAAGTCAAGCGTAATACTCCATAAGGCCACACCCCAACGATCTGTATTCATGGAGAGGAGTCCTGGCATGGCAGGAGTGAGAAGAAAATGTCTGCTTTGAAAGAGGAAATATTCATCCAAGAAACAGGCCTCTGCTTGACCCTCCGTTACCAGTTGGCTCTCTAACAGGCATTTAGCAGTAGGATTTTCCTAGTTGGCATTGAATTCTGAAACAGTGACAGCTTCTCACTATCTTTCCTGTCTGTTTCTGGTTCAGTTCCCACGTCTTCACAGAGAGGATACCTGCAGTCTCAGAGGCTTAAAGCCCAAAGCACCTTGTTTTGGAACTGTAAATATAAAAGGATTGCAATGGATACTTGTGCTGTTCAATAGGAATGATCTTGGAATTTAGGACTGGAGCACCACTCCAAGTAGATTCAGTAAATAAGGTATGTGCACAGAGGAATGTGGCTGCTTAATTAGGGTTGAAAAATTTTATGCATACTGTATTGTTTGTTTGTTTTTTTCTTGGCACATAATTTACTAAAATGTTCACTGGGTTTGATCTCTTTCTCTTAACCAAATCATCGTTTTACATGTTGTTGAGTGTCCAATCTCCCTATTTTGCATGGGGGTGAGTACTAAAACCTTGAGCCTAGGTAAACTGAATGATAGCAAATCTTAAATTGGAACAAATAGGTGAAACATTGAAAGTAATTCCATGGTTTATACTCCAGGCAATAGCTGGCGGCTTTCATGAATCAAATTATTTAGTAGCAGCAGTCTTTGAGTTGTTATATTCCAAAGTGTCCTTTTTTAGATACTTGGCTTGGTGTAGGGGTCAGGACAACCAGGAGTTGGGCATTCTAGACCTCACTTTTTGAGTAGATAGTTGTGTTTCATATGAATTTAGAGCTGGAAAGGACCTTGCAGGTCATTTACTTAATCCAATCTTATTTTACATATAACAGAACTGAAGCCTGAGAAAATTGAAGGGAATAAATTCATTGCTTTATTCCTGCAACCATTAAGTTGTAACTTCTGGCTCAGTCCAGCACCCTTTTCACTACAGGTATTTTTTTTAATTAATTTTTTAATTAATTTATTTTGATTTATCAATAATCACTTCCATATGCTTTTGAGTTTAAAAATTTTCTCCCCCTTTCTGCCTACCACCCTTCCCAAGATGGCATGTAATCTTATATAGGTTATACACATACATTCCTATTAAACATATTTTCACATTAGTGATGTTATAAATAAGAATTAGAACCAATAGGAGGAACCACCTGAAAGAGGAAACAAAACTTAACAGAAGAAAAAAATAGCAAATGGTTTGCTTCTGTCTGCATTCAAACTCCATAGTTCTTTCTTTGGATGTGGATAGCATTTTCCATCACGAGGCCTTTCGTGATGTCTTAGATTTTTGTATTGATGGAAAGGGTTAAGTTTATCAATCTTAGTCATTGCTGTTGTTGTGTATGATGTTCTCCTGGTTCTGCTCACTTCACTCAGCATCAGACCATACAAGTCTTTCCAGGTTTTTCTGAAATCAGCTGTTCATCATTTCTTATAGCACAACAGTATTCCATTACATTCATATACCACAACTTGTTCAGCCATCCCCCAGTTGATGGGCATCCTCTCAATTTCCAACTCTTTGCCACCACAAAAAGAGCTGCTATAAATATTTTTGTACATATGGGTCCTTTTCCCATTTGCATGATCTCTTTGGGATAGAGCCCTAGAAATGCTATTGCTGGGTCAAAGGGTATATACATTTTGATAGCCCTTTGGACATAGTTCCAAATTGCTCTCCATATTGGTTGGATCATTTCACAACTCCACGAACAATGCATTAGTGTTCCAATTTTCCCACATCTTCTCCAACATTTATCATTTTCTTGTTTTGTCATCTTGGCTAATCTGATAGGTGTGATGTGGTACCTCAGAGTTGTTTTGATTTGCATTTCTCTAATCAAGAGTGATTTAGAGCATTTTTTCATATGACTATAGATGGCTTTAATTTCTTCCTCTGAGAACTGCCTGTTCATAACCTTTAACCATTTATCAATTGGGGAATGACTTGTATTCTTATAAATTTGACTTAATTCTCTATGCATTTTAGAAAGGAGGCCCTTATCAGAGAGACTGGTTGTAAAAATTCTTTCCCAGTTTTCTACTTTCCTTCTAATCTTGGTTGCATTGGCTTTGTTTGTACAAAAACTTTTCAATTTAGTGTAATCAAAGTTATACATTTTGCTTTACGTAATGTTCTCTATCTCCTGTTTTGTCATGAATTTTTCTGTTCTCCATAAATCTGATAGGTAAACTATTCCTTGCTCTCCCAGTTTGCTTACAGTATCAGCCTTTATATCTACATCATGAACCCATTTTGACTTTATCACTACAGGTTTGTTTGTTTTTTAGGCAATTGGGGTTAAGTGACTTGCCCAGGGTCACACAACTAGTAAGTGTCAAGTGTTTGGTCTGAGGTCAGATTTGAACTCAGGTTCTCATGACTTCAGGGCCGGTGCTCTATTCACTGATCCACCTAACTGCCCCTTCATTACAGGTATTTCCAAAAGGGGTCTTTCCAATGTCACAAATACAAGAAATTCATTGGTAGAGCTAGAATTGAACCCAGACATTCTTATTACAGATTCAGGGCCCTTTCCACTGCATGGAAAGTCTTATTTTGGACAAATTTCTTCATTCATCTGTATTCTGCCTTCTGTAAAATGGAGGATTTAGATTAGATCTCTCTCTCTCTCTTTCTTTCTCTCTCTCTCTCTCTCTCTGGCAGTTGGGGTTAAGTGACTTGCCTAGGGTCACACAGCTAGTAACTGAGTACATGTCTGAGGCCAGATTTAAACTCAAGTCCTCCTAACTCTACCCACCTTACTACCTAGCTGCCCTGGATTAAATCTCTGAAGTCCTTTCAAGCTGTGATGTTTTAGAATTAATCAATTAGAATGGGTGAGGTTGGCATGCATGATTTAGCTTTGAATTAGAAATAGTAATGCTAGTAATGCTTCTTTCGATTATCAGACTAATTTAGCAAATTTCAGAAGGGAACATTAGCTGTGTTCTGCCTATGCTCTCTTTTTACTAGGTACAAATTTACAAAATACCTGGATAATTTCTCTTTCCTGAAATAAAACCTCTTTCGAGGGGCTTTTCTCTGATATTACTTCCTGGTTCTCCATCCTTCACACCCATACCTCTTACAGCATTAACAAAGAGGCAAGTTTAAGTGCTTTGAATTTAGAAAATATTCATCATAAATCCAGACCTTCTTCTGTTTAGTAGCTAGTCTAGTGACCACTTCCCTTATTTGGTGGCCATGGCAACACATATCCACACCCTTGGTTGGCATGTCCTAAAAGTTGTTAGTGAGCTTAATCTTATTGTTATATGTAACGCATGGTCTTTAGCACTAACTCCAGACTTTTTATCCTGAGCTTCTTCTGCCCTTAATGCTCTTCTACTTGGAAGATCCATGACCCAGCTGTGGTCTAGTCTATGTATTTCCATCTAGTACCTGAAAAGACCCCTTGCAACTGCATCACTCAGATGCTCTGCTTCAGTGATTCCTAATCTTTTCGAGGAGGAGGACCCCTTTTTTTAAAGTCAAAGTCATTTGTGCCCATATCACAGGAGGTATACTATTAATATCCATTGACTGAGAAAATGCATATGAAAAAGCTCCTATGAATTCATCAATGTTTTTTAAATGAATTTGTATTTTTACTAGTCACGAAAGCACCTGAAAGGCATCTGGAAAAGAGTAATACATATGCATGCAATTTAGAAGGTAAGTTTACTAATTTATTATTTCTGAGTCATGATATATGTGTTGTTAGAGATAAATAAGGATCAAAATGCTTGGTGGGCTTATGGTTTCTAGTGTTCCTTGCTCCAGTGTTCCTTGGCACATAGGCTCAGAACTCTGCTGGCTCTGCTGGTCTAGTTGTTAGCTTGTAGGAAAACAAAAGAATTATCCTCAGGTAGGATCTCTCAGTTCTGCTATGTCAAGGTTTTAGAGCTAGACTGGAAGAAACCTCAGAAGCCATCTAGTGCAACCTACTTATTTTACAGATGAGAAAACTCAGGCTGAGGAATGCTCAATGACTTGTACATGGTAGAGTACCAAAGGAGAGAGTTAAACCCTGACCTCCTCCTGATTTCAGAGCCAAGGCTCTTTCCACTCTATTACTCTACTTTGTGTTTTTGTATCTGACAAATATCCACCTAGGTTCTGCTAAGAGCAGTAATGTCATGTGCTATTTTATTTTTAAAATAAGTTTTATTGATACTCCTCTTCAGGTTTTTTAAACTTTTACTTTTTTCAATTAACAAACATATTTTAATTTTCTCTCTCTTCCTCCTCCCCTTCCCAGAAAAAAACAAACAAACAGACAAACAAGACCCCTGTAACAAACATAGTCAAGCAAAACAAATTCCCAAGTTGGCTATGTCCAAAAATATAGGTTTCATTCCATACCATGCATCTATCACCTCCCTATCAAGAAGTGAGTAACATGTCTCATTGTTGTCACTATACTGATCTGAGTGCGTAAGTCCTTCATAATTATCTTTGAAAACTATAACCAATATTGATTTCAGAGGACTAAACCTACCCATCTTTTGACAGGGAGGTGATGGGCTCACGATATGGAATGCTACAATTATTTTTTTTGGATATGGCTAATACCATATTTGTTTTGCTTAATTATGCAAATTTGTTAAAAGGGCTTTGTTTTTCTTTTCTTTTTTTTTAATAAGGGGGTGAAAGGGAGAAAAACAGATTTTTTTGTTGAATGAAAAAATTAAATTATAATTTTATAATTATGTTATTATAAGAATTGTTCCCTTAGATCTGCTTGCTTCACTCTTCCTCAGTTCACACAAGTCTCTCAGGTCTTTCAGAAACTGTCCTTTTTGCCATTTCTTTTGGCATATTATTATTCTATTACTTTCATATACCATAATTTGTTTAACCATTTACTAGTTAATAGGCATGCCCTTAATATCTAGTTTTTTTCTACTTCAAAAAGACCTGCCATAAATATTTACACTATCATTATATAAATTTTTCTCCTAGTTCTGATGCTTTTTGTTTTTACATCATCATTTGCAGCTCTGTTTTTAACTCATTCTGCCACTACCACCAGTGATTCTTCCCTTTTAACAAAGAAACATTTTAACAAAACCACACAGTTAGGTAAGCACCCAGTGACCAAGTCTGCAAATATATACAATAGTCCCCTCCCCTTACCGTTTTTATAGAAAGGAAGTAGGTGTTTTCTAATTGCCAAAGTAATTCATTTGGTGTAATCTTCTTTTGCTCTCTCTGTGTATAAAAGTAATGACTCAGTAAATGGGAAAATGACCATCCAAGAAGGATGTCACACCCCAAATATGCAGAATAGAGGAAATAACTGAGACTCACTCTCTGGGTGGGGTGATTTCCTGTATTTCCCATGTACGCTCCTGTTTCACAAAGCTTGGAAGCTGTTTGCTAAGATTGACCTCAATTATTGTGATAGTAATTCTTTTGCACTGGGAAAAGAAGTTTCTATTGGGGTAACTTCTTGAAAGACTGATGCTTGAGCCTTCTGGACCTCTTACCCAGTGTCCCATGTTTGTAATCTCTTGTAATCATCAGTTTTGACAAGCAGAAAATAGCCAACTTCAATCCTTACAGTAAGAAACAAGGACTCTGGACCTTCCCCTGGGCCCTCCAGATCCATAGCCATTGTCATTTATCCTGATGCTGCACCTTAAGGGCCACCAAATCTTTCCATCTTCCCTATGGCTGAACCCTTTGATAATAGTGTTGTTTTCCCTGATTAGAATGTGAATTCCTGGAGAGCAGAGATTGTCTTACTTTTCTATTTATATACCTATAGCTGAGGCTAATGCTTGGCTCATAGTAAGTGCTTAATAAGTACTTTTTCATTTTTTTTTCATTCATTCAGCTATCAAGTCCTGTTAATTTGATAACCATGGTATTTTTCATCTCATCTAAAGAGTGTTTACTTTTTCTTCCCCAGCCCTTTTTTTTTGCATCATATTAATTTTCTTCTTTTCCCAATTCTCCCGTGCCTAATAATGTATATCTCTTTGAATTTTAAATTTGTTACCTCTCTGTAAGGATATGAGTGGTGTGTTTCATTTTTAGTCTTCTGGAATCCTGGTTCTTTCTTATACTGATCAGAGTTATAAAAAGTCTCTCAAAGTTGTTTTTTTTCCTATAATGTTCTTGTATAGATTGTTATCATAATTCTGCTCATTTCACTCTGCAAGAATTCATAGAAGTCTTTCAAATCTCCACTGAAATGGGTCATTTTATCATTTCTTAGGGTACAATAATATTCTGTTACATTCATATGTTATAATTTATTTAGCCATTTGCCAATAGGAAGACACTCCTTCACTTTCCAATTTTAGGCTACTACAAAAGGAGCTGCTATAAATATTTTTGTACATGTCTATTTTGTACAGAGGTCTGTTTTCTCTTTCTTTGATCTCGATGATGTGTAGACCTAGTAGCAAAGTTAGTAGACCAGTAGACCAGTTTAGCAAAGTTTGGGGCATATTGCAGTTCCAAATTACTTTCCAGAGTGGCTAGATCAATTTACAATTCCACCAGCAGTGCACCAATATATCTGCTTTTGCACAGCCCTTCCCTTTGTTGGTCTCGGTAGAACTTCAGAGTTGCTTATTTTGCATGTCTCCAATAATAGTGATTTAGAGATTTTTTTTTTGTATGTAGTTGTTTTTATAGCTTAGATTTCTTTCTTTGCAAAATTCCTCTGATCATTTATCTGTTGGGGAATAATAATATTAACTAGCACTTAAGTTTTGCAAAGCATTTTACAAATAATATCTCAATGGAGCCTCACAATAACCTTGGGAGGTAGGTAATATTATTATCCCTATTTTATAGATGAGGAAATTGAGACAGGCAGAGGTTAAGGTGACTTGCCCAGGGTCACTCAGTTACTAAGTGTCTGAAACTAGATTTTAAATTAAGTCTTCCTGACTCCAGGTCCAGTACTCTATCCACTATACCACCAAACTGCCTCTTGGATAAGAACAATTCTTAGTCTTGCACATTTTAATAATTTCTTTATTTTTCTTAGCTATGAGATCTTTATCAAAGGAATTAGCTGCAAAGATTTTTCTCCATTTGTTTCTTTCCCTTCTAATTTAAATACATTAGATTTGCCTGCGCAAAAACTTTAAAGTTTTCTATAGTCATATTTTATCTTATGTAATTCTCTCTATTGCATGTTTAGTCAGAAACTCTTCCCCATCTATATATCTGAAAAGTAATTTCTTCTTTGCTGCTCTAATTTGTTTATGATATCATAATCTTTTGCATCATTTAGAGTTTATCTTGTTGTGTGGTGTGAAGTGTTGATCTAAATCTGATTTCTGCCAGACTGGTGTCCAATTTTCCCAGTTGTTTTTGTCAAATAATGAGTCCTTTCCTCAGTAACTGAAATCTTTAGGTTTATCAAATGCTAGAATAGTAGGTTCACCTATTTTCATATGTTTTGTACCTAATCTGTTCCATGATTCATCTATTTTTTTCATCTAGTACCAAATGCTTTTAATCAATCAATCAACATTTATTAAGCACCTACTACATGCTGGGTACTGTGCTGAAAACACTAGGAATACAAAAAGAGGCAAAAGATAGTCCCTGCCCTCAAGGAGCTCATAATCTACTGAGGATATAATATGCAAATAAATACATATAAAAATTATATTTTACAATAAAAGAATTATATATTATAATATATAATATTATCACACATAATAGTAATATATAATAATAAAAGAATATATATTATAAAAGAAAAATAGGAAATAATTTGAAGAGGGAATACACTATAAGAGGGATAAGGGAAGGTTTCCTGCAGAATGTGGGATTTTAGTTGGGACTTAATAGAAGCCAAGTTGGTCAGAGTGGAAAGGGATAGCATTCCAGGTATGGAGGACAGCCAGTAAAAGTGTTTGGAACCAAGAGATAGATTATCTTGTTGATTGAACAACCAGGAAGTCAGTGTCACTGGATTGAAGAGTATGTGTTGAGAATTAAGATATAAGAAGACCAGAAAGGTAGGAGAGGGCTAGGTTCTGAAGAGCTTTGAATGCCTAACAGGACATTTTGTATTTTCTCCTGGAGGCAATAGGATACCACTGGAGTTTATTGAGTGGGGGTGGGTGACATGATTGGACCTGTGTTTTAGAAAAATTACTTCAGTGGCTGAATAAAGAATGAATTGGAGTGGGGAGAGACTTGAAGCAGGCAGACCCACCAACAGGCTATTACAATAATTGAGGCATGAGGTGATGAGTGGTGGCACTATCAGAGGAGAGAAAAGAGTATACTGCTTTGTAGTACGGTTTGAGATCTGGTTTTGATGGACCTCCTTCCTTCCCACTTTTTTTCCATTATTACCCTTGAGATTCTTAACTCTTTGTTCCTCCAGATGAAGTTCATTGTTATTTTTTTCTAGCTCTATAAAATATTCCTTTGGTAGTTTGATTGGCCTAGAATTGTAAATGTGAATCAATGTAGATAGTCTTATTTTTATTACATTAACTTGACCTACTTATGAGCAATTGATATTTTTCTAATTATTTAGGTGTGCCTTTATTTCTGCCCCCCTCCAAAAAAAATTTTATAGTTGTATTCATATAGTACCTGGATGCATTTTGGTAAATATATTCCCAAATATTTTATAGTTATTATAGCTATTTTAAATGGAATTTCTCTTTCTAGCTCTTCCTCCTAAGTTTTGTTGCAAACATATAGGAATGCTAACGATTTATGTGAATTTATTGTATATCCTGAAACACTGTCGAATTTGTTTCAATTTATTTTTGTCTGACTCTTTAAGGTTTTTTCTAAATAAATCATTATTTCATCTGTAAAAAGTGATAATATTGTTTCCTCTCTGCTTATGCATATTTCTTCAATTTCTCTTTTTGTCTTATGGCTACAGACAGTATTTCTAATATTATGCTAAATAGTAATGGTGTCAATGGGTATCTTTTACCCCAATCTTATTGGAAAGGCTAACTTTTCTTCATTATACATAATGCTTGCTCTTCAGTTTCAGTAATTATTTGCTATATTAAAGAAGGGTCCATTTATTAATATGGTTTGTAGAGTTTTTATAGAAATAGGTGCTGGATTTTGTAAAAAACAAAAACAAAAAACCAAAAAACCTCCTCAATATCAATTGATATAATCACATAGTTTTAAAATTTTTATATTAACTTTTTTATAAGTATTGTTCTCCTTATGTTGAACCAACACTGCATTCCTAGTATAAACCCAACCTAGTATGTATAATTTTTCTAATATGTTGCCATAACCTACTTGGCTAACATTTTATTTAACATTTTTATGTCATTATTCATCAGGGTTATTGGTCTGTAGTTTTCTTTCTCTGCTTTATTTTTCCTTGGTTTAGGTTTCAATACCATGTTTATATCATAGATAGAGACTGGAACTGTTTCAGTCACAGGAGGCAGTGGAGGAAATATGCATTTCTCCAATGTACCACATTCATGCAGCTAGGTGGTGCAATGGATAGAGCACTGAGCTTAGAGTCAGGAAGACCTGAATTCAAATATAGCATCAGACACTTAGAAGTGGTGTGACCTTGAGCAAATCACTTGGGTCTGTTTACCTCAATTTCCTCAACTATAAAAATTTTCGGCCTTGGTAACCCTTGAAGGCTCTCTGTTCACTAAGTTATAGAGGAATTGTGATATATGAGTCTCATTTACCAACATTATCTTCCTTAGCATGTAGCATAGTGCTTTTTCCACATAGTAGGCTACAAAGCTTTGTTTAATGTTTTGGTGAACATGGGAAAATCTCATGGGGTCTCCTCCCTGTCTTTGGTGGGCAAGGAAAGAAAGGTATATGAAATGTTCCCTGAATGGAGAGCAAGGGAAGCTAGTAATTTATTTACTTAAAAAAAATCACTAAACCTTTATTTTGTTTATTGATTTTTTTAAAGAACCACCAAGTAACATACTAGAATCAAACAACAGGTATTTATTTAGTATGTACTATATGCTAGGTGCTGAGGATACACAGACAAAGATGAATCCATTTCTGCCTACAAGAAGCTTACATTTTATTGGGTGAGACAAGGGAGGTAAAACGTGTGTGCATACATATATATGTTTATATACATATAAGTTATATATATATATTAAAACACAAAGCAATTTTGATAATTCTGGTAATTCTGGAGACTGGAATATTCAGTTGACCCTGGCTTCCTCTGCATTTAATCTTTCTCCTAAGAGATGGACAAGTTTTACATCAGAAAGTCTTCTTTGTTTTTGCTGTTTCAGAAGGTCACTATTTTGCCTTTAAGTGCCAAGATCTGGCCTCAATATGGAGGACGACAACAATATTGATTTTCACCAGAAGCTTCTCTCCATTGATGAAAAACTGGAGCTTGAAGATCTAGAGTCCCTTAAGTTTCTCTGTAGTGACTTGATCACACCTAAGAACATTGAAGGTATAAAGTCAGCTCACCAACTGTTTCAAAAGTTCATGGATGAAGATTTGTTGAATAAAGAAGATTGTTTCCTAGTGGCAGAGCTCCTGTTCCTAATTAAGCAACATTATTTACTACAAAACATTGGGTACACAAAGGAAAAAGTAGTGAAAGAACTTTCTACCAAAGGGAAAATTTCCTCATATAGGTAAGGTTTCTGTGATTTGACCTATTTTGAAGGGAATTTCTTCTTACATTTCCACTCATCTTGGGTTTTTAGCTTTTATCCTTTCCATGGTACCCACAGAAACTTATTCACAGAGCTGTAACTAGGCAAGATAATAGGGACTTTGCCCCGGGGTATTGAAATTAGAGGTCAAAAAATTTCAAAATAATAATTTTAAAAGTTTGTGTAAAAACCTATGACTAATTAATTGAATAAAGATATTTAGACTTTGTTCACACTAGGTCAAACCTCTTAATAATTGGTTGTTTTTACCCAATGAAGGGATCAGCACATAGCATCTTGTCACTTTAAATAAAGTGGCAGGTAACTGATTAATTGACTTAATGGATTTTCCATCCTTAAACATGTGCCCTAGCCTTTCTTCACTGTTAGTAGATTTATTCTCTACACTGCTGACTGATGTTTCTATATCTTTTGAATTTGGAGGGAGAATAATAAATACCTAAAGTATAGTGAAAAAGGAGAAAAAAGCCTTGTTACTAGGGGAGGAAAGGAACCATCCATGTACCCTGTCTGCTTTGACAGGCTCTCATCCATTCTTTGACAGCTAAATCCAAAGGAGAGTGAGGAAGATGAAAGGTAGGCCTGCCTTAGAACATCTCTCAGCAAACACCATTTTAAATGGTACCATAATGTATATGCCAGGGAAACTGATGTTTCCCAGCCCTTCATATTTGCCTGAACCACCAAACTGGAAGATTTTAATGATGACAAAAGACTAAACACAAACCCAGGCATTGTTGTGTGCTTTGCTCATGTACCGACTTTCTGGATTGAAAGAACCTGAGTAATCTACACTATAATTTTGAAAGCCAATTAAGCAAATATTTATTGTCATTTGGGTACACTGTCATATGGGTATATTTTTTGTATACAGAGCACTGAGCCTGGCATGGATGGGCCCAGGGTGAGGGAAAGGGGAAGGCTACAACACTCTGATAAGGCTCTGTCTCTGCCTTCATGGAGCTTATGGTTTCTCTGGTAGTAGTACCTTGTTCTTTATAGAGAACTAACTTATAAAGATGATCCTGTACTGAAAGTTTTACATATATATATATATACATATATATACATATACATATACATATATATATATATATTTTTTAAGGCAGTTGGGGTTAAGTGACTTGTCCCAGGGTCACACAGCTAGTAAGCGTCAAGTGTTTGGTCTGAGGCCAGATTTAAACTTAGGTCCTCCTGACTTCTATCCACTGTGCAACCTAGCTGCTCCTGTACTGAAAATTATAGGTAAGAATCTTTGGAGTAGAATATCAGGCATCTTGTATGTGCTAAGTCAGTCCAGGTCCACTTGAATGTTCTTTAATCTAGATTATGCTTTTTCTCAATCTTATATCTGTTGAACCCATCACAGGGGAATGAGGGAAATACAAATTAGGTTCCTCTCTGTTACGTCTGTGCAGCTAGGTGGTGCCATGGATAGAGTGTCGGGCCTGGAGTCAGGAAGACACCTCTTCCTGAGTTCAAATTTGGCCTCAGACACTTACTAGTTGTGTGACCTTGGGGCAAGTCACTTAACCCTGTTTGCTTCGGTTTCCTCATCTGTAAAATAGACTGGGGAAGGGAATGGCAAACACTCCAGTCTCTTTGCCAAGAAAACTCAAAATAGGGTCACAAAGAGTTGGACACGACTGAAAAGTGACAATAAAAACGGTTATGTCTGTAGAGTATTCATTACTAATGGCATTGAATTCATGTCACAGAGTCATGCTTTACAACCTATCTGAGGAAGTCACTAAAGATGATTTTGAGTATATCAAATTCCTCATGCATAAGGATATACCAAAACCATTAACGGTGAGTGGGGAAATTGACCGTTTTTCTTACTCTTTACCATTTCTCTTTCTACTTGTGTAGGCTGTCTATTCATGGGATTCCACTGCAAAGGCTTCTTACCTGCTTTCTTCCTCTCTTTCCCTCTTTCCAAAAAAACAAAACAAACAAAAAAAAAAACTTGCTCTGCAAACAGCAATGTAATGTATAAGCCAGCCTAAAAAAAATAAAACCAACACAGAGGTTTTAGCTGTCCTTGTTTTTATCCGCTGCCTATGTATGCTATCAGAGTGGCAAAGACAGCAGCATTCACTCAGGGGAGCTACATGGCCTCCCTGATTGTGCTAACACTTTCTATGGTCTCCACTACTTCAACCTTCTGCCTACCTTCTGCCATCCTCTCCCATTCTGCTTTTCCTGTTTGCTTCGTGGTGTGCCTGGGAAGCATGACTTAAAAATTCTTAGCATGGTTGTGAGGCACTTCCCCATACCTTTTCCCCACATGCTTGTGAACAAAGTAGCCAAGATAAAGATAGACCATGATGTAAGTCCATATACTAATGTTGATTCTGTTTCAGTCCTTTTTAAGTCTTTTGAGACATATGGAGAAACAAGAACTTTTAAGTGAGAATAATCTGGAGATGCTGGTGAAAGTGTGCCAGCCTTTGTCAAGCAATCTCACAAAAAGGATCAACCAATACAAAAATGAAAAAAGTAAGTCACCTACACTTGAGCTTGTACCAGACCATGGGTGTATTCTAAGTAGTGAGCAGTGTTGTGGGTGATATTTTATGCTGCATTGTAGGTAACCTGAGAACCAAGACTTTTGTATTCAGAGGGTCATAGAACTCCTCTTATTGCTATTGTTAGGATTTTCAGTACAATATTGAATAATATTGGTGACAGTGGGCATCCTCATTTCACACCTGATCTTACTGAGAAGGCTTCTAGTTTATCCCCATTACAAATAATGCTTGCTGATGGTTTTAAATTAATGCTTTTTATCAATTTAAGGAAAATCCATTTATTCCTATGCTTTCTAGTGCTTTTTTAATAGAAATGATTGTTGAAATTTATTAAAAGCTTTTTCTGCATTTGTTGATATATTTTTAAAACTTTTATTATTGATGTAATTAATTATGTTAATAGTTTTCCTTATGTTAAACCATCCCTGCATTCCTGGTATAAATCTCACTTGATCATAATGTATAATCTTTGTAACATATTGTTGAAATCTTTTAGCTAGGATTTTATTTAGGATTTTTGCATTCATATTCATTAATGAAATTAGTCTATAATTTCCTTTCTCTGTTTTTCCTCTTCCTAGTTTAGGTATCAGTGTTATTTGTTTCATAAAAGGAGTTTGGTAGAATCCTATTTTAACCTATTATTCAAATAATTTATTTAATATTGGAATTAGTTAATCTTTAAATGTTTGATAGAATTCACTTGTAAATCCATCTGATCCTGGTGCTTTTCTCTTAAGAAGCTCATTTATGGCTTGTTCAATTTCTTTTTCTAAAATAGATCTATTCAGATATTCCATTTCCTCTTCTGCTAATCTAGGCAATTCTTATTTTTGTAAATATTCTTCCATTTCACTTAAATTGTTAAATTTATTGGCATATAATTAGGCAAAATTAACCCTTATAATTGCTTAAATTTTATCTTCATTAGTGGTATGTATACCTTTTTCATTTTTGATACTAGGTATTTGGTTCTATCTCTTTTTTAAAAAATCAAATTAACCAATTGTTTATTTATATTATTTATTTTTTCCATAAAACCAATTCCTATTTTTATTTATAAATAAAAAAGTGAGCAAAAACGAGAGAGGGAAATTCACAAATAGTAATTATAACTTTGAATGTGGATGGGATGAACTCAACAATAATACAGAAATAGATTGCAGGATGGATTAAAAATCAGAATCCAACAATATGTTGCTTACAAGAAACACATTTAAGAATGAGAGATACAGAGTTAAAATGGAGGGTTGGAATAGAATTTATTATGCTTCAGCTGATGCAAAAAAGGCAGAGGTAGCAATTATGACCTCAGAAAAAGTTATGGCTAAAATAGACTTAATTGAAAGAGATAAATAGGGTAACTACATTTTGATAAAAGGTTCCATAGACAATGAAGCAATATCAATATGAAACCTATGTACACTAAATACTATAGCATCTAAATTTTTTAAAAGAAAAGTAAAGTGAATTACAGGTGGAGATAGATAGTAGTACTATAATAATAAGGGACTTAAATCTTCCCCTCTCAGAACTGGATAAATCTAACCAAAAAATAAATAAGAAAGAAGTTAAGGAAGTGAATAGAATTTTAGAAAAACTAGATGTGATAGATATATGGAGAGAATTGGATGGAAATAGAAAGGAATACACCTTTTTCCTCAGTGGTTCATGGCACCTTTACAAAGACTGACCATATATTAGTACACAAAAACTTTATAATTAAAAGCAGAAATATTAAAAGTATTTTTTTCAGGTCATAATACAATAAAATTATATTTAATAAGGGACCAAGGAAACAGATTAAAAACTAAGTGGAGATTAAACAACCTAATCTTAAGCAATGAATGGGTTAAAAAACAAATCATAGGGGGCAGCTGGGTGGTGCAGTGGATAGAGTGTTTTCCCTGGAGTCAGGAGGACCTGGGTTCAAATCCAGCCTCAGACATTTGACACTAGCTGTGTGACCCTGGGCAAGTCACTTAACCCCATTGCCTAGCAAAAAAAACCCCAAAAACAAACAAAAACAAATCATAGAAACAATTAATAATTTCATTAAAGAGAATGACAATAATGAGACAACATATCAAAACCTATGGAATACAGCAAAAGCAGTGATTAGAGGAAAATTTATATCTCTAAATGCTTACATCAATAAAATAGAGAAAGAGAAGACTAATGAATTTGGTATGCAATTAAAAAAAAACTAGAAAAAGGACAAATTAAAAATCCCCAATTAAACACTGAACTGTACATCTTAAAAATTAAAGGTGAGATTAATGAAATTGAGAATAAAAAACCCCATTGAATTAATAAATAAAACTAAGAGTTGGTTTTATGAAGAGGGTCATAGAACTTAAGAGGAATTTTATATTTGAGAAAATTGAGGTGCAAGGAATGAAGTGCCAGAGGATATATGAATAGGGAATGGCAATACTGTGTCTGGTACATACTAGCTACTTAATAAATGCTGGTCAATTATTGATTGAACTTAGGGGACATCCCCACAATTCCAAATTCAGTCTCCAGTTTTCTTGATTTCTACCTATATGGACCTCAGATTCACTTCCTTCCAAACTATCTTTTCTAGTGGGGAGATCTATCTTGACTAACTGTACAACTTTATTTCCTGCTATTGCAACATAATTAGATAACATAGCCAAGAATAAAAATATGCCTTTGGCACTTGCCACAAAATTGTTTTCCTCTGAGTTCCTTTCTCCATATGTTCCCAAAACAGGGAAGGAGGGAGGGAGAGGGAAGAAGAATCATCAGAAAGTTGACATCTGAAAGCTTTTACCCTCCACCCAAAGTATTTTAATCTTTTAATAAATCAAATAAGGGTGGTGTCAAACTCTAAAGTTAAAAGTCAAATGAATTGTAAGTCTCATCTAAAAAACTTGGTTAACACCCTTTGAAATAAGCTAGGAGGAGAGGCAGTGTTGAAAACATAGGTCAGCATCTATATCCAAAGAGCCTGTACTCTGACCTGGATTTAAACCCTTCCTCAAACATACACACTCTTTGTGACCCTGGGCAAATCATGTCATTTACCTGGGCTTCAGTTTCTCCATCTGTAAATTGAGGAGGTTGTACTTCCTGACTCCTAGGGTTCTTTCCTGTTTAAAATCTCTGATCCTGTGAACGTAATGCTTAATTGGTATGTAACACATATCCTAAGGTGCTTATCCCCATTACCACTCGGACCGACAAGTTGGGGTGACTATTATGTCTCCTTAGGGCTGGGATTGGAACATCTTTTCTAGTGCTATGGCTCATGAGTCCCCATTACCCTGTTCTTCCCACCACAATACTGATTCCATTATCAATCAGCCAGCTGGATAATCTAAATGAACTCATAGCTTCTCCTTCATCATTCTTTGAAAAGCTTGCTGTCTTCAGAGAGGAGAAAGGGAAGAATGAGGAAGTCAGTAGTGGTGGTATTTGTAGCATTCTGAGGTCATGCATGTACAAAACTATGATTTTCATTTGTTCACTAATTCATTCATTCATTAAATTATCATTCATGCCATAAACTCCTACTTTGTGTAAAGCATTGTGTTGTGGGAGAAATAAAGATAATTCTGCTAGAAATATGTGGCAGCAAAATGGTTAATTTTACTGAAGGAGAGAAAAAAAGTTCTGAACACATGAGATACAACTGGTTAAAGCTACCAACTAGGTAGCTAAAACTTAGCAGAAGCTCTAAATAACAGTTTTATGTTACTCTCATTTGATGCAAATAACCATTTGATTTCTTTTCTATGTTCTTTTACAGAGGAGTCTGAGAACCTGTTGGAGGGGCATGTACCAGAACCACCCTTGTCAAAGGCACAAGGTCCCTTAACTAAACTAAGTTTCATTCTGAACTAGGGAGGATTTTTTTTTAATTAAAATTTTATTTTTAAGTTGTGGCCTCTGACTCCTTCCCCTGACCCCATTATTCCACAAACTGTTCTAGTATTGACTTTTCTAAAAATTTTTCACTTTAAAAAAAAAATTTTGTTTTAATTAGCCAAAATCCACCTTTTCACCTTCCTGCCCCAATTCTTTCTGCTAATTGAGAACATAAGCAAAACAAAACTCATTTCATACATGTATTGTCCATCAAAATAACTTTGTATACTGGCTGTGTTAAAAAAAAAAAAAGTATCATTCTGCATTCTGAGTCCCTTACCTTTGTGTCAGAACCTTGGTAACATGTTTCATCATTAGTCCTCTGAAATCACTGAGAAGATTTCAACACAGTATTATTCCATCACATTTGGATGCCATAACTTATTCATTGATTCCCCAGTTTATGGGCAACACCCCTCCCCCAGATTCCTATTCTTTGCTGCTTCAAAAAGAGTTATAAATATTTTTATACATAGAGTTTGTTTTGCTTAGGACTAATTCCTTCCTTAACTTACTCTCCCTCTAATTACCCCTTCCTTCCTCTTCCCTTTCCCTCCTATTTTTCTGTTGGGTGAAATGTATTTCTGTATCCAATTCTCTGTGTGTATTCTTCCCTTTTTTAAAATATTATAGTCTTCCCTTTTTTGGCCAGTTCAGATGAAAGCATTGTTTAAGTGTTAGCCTCTCTCCTCTACTCCCTCCTCCTCAATTGTATGGATATCTATTTGTGTACACTGATTATGTGAGACAATTTTCCCTAACCTTTCTTTCCCTCTCCTCCACCCACCCTGACTAGTATATTCCTCATCCCATCTCTTTCCATTCTTTTCTTTTTTTATCTGGGGGGAGGAGGCAATCGAGGTTAAGTGAGTTGCCCAGAGTCACAAGGCTACTAAATGTCTGAGACCGGATTTGAACTCAGGTCTTCCTGACTCCAGGGCCAGTACTCTATCCATTGTGCCACCTAGCTGCCCTCTTTTTCCATTCTTTTCTTGAGATTCTTGAGACAAACCAGAATTCTTGCCAGGCCTTGTCTAATTGGACTCCCTTTGTTACTCCTGATGATGTTAGGTTTCAGAAGGGACACATGTATCATATTCCCATATTTGAAAATAAGTAATTTATCCTTGTCTAGTCCTTTATCATTGTGCAGTTATGTTTACCTTTTTACATTTCTCTTAAATCCTCTGTTTGAACTTCAAAGTTCTCTATGCAGCTCTGTTATTTTTATTAGGAATGCTTGGAAATCCTCTATTTCATTAAAAATAATTTATTTTTTCCTCTGTAGTATTACACTGAGTTTTGGTGAGTAAGTTATTGGCCAATATCCTTTGACTTCTAGAATATCACATTCCAAGAATATCCATATTCCAAGCTCTCCATTTCTTTATAATGGTGGCTACTAAATCTTGTGTGATCCTGACTGTGACTCCTCAGTACTTGAATTCTTGAATTCTTTCTTTTTTTTTTTGGTTCCTTGCAGTATTTTGAGTTGATCTGGAAACTCTTGATTTTGACTATATTGCTGCTGGGAGTTTTCATTTGAGTTTTCTTTCAGGAAGTGACCAGTGGCATCTTTTTATTTCTGCTATTTGCCCTTTAGGTCTAAGAGATCTGGGCAGTTGTCTTTTAAGATTTAAAATAAAATAAAATCTTTAAAAAGATTTCTTAAAATTCAGATAGTCCAATGATTCTTACATTTTTTTCTCCTTGATCTGTTC
Source organism: Vombatus ursinus (assembly GCF_900497805.2). NCBI lineage: Eukaryota > Metazoa > Chordata > Mammalia > Diprotodontia > Vombatidae > Vombatus > Vombatus ursinus. The sequence goes on along the minus strand of NW_020954580.1, from coordinate 24,999,571 downwards.
TCTAAATCATTTTTACTATGAGATACCTTAATTTTCTTCTATTATACCAGTCTTTTCACTTTAATATTTCTTGTTGCCTCATGGGGTCATTGGCTTCTATTTGGTCCATTCACATTTTCAGGGAGTTTGTTATTTGAGCAAAGTTTTGTACTTTTCATGCCAAGCTGTTAATTCCTCTTTCTCTAATACCCCGCCTCCCCATTTTTCCCTCAGGCATTCTCATTCTGTTTATAAAAACACTCTAAAACTCTTTTTTAACTTTTGTGTCTCTTCCAGGCATTCTGAGTTTGTACCCAAAGCTGTTCTTTTCTCCAAGGCTTTGCCCTTAGCTTGTAGATGTTTTGGAGTCATTCTCTTCTTCTGGATTTGTGTCTTGAGCTTCCCTGACATCATGATAGCTCTTTTTGGAGGGCAGCCAAGTGGCTCAGTAGCTAGAGCATTGGGCTTTGTGTTAGGAAGACCTGAGTTCAAATTTGCCTCAGACACCTACTGACTGTGTGACCTTGGGAAAGTCACTTAAACTTTCTTGGCCTTTGTTTTCAGCTGTAAAATGGGGATAATAATAGCACCTACTTTTTCCAGGGTTGTTGTGAGGAACAATTGAAATAATATTTATAAAGCACTTAGCACAGTTCCTGGCATATAGTAAGCATGATATACATGCTAGCGATGATGATTCTGGTAGGGTTCTTTATTTGTTTGCCATTCTTCCAGACTATTTCTTGACTTTGGACTTGACTAGGGCTGGACCCTGGGGCGGTTCTGGAGGGAAGGCCTGTGCTGGTCTTGTCGCTGCTTTCTTAAGGTATTTGTGTTATTCTGGATATGAGGAATAGGCTGGTGATCCGCACGCTTTCAGTGCTCCCCAAGTCGTCTGATCCTAGGCAAATCTGAATGTTGTCCACTTGGTTTGAGCTCTGCGAGTTCCTGACCTGGGTTTGGTTCTGAGCACCACGCTGCTAGACTGACCCTACGCACCGACCGAGAAACTCCGTTGGTTCCATGCGGCAGATTGTAGACTCCCTTTTGGTCTGGGATTCCTGCCCTGGATATTCTGCCGCAGGCTGGTCAGTCTAAACGCTGGAAGTGAAAACCCTGCTTCGAGCCTGAGGTCTGAGTCACGCTGCTGCGGGAAGCTGCTGCCGCAGCTGTTGGCTTCTGAACTTCCTCCTTTGACTATACATAGCCCAGAGCCTCCCTACTCTGAAGGTCACCACTAACTCATCCCCCACCCCCATGGTTAGTCAGGGCCCCTTCTCAGTCTGTTCTGGAGCTATGACTTGAACTGGGTTGTTGTTGTTGTTCAGTAATGTCTTATTCTTCATCCACGGGGTTCTCTTTTTCTTTTTTGGAAGAGGTCAGGGTTAAGGGACTTGCCCAGGGTCACATAGCTAGTGAGTATCATGTGTCTGATGGACCTCTTTTTGGTGCACAACTTCTCCCTGGACTTGTGTGTTCCCGAACCAACCTGATCCTACTCATCCCCAGTGTGCCAAGATCTCCCCTTTTGTCTCCCTGTGCTAACCTGGACAGGACAAAGCACTCCCTGTGAGGTTTTCTGGGTTTCCCCATCAGGATTCAGGCTGGTGCATTTTCTAGACGTGTTTGGAGGAATCTTGTGTTTCCTTGTGTTTCTTTTCTGTTTCCTATAATTCCACCATCTTGGCCTCCCTCTACCGCCCCTCTTTACCCTTCCATCTTTTATCCTTCCACTCCTCCGCTTTTGAGCTGCCTTCCCCACCCCTTTTCTCATTGATCTTTTGGTCAGATAAGGAGTAAGTGCAGACTCTGAAAGAGCTGGCTTCCCATTAGAGCAGAAAGACAGGACTATATTTTGAATTCTAGGGCCCCATATCTATTTGAATGCTCTGTCTGACTTGTCATAATGACCAAATCCATTAAGAGGGCTGAGTCATCAGAGTTTTGTTCCAGGGTGCTGACAATACCTCTGCTCCTTCAAAATACATAGAAATAACTGAATTTAATACCTATTTATTATTAGTTAAAAATTAGTTAGAATCATTTAATAAGAAGCTATCAAATGTATTTTATGCTGCTCTTCCTGTGGGCAAAAAAACGTCTGCTAATGGCTATGGTAGAAGTATTTATTTCTAACGCTGGTTGTGATAAAAGGGGTATACTTGGCACCTGTCTGTCCTATCAGGGTGGGGAGTATCTGCTATATTGTATAAAGTCCTGAGTTTATTGATGTAAAGTGCCTGAAGTTGCCTGTATAGAAAAAAGTTATTCTTAATTATAAAACTTTATATGCATGAAGCATAATATGCTTTAAGCAAATTCTTATTAAATGAATAAAATAATAATAATAGCTAGTAGGGCAAATAGGTGGTGAAGTCCCAGATCTAGGTCAAGAAGTCTCATCTTCCTGAGTTCAAATCTGGCCTCAAACACTTACTAGCTGTGTGACCCTGGGCAATCACTCAAACCTGTTTGCCTCAGTTTCCTCATCCATAAAATAAGCTGGAGGAGGAAATGACGACCCTCTTTAGTATCTTTGCCAAGAAAATCTCAAATGGGGTCACAAAGAGTTGGATATGAATTGAAATGATTGAACAACAAAGTAATTACGCTTTAAGGTTTTCAAAGGGTTTAATAAATGTTACCCCATTTTATCCTCACAACAACCCTTGTTGAGAGGGAGGTGCCATTTTTATTCTCATTTTAAATTCAGGAAACTGAGACAGAGATTAAGAGACTTTCCCAGCGTCATACAATTAGTAGGTGTCTGAAGCTGAATTTGAACTCAAGTCTTCCTGACTCCAGGGCCCAAAGCTCTGCACACTATGGTGCCACCTATCTGCCTCACCAGACACCAAACCCAAAAGCCAACAGGGAAATGGAAGCATTTCATATGGAATGTACTTTTAGTGCCATTCAGGAAAAAGTAATTAAAGATTCACAAATTTGTATTCTTTGTTTTCTAGAGGAGAAAAAGTTAAGTGTTGCATCAGGCACTGCTGAGAGCTCGCAGAAGGCATTTGCTAAAGAGAGCACAGAGGTTTGAATACTTTCTTAAATACTTTTCTGATTTAGTCATCAATGATTCTGAGGTCTTGATACTGATTTGTGCATGCACTCTCTTACGTTTTCAACTCATGAACTAATTCTAACTTTCCCATCCCTCTTCTGAAATGAATGAGGAAAAGATGCTGATTGCCTTTGATAGCACTGAACCTTCAGTAGGACATGGGCTGTCTTCCTAGGCAAGTCACCAAGCATTGATTAAGTGCCTACTATGTGCCAGGCACTATGCTAAGTGTAAGGGTATACAAATAAAGGCAAAGGTGCCCTCAAGGAACTCATAATCTAATGAGGGAAATATGCAAGCAGCTATGTACAGACAAGGTTATAGGTGGTAAATTGGCAATAATTTCAGAGGGAAGGTATTAGCATTAAGGGGGTTTGGGAGAGCTTCTTGCAGAATATGGGATTTTAGCTGAGACTTGAAAAAAAACAGAGGAAGCCAGGAGATAAAGATAAGGGGGCAGAGCATTCCAGGTGTGGGGAGCGGCCATTGAAAATATACAGAGTTGGTAGATGGGATGAGAAACAACACGAAAGCCAGTGTTGCTGAATTTTGAGAGTACACAGAGGGGAATAAAGTGTTCAGTCATGTCTGACTCTTTATGACCCCATTTTGGAATTTTCTTGGCAAAGATACTGCAGTAATTTGCCATTTCCTTCTCCAGCTCATTTTACAGATGAGGAAACTGAGGCAAACGGGGTTAAGTGACTTGCCTAGGGTCATAAAGCTAGTAAGTGTCTGAAGACAGATTTGAACTCAGGAAGATGAGCCTTCCTGACTCTAGGCCCAAGGCTCTATCCACTGCACCACTAGTTACCTAGTATAAGAAGACTGGGGAGTTAGGAAGGGCCAGGACTTTAAAAGCCCGATGAGAATTGTGTTTTCCAGAAGGGGAAGGAGTTGTTACCCCATCCACATTTTTTTTTTCGCCTTGCTTGTTTCTTATGCCATCAAAAATGAATCTAGTTCAACAAACAAACAAACAAAAAAGGGTAGGTATAGACCAAGTTAGGTTCTCCATCTTAAAAGAGTAGGAACCCCACACTTCAGCAAACAGAATGAAATGAATCGCTTCTTAGATGAGGGCACTCAGCAGTCCTTGCCTTTGAACCTGTATTTAAATTATCTTCTTACTGAAGTCCTTTTCCTTCTAGGTGAAACCTGCTGTCTCAAGTTCTTTCTGACATCATTGGCATGACTGAATTATCTGTCTGTTGCTGTATTACCTAGATGCTTCTGAATTACAGTCCTTCTTGGCTGTCTTAGGGCAGTTAGATGGCATAGTGGACAGAGTACTGGGCCTGGAATCAGGAAAACCCTAGTTCAAATCCAGCCTCTGACATTTAGCTGTGTGATCCTGGGCAAGTCACTTAACCTCTGTATGATTCAGTTTCCTCATCTATAAAATGGGGATAATAATAGCATCTACCTCCCAGGGTTGTTATAAGGGTCAAATGAGATAGTAATTGCAATGTGCTTAGCACAGTCCCCAGCATACAGTAGGTGCTATATAAATGTTAGCTATTATTATTATATTATTTGTTGACCAGATACTGAACTCATTGCCACGCCTGAATGATCAGCCCATGATTCTTTTTCTTGGAAAATCAGCAGATGTGTGTTTCTTGGACTATAACTCTATATTACAGACATGTTCTCACCTCTATTCCTGGCACTGCTGTCTGAGTCGTGCCTTTTTTCTCATGCTGCCCTCTAGCCCTGCCCAGGGGCAAGGACAGGTGGGCCGGATCAATTTAACTTTTCCTTCCCCAGGCCATGGATGATCTGTTGGCTGCCGCAGAGCCATAGGGACAACAGGCCCAGAAGACAGACTGCAATGAGAGTGGGGCCAGACCTTTCGGGCAAATGTGACTCTCTCCTTTTTTTTTTTTTTTTTTTGGTGAGGCAATCGGGGTTAAGTGACTTGCCCAGGGTCACACAGCTAGTAAGTGCCAAGTGTCTGAGGCCCGATTTGAACTCAGGTCCTCCTGACTCCAAGGCCAGAGCTCTATCTACTGCGTCACCTAAATGCCCCAAAATGTGACTCTATTAAGATTGGCTTCCAACTCAAAGGAAAGAAACCAGTGCTTCAGGGAGAGGCTGGAAGCTTGCCCCTTAGAATCTCAGTCAATGCTCCTGAAAAATTCCTGGCCTGGAATTTCAGTGACCTTACTCAAGGTCACTCAAGTGGTCACAGAGAGGCCCTGTGATTTTAAGGGCAGTGATCTTACTGATATTTCATCTCTTACTTATATACCTCATATAGCTATATTATAGCTGTATAATATATAATATAATATATTATTCTGTATTAGGTTATGTTATGTCATGTTATACTATATCATAGTATATATATAGTATACTATACTTGTACTCTAGTGAGCTATATACATGACCACTTTAATTCATTCTGAATTTTATAGATCTAGTGGAGTGAGTCACTTGGAGAAGCGGTAGTCAACCCATGTTGCAAAAGCACATGTTCCTAATCATAGGGTACTAGGAGATGGGAAATGTGGTCAAGTAATGGGAGTTCCCAGATCCTAGCCTCTTGGAGAGGGAAGGGGGATTTCTGAACAACACTACTAACTGGTGATTTGCTTCTCCAGCAAACCCATGCTTGAGGGTTTGGGCATCTGCTTTTCTAATAAGGTAGCTCTTTCTTCCCATAGAGAGGAGAGGATCTTAGAACGTGACCTTCTAGAGAGAAGAAGAGGAATTACTGGCAAGTGCCACTTGTTGGAGGACAGAGGGTCACAAATGTGACCCCTGGAGCTGATGACTTACCACATAATATCAGGGAGTGGAAACATGAACGTGGCCCTTTCCTGTTTCTTTCTTTTTTTTTTCTTTTTTTTTCTTTTCTTTTCTTTTCTTTTCTTTTCTTTTCTTTTCTTTTCTTTTCTTTTCTTTTCTTTTTTTGAGGCAATCAGGGTTAAGTGATTTGCCCAGTGGTCACACAGCTAGTTAGTGTCTGAGGTTGAATTTGAACTCAGGTCCTCCTGACTCCAGGGCTGGTGCTTTATCCACTGTGCCACCTAGCTACCCTCCTTTGCTATTTCTTTTAACAATTTAAATTAATTTACACGGAGGGAGCATGTGGTAGCAGATGGAAAGTTGGCCTCAGATTAAAAAAGATCTGGGTTCATGTACTGATTGTGTGACTCTGGGCAAGGCCCTTAATCACTTGGTGACCCAGGTAAGTCTCTGAGACTATAAATTGCAGAATAGATGCCCATCTGCATTGGTAGAAGGAGTCTCTCACTATATCTCTTGAATCTTATTAAATCAATGGTCTGGTTTAAAAAAAAAGTTTTATTGATGTTTCTTTAAAAAGAAAATCATTGCTGACGATTCCAAATGATTCTCCTTGGCCTCTGTTACTCTAGCAAAACCCTCCCTTGTAACAAAGGTCAGTTAAGCAAAATGGGTCAACACATGAGTCATGTGTGCTGTTGTTCAGTCATTTTTTCAATTATGTCTAACTCTTTGTTACCTCATTTGGGGTTTTCTTGGCATAAATACTGGAGTAGTTTGCCATTTCCTTCTCCAGCTCACTTTACAGATGAGGAAACTGAGGCAAACAGGGTTATGTGACTTGGCTGGGTTCACACAGCCAGTAAGTGTCTGAGGTTGGATTTGAATTCAGAGTCCAAGCCCAGCTCTCTATCCATTGCACCACCTGGCTGCCCTATGTGGACATATACTTCATTCCACTTCTATAATTTGCTACTTAGCTATTGAGAGGAGGAGGCATGCCAATTATGGTGTTGATCAGAGTTTCTATGTCTTTCAACGTTTTTTCTTACATTGTGGTCATTGTGTGTATTTTCTCCTGGTTCTGTATACTTCACTCTGAATCAGTTCATATGAGTCTTCTGAATTTGCCTGAATTCTTCATTTCATTGTTTCTTACAACACAATAATATTCCATTACACTTGTATACCACAAATTGTTTAGCTCTTCTGCAGGCAGAGAGCACTCATTTTGTTTTAATCTTTATCATAAAAAAAATGTTGCTACAAATATTTTGATGTACATGGGACCTTTCTCGCTTTGAGGAAAAGAGTTATAGGACCTCTCTGTCTCTCCCTTGTAGGGCTGGATAAGGAAGTAAGTGAATCATTGCGATTCTTTAGGAGTCAGGCTTCCTAGCCTCCTCCATCTGGGGCACTTTGCAAATGGTCAGACCACTACTACATTTATAAAGAATTCCTCCAGCTCTCTGGACTATTTATACTCTCTGATTTTGAACTGAGCATTCATGGAAAGATAGACTAAAAAATAACTGGAAACTAAATAATCTAATCCTAAAAAATGATTGGGTTAAACAACAAACCATAGAAACAATCAATAACTTCATTCAAGAGAATGACAATGATGAGACAACATACCAAAACTTATGGGATGCAGCGAAAGTAGTTCTCCGGGGAAGTTTTATATCTTTAGAAGAACTGAGCATTACATTTTTTGCTTCAATACATGCAATGTCCTAGTCTTGGGGGAGTCAAGGGACCCCTTGACCTTGAACAAGGGAGGTAGTGCCCACAGATGAAATCACAGGATTTTTCAAGTACAGCAGAAGGGAAGGAGTACCCTATAAAATTTGAAATTGCCAAGAGAAAGTGGAAGTGACATTTAGTAAAACTGAATTCTTATCATTCGGGATTCTAGGTCTGAAGGCAATGGTTCTTAACCTTGTTTGTGCCATGGACCTTTTTGGCAGTCTGGTGGAATCTATGGACCCCTTCTCAGAATAATATTTTTCAGTGACTAAAACAAAATTCATTGAATTACAAAGGAAATCATTTATATTGAAATATAGTGATCAAAATGTTTAAAAAAACAAACAAACAACAAATCAAGTTCACAGAGCCCTGGTTAAAAATCCTGTCCTGAGGTACTTTAGAATCATTTTTAGATGACCTGGTAATGTTTTATCATTAGGATAGATTGTAAAGAGCTGTTTTAATCTCTGGTCATCTTCATTAGGTCTTAGAAACCTAACAGCCATGATTTGGTCAAAGGCTTAGGCTAGGGAAATTTTAAAATTGTGATGGGGAACTGCTGCCCTCCCCCTCCTTCTCTCTTGTCCCAGTTTCCCCTTCCCCACAAAGGTGCATGAACCACAAGGGGGGTGTTTAGGAACTGCATGATGGTACCTTTAATGGGAGTGTGGATTTCTGTAATGCTCTGCTTTGTTTCTTCTCTTGAGGAGGCAGAACAATATATGATGGGTCATAGACACAGAGGTCACTGCATCATTTTCAACAACTTTCAATTTCTGACCATGGGCTTCAGGGAAGGAAGTTGTAAAGATGCAGGTAAGGAATCTGGGTGGTGTTGATCGAATGGAAGCCAATGGATTTCAAAAAGGGGTTTTTTTTGTTTGTTTAATTTCAACAATTCCATTCAATATACAGGTCTGCTATGTGCCAGGCACTGTGATAAAAAAGGGATACAGAATTTTAAAAAATCAAAACCATCCTTGTTCTCAAGGAAATTACCTTTTACGTTCCACATTTTCTTTCTGGGGTTAAGTGACTTGCCCAAGGTCACACAGCTAGTAGGAGTCAAGTGTCAGAGGTTGGATTTGAACTCAGGTCCTCCTGACTCCAGGGCCAGTGCTCCATCCACCTTGCCACTTAGCTACCCCTGTATTTTATAATAATGACTGGTCCTTATACGTTACTTTAAAGTTCTCACCTACATCACCTCATTTGGGCCTCACCACAACTTTCATGAGACAGGAACTGTGATGCCTATTTTACAGAGCTGGAAATTGAGGCTTGATAAATTTAAGGTGGCTTCCCCATGGTCACGACTCATTAAGTAGCAGAGGTAAGATTGGAACCCTGCTCTTCTGACTCTAAGTCTGACACTTTATCAGCACAATGCCATGATGCCTCCCAGAGGTTTTCAGTTAAATGTGACTTTGAGAAAGTCACTGAATCCTCCGGGCTTCTTTTATAGCTCTAATCTATGAAATGTTAGTGTGACAGTATAAAGGAGAGGGGCAGCTAGGCTGTGCAATAGATTGACTTCGGGCCTGGAGTCAGGAAGACCTGAGTTCAAATCCAGCCTCAGACACGTAGTAGCTGTGTGACCCTGGGCGAGTCATTTAACCTTCGATTTGCCTCAGTTCCTCATCTGTAAAATGGGGACACATTGGAGAAGGAAATGGCAAACCACTCCAGTATCTTTGCCAAGAAAACCCCATAGAAAAAGTCCATGGGGTCACAGAGTTGGACGCAACTGGACAACACAATAAAGGCTAGGAAATTGGGTTTTTTTTCGCTTAATGAGATATTGCTTGTATGTCACATGTGACAGAATGTTGAGGCATATAGGAAGCATGTGTATAAGTACACTTGGACTAAGATTTCCATAACAACAGGGAATTCCCACTATCAACAGAGATCACCATATCCCTCTATGTCTGTGTAAGTCCTTGACAATCGCTTCAGTGGCCTAGTAGCACATAGCTAGGAAGGGCCAGATCTCCCTAACTCTCAGGACTCTGAGGCAGTTAGTGGTGGTGAAGTGGATAGAATGCTGGGTCTGGAGTCAGGAAGACCCGAGTTCAAATTGAGCCTCAGATACTTACAATCTATGGAACCTCAAGCAAATCACTTAACCTCTGTTTGCCTCAGCTTCCTCTCCTGTGAAATGGGGCTAATAATAACAGCACCTGTCTCCCAGGGTTGATATGAGGATTGGATGAGATCATATTTGTAAAGTACTCAACATAGTGCTTGGTGCAAAGTAGCCACTCTATACATTATCATTAGCATCTACATCTTCCTAACTCTAAGCCCAGTGTTCTACCCATCCCCTTGGGTGGGAGTAGGGATTCTATCAGTGCATATAAAGAGTGAAAATTCATGTTTCAGGGGGATTCATTCTGGAATTTTGCTAAAAATCTTTTAACAGGTGAACTGAGGAGTGTTTTCGAGTGGCTTGGATTCACAGTGACGATTCATGACAATACGACAAAAGATGAAATGGAAAGGATTCTGACCCAGTGTAGAACCAACCCAGAGCACAAAGACAGCGACTGCTTTGTGTGCTGTGTCCTTACCCATGGGGAGTCTGGTTCTGTTTTCTCCTCGGATGAAAAGAGCATAGCCATTTATGACCTCACATCCTACTTCATGGCCCACCGATGCCCAGGCCTGATGGACAAGCCCAAGCTCTTTTTCCTCCAAGCCTGTCAAGGCATGGATATGCAAGAAAGTGTGCCTCTTGAAGCAGATGCTAGAAACGCCAACATCTCACCTCCTGCCCCCAAGAAAATCCCTCAGAGGTGCATCCCGAAGGAAGCAGATTTCCTCCTTGGGTTGGCCACAGTTGATGGTTGTTGTGCCATTCGAAATAAAATAAAAGGTTCCTGGTATATTCAAGCCCTCTGCCATCAGCTGAAACGCTTGGTCCCAAGGTACTCTCCCTGGGCTGCTTGATGATGTTAGTTGTTATTCTGGGTTGAGAATAATGGGTAACCTAGAGATGATGGGTAATGAATAAGCACCCATAAGATTAATAATCAAATCATCATTGCCATTGCTACTGGAAAGGCTGCGACAATCTATTGCCCTGTGGCTCTAGGTGAAACTCTCACTCTAGAGGCAGGTAGGAGGCACAGTTGATACAGTCCCAGACCTAAGTTCAAATCCTGCCTCAGGCACTTAATGCCCATGGTGACCCTGGACAAGCCACTCAATCTCTTCCTGCCTCAGTTTATTATCTGTAAAATGAAGATAATAATAGCATCTAATTCTATAGGATTGTTGTGAGGATAACATAAAATGATATTTTGTCAAGCTCTTTGCAAACCTTAAAGGACTATATAAATATGTTATTATTGTTATTACTCATAATCCCTGTGACCAGCTAGCTGAGGGATTTTTATCAGGGGTTTTGTGGATGGGGAAAAATTATATCTTAATTTTCCCTAACCTCTAATTGAAATTTAGCTTTTCCTTCAATTATGAACGTAGGCAACGAAACATTTTTGTGAGAAGGCGTCCATAGGTTTAACCAGATTGCCAAAGGGATCCATGATGCAAAAAAGGTCATGGCCCCCTGGCTTAGACCAAACAGCTCTTTTGCTGGCCACGACTGCTTAATGTGTGTTCTATTCCCATTATAGAATGGAAGATTCTTGTGGGCAGTGACTATTTTATGTTATCTTTGTACCTCTGGCACCCAGCACAGTGCCTGGCAACGTAGTAGGCAATTAATTAATGCTTATTGTTTGAATGATTGATAGAAAGTTTATAGAGCGTACAACTTTCACCTAGAATGATACATGAAAATATTCATTCATGTCTGTGACCAGGAACAGAATAATAAACAACCTTTGCTAAAGAAGTATCCCTGTAGAAAGCTAAATTTGAGTTATGCAACAATAGAGATATCTGTGGCAATACAAAGAACTTTGGATGAAACGGAATTGGGAGACCAGGAGTCTGTTCTTGTCAAGTTCTATGGTCTTGATCAAGTCACAATCTCTGGGTGTCTCACTTTCCAAATCTATAAAATGGGGATAATCCTATCCACAGTATCATACTCTAAGAATATGATTTCTGTCAGACTACTCTACTGAAACTGTGCTTTCAGAGGTTGCCAATAGCCTTGTAATAGCCAGATCCAATCATTTTTTTCACCACTTAGACCTTCTTTCTTGATTTCTCTGTAATACGCGCCACTGTTGACTATCTCCTCCTTCTTAATAATCACTCCTGCCTTGGATTCCCTAACACACTCTACATGCTCCTGGTTTTCCTACCTATCTGACTAATCTTTCTCTAAATTTATCATGGCTCCTCTTTCTGCCGCTCCCTCCCCCATATAAGTATTTTCAAGGCTCTCACCTTGGTGCCTCTCTCTATCCATTCTCTTCCTTGGATAGCTCGTCCATTTGCAAGGTTTTAACTATCTGCCTCTATTCAGATGATTCTCTCATCTGTATCTGTAGTCCTGATGATGTATTCTTGCTTGAGTTCCAAATTACAATTCCTACTAGATCCTTAGATATAACACATCTAAAATTGCCAATCCTCCTCATTTCCTTGGCTAAATCAACTCCTTTCCCTAATTTCTCTATTAATTAACTTATTAGTTAATTAATTAACTCTATTAATGGCTCCACTATCCTTCCAGTTACCCACATATGGTTTCAAAACCTTATGCCCCAGGCAAACTCACAGTTCCTCAACCATATCCCATGCTTTCCCACTCATATGTCTTTGATTATCCTCTTTCTCCTGTATGGAATTCTCTACCCCCAACCCCCATCAATTTACCCAAACCATATCCTTCCTTCACCTCCTTCAGGAAACCTTTCCTTCTTCTTCTTCCTCTGCCCCCTTATTACTACTTTTCTTCTCAATTCCCATAGCACTCTTTTTTTGCACTTTTTTTTTTTTTTTTTTTTTTAGTGAGGCAGTTGGGGTTAAGTGACCTGCCCAGGGACACACAGCTAGTAAGTGTCAAGTTTTTTGCACTTTTCTTATCGAACTTAACTCCATCTGTGTGGCATTATAGTGATCCAAGACTACTGGATCCGGAGTCAGGAAGACCTGAGTTCAAATCCAGCCTCAGACACTCACTAGCTTTGTCCCTGGGCAAGTCACTTAACCTCTGTCTATCTCAGTTCCTCATCTGTAAAATGAGGATAATCATAGCATCTACCTCCCAGGGTCATTGTGAGGATCAAATGTGATAGTATTTGTAAAACACATAGCCCAGTGCCTGGCACAAAAGCTATAAGGAGTGTGATGATAATAATGTCCTATTTACCCCCACTAAATATACTCCTTGAGGGCAAGGATGATATCAGAGTCACTCTTGTATCCCCTGGGGGCTTAGTGTTGTGCCTCTCCCATAGGTGCTCAGTGCATTTGTTTTTGTTTTTTTTGTTTGTTTGTTTTTGTAAGGCAACTGGGGTTAAGTGACTTGCCCAAGGTCACACAGCTAGTACGTGTCAAGTGTTTTGGACTGAGGCTGGATTTGAACTCAGGTCCTTCTGACTTCAGAGCCGATGCTCTATCCACTGCTCCACCTAGCTGCCCCCATGCTCAGTGCATTTGTCAGATGAATTAATGGATAATGTAAGTTAAAATTATGTGTGAGGCATTATTATGAGGTGGCATAGTGTAGTGGTTAGAGAGCTGACTTCAGAGTGAGAAAGAACTGAGTTTCAAGCTCTGTCCCTGACACCTACTAGCCATGTAACCCTGGCCAAATTGCTTAGCCTCAGTCTACCTGCTGCCTGTCTTCATAGTCCAGGAAGCTTTCTCATGGAACAAAAACAAGCGGTGGGCCAGATGGTGGTCAACCTCTGCTCTAGACAACTTTGCAGTACTCTTTACTTTTTTTTTTTAAAGGCAATTGGGGTTAAGTGACTTGCCCAGGGTCACATAACTAGTAAGTGTTATTTGAACTCAAGTCCTCCTGACTTCAGGGCTGGTACTCTATCCCCTGCGCCACCTAGATGCCCCTTGTAATACTTTTTAAGGTGCTGACTGTATTGGTAGAGGGATTTCTTCACTAGGTACTCCATATATTTCTGAAATCACAGGTCTGGCTTAAAAATAAAATCCCTACCCATTTCCACCTCCACCTCCCCCAAAAGAAAACTTAATACAATAATGATTCATGTGGTTTCGGGTGCCCACATTCTCATTGAAGTTATAAGTCTCGTGTATTAATAATTTTTTGCCCCAGACTTGTGGCCCCATTGGTGTTTGCTGGCAGATTGCTGTTGTTGAGGAGGAAAGAAATTCCCTCTCTCAATATAGATCTCTCTCCTGGTGCAGAATACAATCTTGCAGTCTTTGGAGAATTGCCTGGTGCAGGGGGAGGTTACATCATTTACTCAGGTTGAGTCATAGGTGGGACTGGAATCCAGCTCTTTCTGGTTCTAAGACACAGCATTCTATCTCCTATATCGTGTCATCTTTCGTGTCACTAATAGATGATATTTATATATTCTTTAAGGTTTGCAAAGCACTTTACATAGATTATCTAACTTGAGCCTCATGACAGCTCTGTGATTGGGACACTATGGGCATCTCCATTTTATAGATAGGAGAATAACCTCAGTGAAGTGACTTCCCCAGGCTTACATAGTAAGTGTCCCAGTCAAGATTGGAACCCAGGTCTCTCCAGACTCAAGATTCATTATTCTTTCTATTATAACACAATGCTTTTCCTTTGGAAAACCTCACATGTGCTCTCTGCCTTCTCGCTAATGCTTTTTCCTCCTCTTTCCGGCTACAGACAAGAAGACATCTTAACCATCCTAACAGTAGTCAATGATGAGGTGAGCCAACAGGCTGATGTGGAAGGAAAAATGAAACAGATGCCCCAGCCTGCTTTTACTCTACGGAAAAGAGTTATATTCCCGGTGCCACTTGATGCCCCTCCACCGTCAAAAGAGAATTGTTTAACTTTAGAATGATATAATGTCAAACAAGGAAGTAACTCAGAGTTCATCTAGAGAGGTCCAACCAATGAGGAATCTTCTTTACAGTATGATGACAGATGGTCACTGCACCTCTACTTTAAGTAATTATCAGAGCCTCATTAATTTGTGATGCATCTTATTCTCTTTTTGGATAGTTTTCATTGGCAGGAAGTTCTGTCTTGTAGTGAGCTGAAAAGCTTGCCTCTCTATATCCACCACCCGGTAGCATTAGTTCATTTCTCTGGAGTGGCATGACATATATCTAATCCATCTTCCATAAGCGTATGAGAACTTTTCAAATACTTGAGGATAAGTCTTCTCTTTTTCAGTTCTACTAACTGAGAAACCTGTGACGTTTAGTCGCTCGCTTGGCGGAAACAGAGCCTCGTGTTATCAAAATCCTCTGAATGGTTGGATACATTGCTGGGGGAAATGCAAATAATTCTGTTTGAATTCTGTTTATGTTTGAGTAATAGTATTATAAATATAATAGAGCACTAGCCTTGGAGTTAACTGAGACCTAGATTCCAACACAACTTCTGACACTACCTATGTGGCTACAGGCTAGCCACTTAACCCTTGCAAACCTCAGTCACCACATCTGTAAAATGGGGATAATATCACCTGCTTTACTGAAAGGACCAAATGAGACAGAGAGGCACTTAACATGTACTGCCATAAAGAACTCCCAGGTAAGAACATTCACTCCACCAATGTGGACCAACACCTTCTCTGTAACTTTTTGGAGTTGGCTCAGGTCCTGGAAAGATTAAGTGACTTGCTCGGGTAAACGGTTAGAAAGATGCTAAGGGGCATACAGTTTGGTATGTGTCAGGGAAAGAAATTTAACCCCAACCTTTCTGACTCTGAAGCTGGCTCTCTAACCACTATTCAACATTGGGTCTTGTAAAATATAGAACTTAGAACAATTAATAAATGGCAGTTACTTTTATTATATTAAGCTTATATGAAAGTCTGGCTGTTTCTGAGTTCTATGTTACTGAGATTGGAGTAAAAGCACTTGGCTGAGGAATGCTCCTCAGCTGGTAACTGCTAGACTTCTGAGAATTCTGGCTTTTAACTGGAAAAGGTAAAAGGAAGTGCTTCCTAAAACTTAGTATAACCCAAAATAGAAAAGATCGCTTCACAAAGTAGTGAGTTTCCAGTTCCCCCAAAGTGTCCTAGTAAGCAGTAACAGCATTCACTCTGACTCATCCGGAAACAGTTCTAATCTGCTTCTTCCTCACTGCTCGTCTCTGGACAGCTAGTTCCTCCCCAGAAAAAGGAGCAGCCTACGATTCTGACCTTTGACATCGTCAGGTGATTTCCAGGAGTGCATAATTAATATTCACTTTAACAAAAAAAGAAAAAAAAATTGAGAGTTAGACTTTTTAAATTTGGCAGGAGAATAAGAAATGAGGACTTTCATGAAAACAGAGAAGCACAGAATCTGATTTCAAGGTGAATTGAGCAGAACTAGGAAAACAACGTACAAAGTGACTGCAACAATGTAGTTGGAAAGAATAATAACAAAACTATGGAAAATGCAGTCTGTAAAATTATAATGGCACCAAAGAAAAGATATCAGAGGTCACCTCTCTTCTCTAATGGGCCAGGCCTGACTCAGGACAGTCCTCTGGTAATTTAGGTTTGATATTGGAATGAAATGAAGAACTCTTAGGTCATAAAAAGAGGTTTACTTAAAGGATACTCAACAAGGAGACAGCTTATGGATCTACTTGTTTACCAACTCTTTTATCTCCTTATGTTTAAATCTCAGGGACTGTTTCAATACTTTTTAAGGAAAAGCTAGTCTAACTTGCACTAGGTGAGGTCCTAAGAGAAGTAAGCCTAACCGCTATGACCTGGAAACCGTTAGATAATATTGCTCCTACCATACCCTACTTCTTTGCAGAGGTGGGAGACAATGGGTGGAATATTGTAACTGTCACCATTTTCAACATGGTTAGTTTTTCTAAAAAAAATTTTCCTCTTTTTTATATTTTGTTACAATGGATGATTCTCTGGGAAAGGTAGGACAGGAGGAAATATTGGGAAATGTAGGTGGTATAAAAATCAAAATTATCGGTACAATTTTTAAAAAACATTTAGTTGGAGTAGGGAAATGGTAGATAGAGAGCTGGTCTCAAAGATGGGAAAACCTGGGATTCAGTTCCCTGTCTCTGCTACATACTGGCTTAGATAAGTCTCTTGCCCTCTCAGGGCCCTAGGCAACAACTATCTAAGATTAAAATTTTCAGAAAAGGGGCCACTCTGCAGTGGGAGAGGAAGTCCCTCACTGGGAGTTCCCTATACTGATAAAATCACAGTTTGGTCCAAAAACAAAACAATACCCCCCCCCCCACAAAAAAAACAATCCAAAGCTTTGGTAGAACTTAATAACATGTAACTTGGAACTCTGTAATGATTTTACATGAGTTTATTTTAGTTAATCATCCCTAGAAATATAGTCATCTTGGAATTGTTTTCTTCAGGGACCCTAGCGGTTTCTGCATCCACATTTATTCCTTTCAGACTGTCATGGGAGCAGGCAGAAGCTCAATGTCCTGACTATTATGGAAATGTTTTGCATGAATACACATATATAACCTATATGAAATCAATAAGGGGAGGTGGGGAGGGAGGAAGAGAGAGAATTTGGAATTCAACATTTTAAAAATGAAAGTTAAAAATAGTTTTTACACATAACTGGGGAAAAATAAAATACTAAATTAAAATAGAGGCAGCTAGATGGCTCAATAGATAGAGCACCATGCCTAGAGTCAGGAAGATCTGAGTTCAAATTCAGACTCAGACACTTATTAGTTGTGTGACTCTGGACAAGTCACTTAACCCTGATTGCCTCCAATATATAAAAACAAACACACAAACAAACAAGCAGACAGAAGAAGCTCAGTGTCCTCGTTTACCATATACAATGATACCAGCTTATAGGATTTAAAAATGGAAAGGACCTGAAAACTCATCTGGTCCAGCCTCTTCATTTTATGGATGGGGCAACTGAGGCCCAAGAAAGTAAACTTAGTTATTGAGTAGTCCAGCCAGGATTTGAAACCAGAGCCATTTATGTCAAAACTAGTACATGCTTGACACTGTACCTGGCACTTAGAAAGCACTTTGTAAATGCTTGTTGACTTGACTTTGTATTCGTATGTATATGTATATATGTATGTGCACTTACAAACACACACATACGATTAAACACAAAGAGAAGAGAACATCTGGTCACAGCTGGGAGTATGCCATTTGTATGATTCAGGACACTTCATATGCTGATTTTTTTACATATTCTCAGCTTTTGACAGACAATTAAGGGGCATGGACAGGACCCCAATATTCTCGCATCTGCCCAGCAATTCTAGTACCCTCCTAGCCTGTCTAAGTCAGACTCTTTTACAGACTTATTTGGCTGCTATTACTTGAGGATGACACTTCCTTGAGATCATTCTTTTGTGCCTATCTGCTTCTGTAGCCCGGGGAATCCTGGGGACCAAGTTCAGGGTTTGTTTTTGCTGGGTTCACCTTCACCATGAATTCGAACCTATGTAGTGGTGAAGTCTTTGCCCAAAGTGACAGATACACAGGTTTACCTCATTTTATGCCGTAGAGGTGCTCATGAGAAATTATGTGTTAGTCAGATCTTAGCATTGGGACAGAACCTAACAACAGTCCTAATGAACTAATGATCAGGGAATCAGAGTCTTTGAGCTAGATATACCCTCTAGTTCAGTGGTTCTTAATCTGTAGTCCGTGAATGTTTTTTTTTTAAATATTTTGAGAAATATTTCAATATAATTGGTTTCCTTTGTCATCCTATGTAGATTCTTCTATGCATTTAAAAATGTAGTTCTGAGAAAGGCTCTGTGGGCTTCACCAGACAACTGAAGGAGGCCATGACGCAAAAAAGTTAAAGACCCTTGATCAGAGCTAACCTTGACAAATAGTCCTTCACTATGAAATTTTTCTTAATCCCATCAGTTAAAACTACTCTCTCTTTTTTCAGAATTTTTAGAGTACTTTGTTCCAATTACTTGCCACTTTGTATTTATATGTGTACATATTATGTCTGTCCAAGTAGAATTTAAGGTCTTGGTCATTTAAAAAAAATCTTTGAATCTCCATGACCTTGTAGAGAAGAAAATGTTCGATCACCATTTTTTATTGTTGTGGTGATCCTTTAGTAATTTTGTTAGAGTTTAATAGCCTTAAATGTTAGTCTTCTTCAAAACCAATCACTTTAGTTTCATCCTTTTGTGAGATTTGGCTGTCCACAGGGCAGTTCTGCTCTCCATGCAATCAGAGATCTAGAGGTGGAAGAAATCTCAGAAACTATTTAATCCAACCCCCTCATTTTAAAGATGAGAAAACAGACCCAAAAAGGTTAGATGACTTGTCTTGGTCTCTCCCTTCCCATCCTCCTCAACAAACCATGAATGCTACTTCCTTTCTTTTCTTTGAAGCTTGAAACCGTGAAGCTATCAGACAACATTGATTCTAAGTAATTAACATTCTTCCAGGATGGTCTACTATTTTTTTCCTCTACTGCTCTACTAAAGATAAGTGCTAATGTATGGATCAATAATAAAATGAAAACTAAGTGCTATTATAAATGTACAATGGAAGAAATCTGGTGGTGAATAAGGCATGGTTTTGTATTTGAAAACTTTTTGTAAATGTGTATTTTTAAATATAGGATTTTCTGTTTAAAAAAAAGTCTGTGTGTACTGTGAAATGCTCTTCTCAATCAGCCAATGAAACTAGCAATATTCTTTAAGAAATACTGGTTTGAACACTAATACATTGTGGTGAAGTTGTGAACTGATCCAACCATTTTGGAGAGCAATTTGAAACTATGCCCAAAAGACTATAAAATTGTACATACCCTTTGACCCAGCAGTAGCACTTCTAGGTCTGTATCCCAAACAGATCATAAAAATGGGAAAAGGACCCATATGTACAAAAATATTCATAGCAGCTCTTTTTGTGATGGCAAAGAATTGGAAATTGAAGGGATGCCCATCAATTGGGGAATGGCTGAATAAGCTGTGGTATATGAATATAATGGAATACTATTGTGCTATAAAAAATGATGAGCAGGCGGACTTCAAAAAAACTTGGAAAGACTTACATGAACTGATGCTGAGTGAAATGAGCAGAACCAAGAGAACCTTGTACATAGTAACAGCCACATTGTGCGATGACTGACTTTGATAGACTTGGCTCTTCACAGCAATGCAAGAATCTAAGACAAGTCCAAAAGACTCACAGTGGAAATTGCTATCCACACCCAGAGAAAGAAATATGGAGTCTGAATGCAGATGGAAGAATATTATTTGCTCTCAAAAAAAAAATAATAGATTAGTAGTGATTTGTAGTATGGGATGGGGCTGGGGAAAGGAAAGGAATAAACATATTTAGATAATGCCTACTATATGCCAAGTATTGTGCTAAAGTATTTTGTTTGCTTGTTTGTTATAAATACCTTATTTTATCCTCACAACAACCCTGGGAAGTAGGTGCTGTTATCTCCATTTTATAATTATGGAAACTGGGACAAACAGACTTAAGTGACTTGCCCAGGGTCACATAGCTAGTAAGTGTCTGAAGCCAGATTTGAACTCAAGTCTTCCTGACTCCAAGTCCAGAGCTATATCCATTGTACCACCAAATGCCTCTATTTGATTAGAGTCATTTTTTTTTACAGGTATTTGGAAGGTTTTGGGGGAGAACTCAAGAAAGTCACTGCTTTCACTCCGCCATCTTGGCTCTGCCCCCAAATGCCTCTATTTGAACAGTGATGCAAAATTTTTAAATAAAATGTTGACTAAAAAAAAAAAAGGAAAAAAGAAAAGAAATACTGGTATAGAGAGGCAGCCTTTACTTGATAGAGACCCAGCCTCAGAATCAGGGTGAACTGGGTTCAGATCCCACTTTTGCCAGCTACTGTCTGTGTGGCCCTGGGCAAATCACTTAACTCCCAGTGCCCCAGGCAACTTTCTAGAACTATAAATAGGAGGGATTATCAATCTGCATTGGTAGAGGGGGTGAGCTCCCTACTCTAATGACATCTCAAGTGTGGGAGAAAGGAAAGAAAGAAGGAAGGAATTAAAAAAGAAAGGTAGGAAGAGAAAAAGGAAGAAAATTTCAGAAAGGAAAGGAAGGAAGAAAAAAGAAGGGAAGGAAGAGAGAAAGAGGAAGGAAGAAAAAATGGAAAATAGAAAGAATGGAAGGAGAAAGGAAAGAAGGAAAGAATGTTATGATTATAAAAGGAAAACCATAAAAATGAAAGAAATGATTTAATAAATTAGGAGGAATCAACTGGTCATGAAATAAATGAAATTTTATGTTTTCCAACCTTTGAGTACCTCCTCTTATGATTCTTCTTTTTTCTCATTCGTGTATTTATTCCACAAGCAAAAATAAATTATACCTTAAAGTTACAGTATTTAACAAGAGTAAAGGAGAAGCACCAACAGGGATCTAACTGTACAACAGTCCAGTCCAATTAAGAGCTGTTCTGTTCCCATGGTGGAATAAATACAGAATCTTCATCTCTGGAATATTTAAAGAGGTCAGAGACAGGCATATAACCCTTTTGAAATTATATGACAAAGTTATGGGTATACAAATAGTTAACAGAAAATAATTTGTATTAACACCAAGTTGCAAGATGGAAAAATTCCCCAAATTAACAGCTAATTAAATTCCCAGTGAAATTTGCGATGTCAGAAAGAACAGATTTTTGGCACCAGGAAGTTAAAGGATTTCCTGTCACTGGTGCAGCTTCAATGAATCCTCTCTTAGCCAGCACATCTGGTTACAGAAAAGCTTCCCTCACTTGCAGTCATTATCTCGGGGCCTCTGATAGGCACAACCAGAAATCCCTGGTGAACTCATCACAGTGATGAGCTGGCCTGCCAACCTCTGGAGAAATAAAGGAGCCCAAACTAGAAGGGCATCATTACCTTTGCTTAAATAATAGCTAACTCTTCAACATGTTCTGATAATCTACTTATTCTCAGAAACAAACCAACCAAAACATTTCCTTATCGATAAGTCTTCTAATTCTGTCTGAACAACAACATAAACTTACACAGGTGAGGAAAATTCACCGGCAATTAGGAAAATAGAAAATTCCAAGAGTTTTATGCCAAAACTCTTGTTAATAAATCAATCAGTCTTATGTATCCCATCTTATTTATTTCTGGGTTGTGAAGCCATGGAGAGAGCAATCAAGCAGTAGATGGTCCCTCCCAGTGTCAAAGCCATGGTGGTCCGAGAGAGCATTTGGTCAGGCAGACCGTGTTTCAAGTGGACAGGTAAACCATCAGATTTCTGAAAAAATTTCTGCAGCTCTGGAACTTTGTTTTTCCCAGCATAATCATATGGAGCTGTTTCTGAAGCAAATTTCGTTGGTGTGGCAAACATAAGAGGTGATGCTTCTGAGGATGTCACAGGCTTTAAAACCTGTGGGCTGTAAGCAGCCGAAGCCCAGGATCCAGTCAGCTTCTGAGTGAAACCGCTGAACTTGTAGTACATGGTGTCCTTCAAACCGACCTCCTGAAGCCAGTATCCCCGCAGCCACCAAGCCATGGAAAGCAATTCTTTTCTTTTTTATGTAACGAGATCAGTGTCATTTGATTGTTCTTTTTGTTGACATTGTTGAAATCATTGTGTATTTTTTTTTGTTCAATTCACTTTGCATTAGTTCTTACAAGTTTCCTAGTTTTCTCTTAATTCTTCATATTCATTTTTTTAACAGCATGATAATATTCTATAGTATTCATACAGAACAATTGATTTGGCCATTCCCTGATGGATGGATATCCACTTTGTTTCCAGTTCCTTGCTACCATAAAATGAGTCCTGTGAAGATTTAGGTACATGTGGCATCTTTCTTTCTGTCTTTAATTTCCTTGACTACTTTGTTATAGCCTAACTAGCTAGGTGGCTAGGGTGGCTAAAGTGCTAGACTTGAGTCAGGAAAACCTCTGTCTGAAACACTTAGTAGCTGAGTAACCCTGGGCAAGTCACTGTCTGCCTCAATTCTTCATGTAAAATGGAGATATTGTAGTCCCTTCCTCACAGGGTTACTATGAGGATCAACATGTCAAGTGCTTTATAAACCATAAAGTGCTATATAAATGCTACCTTCTATTATTATTATTAGAGACAAAGTATTATAGGAATAGAACCATAGAATCTCTGAATGGGGAAGGATGTTAAAGACTATCTTATCCAACCTTCTTATTTTATAAATGAGGAAACTGAAGCTTAGAGAGGGGAAAAAATGACTTTCCTAAGGTCACATAGTTAGTAAGTAGGTCCCAATGTCTCCTAACTCCAAATGCATTATCTTATATTGCTTCCTCCTAACATACTGGATATTATATTGGATCCAGAGTGAAGTGGAAACTCTCAAAGCCCATAGGGACACATATAATATTTGTATGTCTGTGTGCTGTGGGTGAGGAGCAGGGTGGGGGTGGGAAAGAGAAAAGTATGGGGAAGGTGGAATAACTCACATTAATTTCTCTTCTTACAGGAAACTGTCACCTGCTCCTTTTTATTGCTAGTGATTATACAAACCAAATAAGGATAATGATTCACCAGCATACATGCTTGTGAAGCTGGAGTGTCAGATGGGGCTCCCAACCTCTCTACTTTACTCTCTACTCTTGATTCTTGGCATTCTCAATAAGTTAACTTGTCTCTTTTGACGAATATGAGATTTTTGAGAGCAAGGGCTGGTGTCTTTGTATCCCCAATGTCTGGAAGACTTCCTTGCACATAGTATGTACTTAACAAATGTTTGTTCTTGTTCCCACTCAGGCTCTCTTCTGGGAAAAAATGCCTCAATCTGACTCATTTTCACTATCTCATAGAGCTTTTAGGCTCCACTCCCAGTTCCATAAACAATTCATTCCAACCAGCCAGCCAACCAAGATTCAAACATAAATTGTTTTTCTAGTACATTATTGGAGAGGTTAATATCCCAGTCTCTTTAGGAAATATAGTTAAGAAATAAGAATTGTTCACCTTCCAGATGAGTGCTGCTTCTCGTGTCCCTGACGCTGGGGTGGGCTGGTAAATGTTTAACAACTGCTTCCCAAATTAAAACGAAAAAAAGACACATGCATTATCAACATTTTCTCCATCACTTTCTAGGCAATGGAAGCCACCAGATTTGTAGCTTTTGCTGGTTTCTGAGGTGTAAATGTTTACACTGAAAATTTAACATTTTTAAGCAAGTACTGGTGGACTCTTGCGCTGTCACTAGCCCCCAATTAAGTGATTCCATTTCTGTCCTGGAAAATTCAGGAAACCAATTAAGAAAGTTCAAGTGAAGTCTTAGCAGGCTGGAGTCTCCCTTCAGCCGCCATATTTTGGCTCCTAGCCAATGCCACCTCTGCTGGCAACTCTTTACCTTTGTTTGCTTCTGCAACTTCTAAATCTGTCTCTGCACCTGTTGTTATCTTCAAAGTGTTCTCTGGTTCCTGACTGATCTGCCATTGCCTCTTCTCACTGTCTTTAGGAAACTTTGCACTTTCTGGTGCACAGTTCCTCCTCCTTCCTCTCCCTTCCTGGTGGTCCCCGGCTTATCTACTGTGTGCCCTGATCATTGCATTCTGAAAAATGTATGTAATGAGAAAGCCCATGTGTAAAGGAGGCTCCATGTGTGGCAAGGAGCTATACCTCCTCCCACCCCACACCCATATGTATTATCGTGTGGATCAAAGAGAAGCCGAATATTCATCTCTAGCCTCTTCCCTCCCTTCAAACCTCCCTTCTTCAAGGGAGACTTTCATGCCTGCCAAAAGGAGTAGTAGGAAGTTGGGACTGGAGGCCACTCTGTTCTCCTGGGTGGGGGGGGGGAGCCAGGCTAGAATTATATCTGTTTGCTCCTTTAAATATTATTAACCAGGAGAATATGATCAGGTCCAAGCTTTTTTTTTTTTTAAATCTCTGTTTCTCATTGTTGAGGAGACGCAGAATCCCAAACTATATTTCCAAGGCTTGACTCCTTTTCCCACCATGAACACCTATAGCAAATAGCAAAGAAACCTTTTTATCCATATCATACAAAAGAGAAATCAGAGAAGGTGTACATAGAGGAATTGCCGTTTTTCTTCATTCTCGAAGAGGACCTTGACATCAGGGAGGTGATGGATTGGATTTAAGCGAGGGAGGGCTGTGCAAAGTCACCAGCCTCCCTTTTTCCTCCAGAGCTATCTGGGTCCAGTGATGATGATGGAGTTGGGATCTGAACCCCTAAAAAGAAGACTATATCTTTGGGATCTGGACCCAAAAAGGAAAAGCCTTGAACTTTCCCATGTGGCCCAGGTCCCTGGTGTTTGTCTGGGGCAACCAGCCCTTCCCAGTTAATCCTTTCATTGTGGCCCCATGCCCAAACCTCCAATCCTCTGTCACCTCTAACCTATCCCAGCCTTACCTCTGGATCTCCCTGGCCACTTCCTACCCTTAATTCCTTCTAGACCCTTTCTCTGTTCCCACAGTCTTCTGTACAAAAGATCCATCTTGCCTCCATTAAAGTGCTCAGATTCCTTAAGAGTTTAGCCCAGTTGTATTCTCATTACTCATAATAAGTACTCCTTACTCATAATGAATACTCACAAATGCTCAGATTCTTAAAATCTGGCCAATAGCTTGGATTCTTAGAATCTCACACACCCTGACTGGTGTTCTAATAAACCTCGTTTTTGGTTGAAAGAAGGCTTGGGTCAAACTCATTGGAGGCAGAACCTGTGTTGGTGCCCTTGAATTCCAGGATCCCAGCACCCCTAGACCTTAACAGCTCTACCACTTTTCCAGCCTTGAGGACAATCCTTCCTCCAATGTCTCTCCTGGTCATAGCTTGGGCACAGTCCTGGGACTTCCTCGGGGGGGGGGGGGGGGGGGAGTGGTGCCTTGGAGGAGCACTCCTTGAACAAGTGGCCCTCCTTGTGGCATCAAAAACAGGTTTCCCCACCGCCTGGGTTACCAGGAGCACCCTCAGGTCTTTTCCTGACCATGATAGCAGCCGAGAAATGAGCATGTTCTCTGTTTCTAGCTCTTTCCCTGCATTCTCTTTCTTCTGCTACAACTAGGTTTCGATTGTCAAAGACACCAAAGGCTGCCTCCAGTAATTGGGCCTGAGGTGTTTGGGGTCTCATTGTCAATTTCTGTAGTTTCCTCCTAATATCTGGGGCAGACTGATTAATGAAATACATGCCAAGGATTGCTGCCCCTTCTATAGAGTCAGGATCTAAATTCATGTACTTAATAGCTTCTACCAGCGGGTCTTAGAAAAGGGCAGGGTTTTCCTATTCTCCCTTAATAATTTCCTTAATTTTTTGAAAAGTTATTTGCTTTTGAAATCCCATTCTTAGGCCTTCTAACAGGCAAATTACCATATGGTCTCTCTTTCTCCTATCCTTACTCTTCTGATAATCTCATCCTGGGTCACTAGTGGGAACAGCAGCTGTTCTGGGAGGTATTTTGTGGGGTCATTGCTAGCCAAATGATCCCTAAATTTTGGGCTTGTTCCCAGATTTTCCTCTTCTCAGTGGAAAAGAGGATATATATAAATGTCCCCAAGAAAGCTTGAATTGTAGGGACACATCCCCAAAGCCCTCAGTAAATTTAGTGGGATCTTCAGAGTATCAGCCCAGTTTCTCTTTAACCTGAGTGAGGTCTGAAATGAAGAATGGAATGTGCACTCTAATTGTCCCACTGGGCCAGGCAGCTACTTCCCTTAGAGGAAAAACCCTGAAGGCTCTGTGGAAATGGGGGCTGGGAGGAAGGGAGATAGGAAGTACCACTTCTTGTGACAGAGGGGCTGGGGAGTGCTGGCTGAACTGGATTGGACTGCAGGGGAGATCCAGCTAGCAAGGAGAAAGATCAGCTGGCATCAGAGGACGAGGAGGGGTCAGAGGAGGAGATGCTGCAGAGACCATTGTGGGGGTGGGGCCAAGGCCAGGGCCTGCATAGGGGGGTAGGCCGGGATGGGGGTGGGGAGAGGCCTGGGGAGGAGGTGCAGGGGAGGAGTCGTGGAAGGTGAACAAGGCAGGAAATGAGTAGGGGATGGGCTAGAGGAAAAGGGAAGGAAAGCCAGGGGAAAGAGGGAGTGGTCAAGGAGGGAAGGCATGGGAAACAGGAGGAGCCAGGGGAGAATAGGGTGGGGATAGGAGCTAGGGAGGTGGTGGGAACAGAAGCTGGGAAGAGTGGGGGCCAAAACCCTAAGAGCCATAAGAAGAGGATCATCCAAAATGGCCAGCTGACCCCCATTTCCCCTATGAGCATCTTACAATCCTTTCTGAGAATGAGTTACTGAGAAACCTCAATAAAGGCCATTATGTAGGGTAAATCTAGCTGTAAGAGAGCATTGTATTGTAAGGACTCAAAAATGGACCATGTTTTGTGATCCTTCAGGTGATACAGAGGCCAAACTGTGTTGCAAAAGAACACAAGCCTTTTCTTTTTAAGAAAAAGAAGGCTTTTCTTTTGTAAAAGACAACCCAAAGGAAAATTTTTGGCAATTCAGAAGTATTGACCCATTATGGGCATGGGGGCTGGGAGTCCCTCCCTCTATAAAGGAAGATCTAGGAGAAAACTTTGGGAAACAAATGAACAATATATGTGTGTGTGTGTGTGTGTGTGTGTGTGTGCGCGCGTGCGCACGTATGTGAATGAAGTTTTCCCAATTCCCTAGTGCTGAGAGAATTGAGAGAACTGGGCATATGCTTCTGGATAGGGCATCTGTCCTTGTCCTCTGTGCTGTGGAATTTGTGCCTTGGTTCATGGCCTTGAACAGAACCACTGGACCAAGGGCCTGAGAGCTTCAGATTGAGTGAATGTTGAGGTCTAGGGGTTCTGGGACTCTGAAATTCAAGGGCAAGCAACATAGGTCCTGCCTCCAATGAATTCCACCCAAGCCTTCTTTCAGCCAAAGACAAGGTTTATTAGAACACCAGTCAGGGTGGGGGGGAGTCTAAGAATTCAAGCTATTGGCCTGATTTTAAAAATCTGAGCATTTGTAATGAGAATACAACCAGGTCAAAATCTTAGGGAATCTGAGTACTTTAATGGAAGCAAGATGGATCTTTTATACAGAAGACTGTGGGAACAGAGAAGGGGTCTAGAAGGAATTAAGGGTGGGAAGTGGCCAGGGAGATCCAGAGGTAAAGCTGGGCTAGGTTAGAGGTGACCGAGATTTGGAGGTTTGGGCATGGGGCCACAACGAAAGGATTAACTGGGAAGGGTCAGTTGCCCCAGACAAACACCGGGGACCTGGGCCACATGGGAAAGTTCAGGGCTTTTCCTTTTTGGGGTCCAGATCCCAAAGAGACAGTCTTTTCCTTTTAGGGGTTCAGATCCCATCCCTATCATTGAGATACAGATCAGGACAATTGGATCGACTGGAGATAGGCCTGGATGCAGGGGAATATATATACCAGCCAGTAGAGTGAAGGAGCTCTCCCATTGCAGTGAGGTAACTGCTCAAACCAGAGAGAGTTCTAGATCTCACCCAAGGGAAAACTCTTTGAAGTCTCTGTTATAGCAAGCTGGGGATAGGGGCATGATGGCAACTGCCAGCTGCTCTCACATCTTCCCAGAGTGTTTTCCTTCAGAAGCTTGAGGTGGGGGTGGCTTCTTCCATCTTCCCTCTGGAACTTGGAAGCCAGAAGCACTCAAAGCTACTTGAAGCTTGAGGAAGGTCTTAAGAAAACTGAAGAAGAAGGCCAGGACTCTCCCACTCTCACCGACTCCACCCCACCCCTCATACAGGGTAGTATTCATCTCCACCAATGAGGAGAGAGCCCCATACCAATGGGTTTTGGGACAGGGATTACATTCAGTCTTCTCTCACTGTCACCATATTCTGTACCTAGCCTACAGGATGCTCCTGGCTGCCTTCTCCCTCCCCCTTTCCCCCCCAACAAAGAATGGAAACAAAAACAAAAAAAGTATCCACCTTGGTGCGTAACACTTGGATGTAGCATCCGAGATCTAGAATTGGAAAGAATTTCAGGGTCATCTAGTCCAATCCCCTAATTTTGCAGTTGAGGAAACAGACCACGAGAGATGAAATGATTTATCTAAGGTCACAAAGGTAATAATGAACGGAGGTGGGGTTGGAATCCCGGTTCTCTGGCTTCAAATCTGGTGCTACTTCCAATGTACCATCCAGGGAAAATACAAACGTACTTATTTGGTACAGTCACGCAAGGTCCTCTCTCAGGGCATCGTGGCTGCTAATTATGATAGACAGTATTCACTAGGCCATTTTAGGATTTAAACCAGTGGCAAGAACTTTGCCTGAATTTATAATGCTCCAAAGGTCTTTAAATCTTGCCTAAGGTCTTGCATCACAGAGAAATTGTCTCATATATTATTGCTCTGACACATTGTTTATTAAGTCTAGACATATCTCACTATCGCATCACTGAGCTCAAAACCAGGAAATAAGTGTGTATAAGTGTGTGCATGTGACTTTCCTCTTGTCAGAGAGGTCTGTACTTTCTTCTTCAGCAGTTTATCTAATTACTGTTGTTAAGTGGGCCATTCCAGCGAGACTTCAGCAAAAGACAGAGACATTGAAAGGTAAATAGGAAAGTCCTCTCTTTTGGAAAGGAAATAGACATTCTCTAACCTAAAAAAAGAAAAAAAAAAGGCCAGAAAGCCTCAAATGCACGTGAAGAGGTCAGTAAGACAATTAATTGCTTGATGTAGACAACATTCACACCGTTGCTCCTAAATACTCATCCACATAAGATTCCCAAAGGAGTAAGAGAGGCACAAATGATTGAACTGAATCTAATCACCCACAGGTTACACAGAGTTTTCATCTTGTAGAGGAAGAATTTATCCAAAGGAGAGGTAAGTCTTCTCTCATATCCTGCCTGAAGGTGGCAAATGACTTTAGAGTGACAGAAAACCTCATTCCAGAGCCTGCTGTTTCCAGAATGTTGGGGTGAAGGTGTTTTGTTTTTTTTTATTATTACTATAAAGTGCTTAGATAAACCACAAATCAGGAGTGCAAATCTTTTTTTTTCTATCAAAGGCCACTCACTTCCCAAACTAGTTGAATGTCACATGAGCAAAAAGAAACTTAACAGCTCAATTTTTTATGGAGAGAAAAAATAAAAATAAAATCCAGTTCTACCTTCTAAAGGGTGAGGGAGAAAAGCTGTTTTGTTCTTTTCATTTCTAGGCATAGGCTAAATCAAATGTGTGTGTGTGTGTGTGCGCATATATATGTGTGTGCATATATATATATATATATATATATATATATATATATATATATATATAAAAGCCTATGCCAAAATCCAATGAAATCCCTCTTCTCCCTCATCCCCACTCCTCATATTGCCCTTTTAAAGACAATTTTCACCTTTTCCCAATAAGGCTTCCCAAGAGATTGATTTCAACTAGATTTCAGCTTTATAAAAGATATGACTTGGAGAAGAAGGGGGTCCTTGGGAGTGTTTAGGTTATCAAAACTACTGTGAATTAGTAACTAGCCCAGTCCAAAGGTCATGGCTACAGATGGAAATTTATTGCTCCCGTGCTAAAATAACATGTTGTTCTGGTGCCCCTGACCACTCCCTCC
The DNA here is from genome assembly GCF_900497805.2 of Vombatus ursinus. NCBI lineage: Eukaryota > Metazoa > Chordata > Mammalia > Diprotodontia > Vombatidae > Vombatus > Vombatus ursinus. The sequence continues at coordinate 24,969,417 of NW_020954580.1, read as the reverse complement.
TTTCCAGTAAGTATTAGTAAGTAAGTTTATAAGCAGCTAGTATAAAGAGGCAATACCAGGAAGTAAGATTGTGGTAAGAAAAATCCTGGTTTGAGTCTTGCCCTGGTCAATGAGGCAAACTCAGGAAATAAGATAAAAGTAGTTTATTAGCACACATCAAGGCAGCAAGTAGTTGGGATGTAGCTGGTGCAAATTTTAAACAATGCTTATTCTAATTCAGTCATACCCAACACTTTATCGCCCCATTTGGGATTTTCTTGGCAAAGATATTAGAACGGTTCATCGTTTCCTTCTCCAGTTCTTTTTACAGATGAGGAAACTGAAGCAAACATGGTTAAGTGACTTGCCCAGGATGACACAGCTAATACATGTCTGAGGCTGGATTTGAACTCAGGTCTTCCTGACTCCAGGCCCAGCACTCTATCTACTACGCCACCTAGCTCTCCAAAGGTAGAATTTGCTTCAGGGTTGCCTCTTTCCAGACCTGTGAAAGAGAACTAGACAGAGGAATCACATATCTTATCAGGCTTTCATCCCCTGTGGTCAGGCTCAGGCTCCAAGGGGCCAGCAGCTGAATATTAGTAGGTGGCTTACTGAACAGAATTTTTAAAGGTGACAATCCACAGTCCTGCCTACTACAGTTTTTAAGTTGGAACAGCACAAGGGGAAGTACCAGAGCCTGTTTTAAATTTTAAATTTTTTATTTTTATGTAATTGGGGTTGAGTGACTTGCCCAGGATCACACAGCTAGCAAATGTCAAGTGTTTGGTCTGAGGCCAGATTTGAACTCAGGTCCTCCTGACTTCAGGGCCGGTGCTCTATCCACTGCACCACCTAGCTGCCCCCGAGGTGGTTTTAACTGTGTTTCGTGGCATAGTTTTCCCAAAAGGGTTTTAACTTCCCTATTTAGCCACTGAACTCCTCCTGATGATTGTGGGAGATAAGGGGTGTGCAGGTTCAGGGTTATTCCAAAACTTTTGAAGAGTTGCTTGGTTATTTCTGTACTAAGGGTGGCTCTTCATTACAATCAATAGTACATGGCAGGCCAAATCTTGGTATTCTGTCATTGATTAGATACCTCGCTACTATTATGTTTGCTCTAGTGTGTCTTACTGGAAAGGCCTCTACCCAGTGGCTCAATTGGTCTTGGCATACCAAAACATTTATATAACCTGTAGACATTGGCAAGTCAATAAAGTCAATCTGCAGGTGTTGAAATGGTAGGACCTCCCACTTTCTCCCCCCTTTTTTCACAGTTTTCTTCTGTGGGGAGTTGAACTATTGACAAGAAAAGCAGCAAGAGACCACACAGTGGACCTTTGCAGGAATACCAGTGGCAAACCATGGCCAGAGAACTTGCTGTACAAAGGCCTCAGTTCCTATATGTTCTTGGGTATGAAATTGCTGGCATAGGAATTGCACTAAATGCTTAGGTGCAGTTGAGTGCCCATCTGGTATGACCTGAAGGCTGTCTTGTAGAAAGGTTTTGTGTCTGGTCACTTAAACATCAATTTCTGCACCAGTGTCAAAAGAAGAATAGTCAGTGGGTGGACTAGCAGCTAGCATAAGCACAGTATTTGTGCTTTCAAGGACCCTAGCAGATAGCCCATTTGGACATCTCATCTGCAAACCAGTTGCCATCTTGCAAAAATGACTACCCTCTGGTATGGGCTAGGCAATGCATGAGTGGAGATGGCCTTGGGGAGCAAGATAACTTGAAGGAGTTGGTCAATAAGCGAGTCATGAGCTTATTGTTTGCAGTGATGAAGCATCTCCTTCCGCGGCATGACAATCCCAAAGAGTATTTGGAATCTGTGTAAATGTTCAATTGGAGCCTCTTGGCCAGTTGACATGCCCTGTTCAGTGCCATCAATTTGGCTTCCTGTGTCCCAACTCCATTAAATAGTGTAGCCTCCCACTCAACAGCCTTGGGGGACACAACCGCTCCCCCCACCCCAGTCACTTGCGACCCATTTCCATAAAAGGAGGAGCCTTGTGTGAACAATGTAAGATTGGGCTCCTCCAAGGGGACAACTGTGAGGTCAGGCTGTGGGCTCTCCCTGGCCTCAATTACCTCAAGGCAGTCATCTGGCATCTCACCATCTTTCAGGGGTTCAGGAAGGAGAGAGGTTGGACTTAAGACATTATAGAACTGAATGGAGAGATTAGGGTGAGACAAAAGCTTACCTCATAAGCAGCCACCTGTTGGTGGAAAAAGGCTTGAGTCTTAGATTGGAGTAAAAAGGCTTCAATACTATGAGGCACAGATAGTCAATGAGTGGCCAAGGACAAGGGGTCAACTCCTTTTTACAAACTCAGCAGTGGTCGCAAGGGCCCAAAGCACCTTGCACCCCCAGATTGACTTGGCACGAGTAATAACCAAGAGGTCTAGGATGGGATTCCAACCAAGCAACCTCTCTCCATTCCTGCACAAAAAAGGAAAAAGGTTTGTCAAAATCTGGCAGTCCCAGAGTTGGTGGGTAGGCCATCACCTGCTTAGCTTGCTTAACTGTTTCCTTTCAAGGCCTCTGAGGGTGTGAAGGATTCTTTAGCTGTACAAACCACTAGTTTCTTGGTGAGTTCCACCAGTGCTGGAATCCAAGGGTGGTAATACCTCACAGTCCTCAATAGGACACATACCTGGCATTTTGTTTTTGGTATTGGCATTTGAAGGGTACCCTGGATCCTACCATTTATCAAAGCCCTAGGGCTGGGGTCTACTCATATCTCAGGGATTGCACTGTAGGAAGGGCAAACTAACTTTAAAGGGGTGACTCAGTGGCCCTTTTTATAAAGATAGTGCAGGAAGAAAATGGTATCTTCCTCACAGGCTCCTTGTGAACAAGAGGCAAGCCATAAATCATCCATATACTGAGTAAGGCTGCCCTCTGGGGTGGGTGCACATTTGGACCAGGATTTGGACAAATGGTTGTGAATATGGGGGAGATTCACAATAACCCTGAGGCAGCCCGGTCCAACGGTATCACTGACCCTCCCTGCCTCTAGATCTTCAAGTCCTGTTTTTAAGCATGCTCAGCTGATAATAATTAAAGATCCTGTATTCACCTGGATGAATTTGTTTTCCACAATTATCTGTATATTGAGTCCAGTCCATGCTTGAGTTTTGGACATTCCCAGTGGAACTGGCAGTTTTCCCTTGTCTCAAGCTTTTAGCAGCTTGCTTAATGGGGAGTCATGAGGAGACTTAGTGTGTCCAATCCCATGATGATACCAGTATCCCCTGACCCTTCTATCCTTTGGCAACCTAATGTCAGGTCAATACTAGTTAGTTACTCACCACTGCCTCTTCCCTTTTCTGTTGCCTTTTCTGTATCTTCGTGGTGTAAAATTTATTATTGACTGATGAGTAGTTAAGAGTTTTATTAATCACAGCAATCACCATTGTAATCAATTTCTAAAGGCTTAGATTTAGAACTATTTTATATACGCCTTGGTAGTATGATACTTGATAAGAGACTAAGTGTGTAACTTTGAGCTAATTTGCCTATTGAAACAGATAAAGAAAATGAAAGCAGGATGATTCACACTGGTCATGGGATGTTTTCCTAGCACTTCTGTAGTACAGGGAGAGTGGGGTTGGGGATTTTTCCAAGAATGTTGACTAACTCTGTGTCCCTGTTACCATGGGCTCTGGAAGACCCATGCAATGTATTTATGCAAATCAATGTAATTATGGACCAGTCACAGCCTTAGTCTATTTGGTACCAGCTGACATTGTGAAATGAACTTATATAGCCAGGCTGTAAAAAAGGATGTTCTGCTTGTATGGAAGGGGAGGGTCTTCTGGTCCCTGAAGGGCCATTGACCTCTATTATTGGCAATTGCTAGCCTTACTAATAAGTAGATTATGCTCAGACTTTTTGTGCCTCAGTTTCCCTTACTGACAGATTTATCATGGCAGTCAGTGACCCCATTCAGGAGGAACCCCAGGTGCTGGGCTGCTCTTGTTAAGGAACCCTCAGAGAACTCTGGTGGTAATTTTTCACTGGGGGAATTCCCTGAGGAGGATTACCTTGAGAGATCAGATTTCTCCTCTTGGCCTCAAATCAAATTATCTCCTCAATAAGGCTAGCTTTTGACCAACCAAAGACTTTCTGCCGTGAATATAACCATCTTTGATTAAGAAAGGAGAAACCTTTTTACTGATTTTTAATGATATGGTATTTTCCCTTACTAGAAGGAAAAAGATTTATTTTCTAGCACTTCAAAGAAATTAGGCACTTGGTGGTTTTTATACAAAGCAGAACTCTGGTTAGAGGTCTCTGCCTTTTAAAATTAATTATGTACAAAAAGCATTTAGACCAAAACTCTAAAATGTAACAGGGAGAGTCGAGGAAAAATTTGTAATACTAGGAATCATTTGTCAAAGTGGCAGTTTGCCAAGGAAATGTAGCATTTAGCTGGAAAGACAAAACGTTTAAGTAATCATTTGTTCACTTTCCAAAACAATTGTAGCAGTCTGATAAATCCTTAGAAAGAGGGTTTGCCAGTTTCATGGCTGCATTCTAGGCAATTGGTTAAAGGTAACAAGCCTGATAGCAGTGAGGGACCTTGACTGGATGACGGGGGGTTGCCCCACGAGTCATTAGCTCTCTTGTAGGAACACTTGTGGCAATCTTCCCTAATTAATCCTCCCCAGCGCCTCTTGGGATCATTTGCAGTAGATTGTTCATTTATAATTCCTTTAAAGGGTGACAACAGGGGCAGGGAGCAGCAACGTTCCTTCAGGGACCCCCTTGGGAAAGTTACTGAGCTCCTGGAGACAAGGTGGCTTGTAGGATCGGCTGAGGATGACAAAAGCATGTGCTGTTAAACTAAGTGAGAAATGGTCAAAGACTGCTGGCAACTTAGATGATAATCATCTGTTCTGGTGAAAGTATGGTGCTTTGGATTATTATATTTTAGAAAAATTGAGATTGGTTATTGAAAACTGTTACCTGTATGAAATGAATTATTGGTTCTGCTTGGCAGCTTTAAGTGACAGATCTTGTCTACAAGGGCTGTTTTCTTTCTCTCCTGTCCTTGATGTCGTGGTCCTCTTTGAGAATGAAGGACGAACAACAAGAACAACAACAACAATCCTACACCTCTTCCTCTCAGACCCTGATTGCTGTCCCTTGTTGTATTCACTGCTCTACTGGTTTATGCTCCAACTTAGGGTCAAAAATGGTTAGAGAGGATTAATGATCAGCTTTGTTTGGATGCTGTATTCTTATTCTTTTTTTAAAATTTTATTTATTTATAATTTATGAAATAAAACAGGCATTTTCATAACATAGTAGAATAAAAAAAGATGATTGCACATGAAACTGTAAATCTGTTATGTACAACTTGCGATTCCTTTCAAATATATATAATAAAGTTATCATGTAAATTTCTCTTTTTTTGGCCTCTTTTTCCTTCCCTCCCTATCTGCCCTAGAGAGGGTTACCATTACACACAAATATGTGTGTGTGTGTGTGTGTGTGTGTGTGTGTGTAAGTGTAAAACCATTCATACACACTTATATTTATCAGTTCTTTCTCTGGATGCATCTATTGTCTTCCTTTATATGTCCTTTGTAGTTAATTTAGGCATTTATAATAGTTGAAATGACTTAGCTGCTCAAAGCTGTTAGTAAAACAATACTGCTATTACTGTGTACAACATTCTCTTGGTTCTGCTCATTTTGCTCTTCATTATTTCTTGCAAATCTATCCATGTTTTTCTAAAATCAATGGGCTTATCATTTCTTATAGCATAGTAGTATTCCATCACAATCATATACCACAACTTGTTCAGCCATTCCCCAATTGATGGGTATCCCTGCAATTTTCAGTTCTTTGCCACCACAAAGAGAACTGTTACAAATATCCACATAGGTTCTTTTCCTTTTTCCCTAATCATCTTTGGAAATGGACCTAGTAGTGGTGTTGCTGGGTCAAAGGGTATAGGCAGTTTAATAACTCTTTGGGCATAATTTGGAGATTGCTCTCCAAAATGGTTGAATTAGTTCATTATTCCACCAACAATGAAGTAGCGTCCCAATATTTTCACATCCCCTCCAACATTTGCCACTTTCCCCTTCAATCATTTTCGCTAATCGATAGGTGTGAAATGATATCTAAAGGTTGTTTTAATTTGCATTTCTCTAATCAATAATGATTTAGAGCATTTTTTTCTTATGACTATAAATAGTTTTGATTTCTTTTTCTAAAAACTGCATGTTCATATCCTTTGACCACTTATCAGTTGGGGAATAATTAGTATTCTTATAGATTTTATTAAATTCTTTCTATATATGAGATATGAGATTTTTATCTGAGAAACTGTGTATAAAATTCCTTCCCCCTCCCCCATTTCTGCTTTCATTCTTGTCTTGGCTACATTCATCTTATTTGTATAAAACCTTTTTTAATATAACATGATTGAAATTATCCCTTTTACATTTTGTTCTCTGTCTCTTGTTTATTTGCACATTGTTCACCTATCCAAAAATCTGATAAGTAATATGTTCCATGTTCTTCAAGTTTTCTTGTAGTATCTCTCTTTCTATCTAGGTCATGTGCCCATTTTTATCTTATCTTGGTAAATGGTGGAAGATATTGGTCTATGCCCAATTTCTGCCATACTGCTTTCCAGTTTTCACAACAATTTTTGTGGAATAGTGAATTATTATCTCAAAAACTTAAAACTCAAAAACTTCTCAAATACAAAGTTATAATATTTGTTTGCTGCTCTATTTTATGTCTATTCTGTTCCCTTTTCCATTTCTTTCTTTTTCTTTCTATTAGCCAGTATTAGATAGTTTTGATAATTACTGCCTTATAATATAGTTTAAGATCTAGTTCTGCTATATCGTTCTTCTGAATTACTTCAGTGCTATTGATCTTTTGGTAAGCAAATCTGCATTTCTACTTGAGACCTGCAAACACTCCTTTGAAGGATAAGACGGACTGATGCCATCTCATCTTCAATGAGGGTCTTCAACCCAGTTGAAGCCTGGCCACACACTGATCCAGAGAATTCCTTTGCTCCAGCACCTTCTTTTCCATTGATGAACTGTTATTGTCAAATCTGTTACACTGTACCTATGGGCTATCATTATGAGGTCCTTGTTTGTATGAATTGTAAAATCAGAATGATTGTCAGCTCACTTTACTTACTAGAAGGAGTTGTTCAGTTGTTGACTGTGAAGATACCATCAGTTAGGTATGTCCCATATAAAATGCAAGAGGTTGAGAAGGCACTGTAAGGCTCCTCTGTCGGATTTTGGGTCTGCTGCTATACTCAAGGCTGTCAATCTTCTTTCTTCAGAGGCTAAGAATAAGGCTCTGTGTGAGGCTTATCACTTCTTTCAAGCCCAAACTAATACTCTGGTGTATTTACTTACACAGATTCTGGATCAATGAAAAAATTTGATAATTCCATTGGTGGCCCATGAAATGATTATTAATTGATTATATCTATATTCTTATATAGATTCAGTTTCAGATAAGCTAATCATTAGGCAATGTAGAAGATTGGTGCCCATTTTCTCCCTTCTTTTGTATGTACCAACACATTTTCATTTGTGTGATCTTTCTGGTGGGAACTGATTCCATCAGACTTTCTCAATGCATTGGACCCTTATCTGTGATCCATGAAAGGCTTGCCTTGTATAGGCCTTGGTAGTATGATACTTGATGGGAGACTATGCATGTTACTGAGGATAATTCAACATGGTTATGAGATGTTTTTCCTAGCGCTAAGTTTCTATAGTACTAGGGAGTGTGGGGTTGGGTATGTTTCTCAGGATGTTGCCTAACTCTGTGTCCCTGTTACCATGGGCTCTGGAAGACCTCTTTTGCAAATCAATGTAATTATGGTCCAATGACAGCCTTAGTTCAGTTGGTACCAGTTGACATTATGTAATGAACTTACATAATCAGACTGTAAAAAAGGACGTTCTGGTTGTATGGGGGGGGGAGGGTTGGTCCTCTGGTCACTGAGGGATCATTGACCTCTATTATTGGTGATTGCTAGCCTTACCAATAATTATTGGTATTATGCTTGGACATTTGTGCCTCAGTTTCTCCTAATCATACATTTATCCTGACAATGTACAAATAAGAGAGAATCAGATTTGACTTGAGACCTTTTTTCTCCTTATCCTTCCTGAGTTTGAGGAGCTTAATTCTCTGACCACTTCACAGCTGACTGACGGATGAGAGAGTCCACTCTGACCTGCTTTAGGAGAAAGGTTTGAGTGCTGGCTGTGGAGTCAGAGTAGGTTCACCCAATGATAGTCATGTAAGCAAAGGGTCTCTGTGGGTTGCCAAATTGTTAAGAAAAATCCTGGTTCAGGCCTTGCCCTGGTCAATGAGGCAAACTCAGGAAATAAGAAAAAGGCAGCAAGCAGTTGGGATGCAGCTGGTGCAAATTTTAAACCACATTTGTTCTTGTTCAGTCATTTCCAACTTTTCATGACCCAATTCGGGGTTTTCTTGGCAGAGATGCTGGAGTGGTTTGCTATCTCCTTCTCCAGCTCATTTTACAGAGGAGGAAACTGAGGCAAACAAGGTCAAGAGACTTGCCCAGGATCACACAGCTAGTAAGCGTCTGAGGCTGGATTTGAACTCAGGTCTTTCTGACTCCAGACCTGGCGATCTATTTACTGGACCACCTAGCTGCCCTTCAAACCATCCACAGCTTTTATAGACATGAGTAAATGATTTCCATGTAAGGGCAAAAAATCCTAGCTGGTATATGTATGAAGAAATGGGTTTTATGCCACCTCAGCTTTCCCCCATGTGTAAATACACATGAGCAAGTATGTCTCTAGAGGGTGGTCTCATGCAGGCTGACTGTTTAAGTGTAACCAAAGGCTAGGAGTTTATACATGAAGTCTCTCAGGCTGACTTGGCACAATTGCAAAGGGGAACCAGGAAGCATGTACAAACCATCCCAAAGATCAAAGAAGCATAATTTGTAAATTGTTTCATATTAACCAAAATTATATCCTGGTTATATGTGCTGAAGTGGGGAAGCCATCTAGACACGTCTTGTCAAGGCTTCTGGTCCTTTGATATGTAAATTCCAGAGAAAATCCAGACCTCCACAATTTCAGATCAATAGAATATCAAAAAGGTCCTGATACCTTTGGGATGATGACTTTGAAGTTTTACTGATAACTTTGAGATGATTTGGATGGGTTAATGAACTAACCCCAAAGTGGCACAGTGAGGAGTTGGTCTATTTCCCCCTAAAAAGCTCTAGAAAAATGAGACCTCAAACTTCTGACCAACTCCCCCAAACCCTCTTCTATCTCCATTGGATCCATGCTGCCTAGTGCTCGCTGTGATTATGAGTGATATTCTCTGACTCTCTCTCCGCGTTGAGAAAAATGATTATTATCAATATCTTGGGGAGATTCAGAGCTCTCCCCTTCTTCCAAAGTTGGGATTTTAAATTCAGTCTCTTGAAGGACATTGCTGATAATGAGATTGGACTAACTTTCTTCTTCAAGACCCCATTCTGGTGGAAGCTATTGTGTTCTGCTCAGGCTTGGGTGAGGTATGGATTCTTTGAATAGATAACCCAAAGCTATGGGTGGTCTGGTGTAGAGTTACTTTCTCTGTCCAAGGGTGATGTGATGTCTCTCTCAGCCCTTCATGTTGATATTCATCTTCCCACTGTGTTATCCAATCAGAGGTGATTGTCACCCCTGGGGAACAGCTACTCTTTGAAGGGTATATGAACTGTGAGCCCACTGCCATAATTGTCTTTGGTCTAAGAGAGATGGCCAAATGACCATCCTTTTATTAGTAACCTGCTGGCCTCATTAATGAAATGATTAAATTACCCAGAAACTATGTCTCTCAAACCTTTTTTAATTGTTACATCATCTGCTTCTCCATGTTGCCCGCCTTACTTCACCACCCCATCCCCTGATCCCACACCCCCGTCTGCCTCTGTATCTCTCCCCACTTTTGGCCACTTGTCTCTGTGCCTTATTAAAGTGTGATTGTAGCCCTGTTACCTGCTGTCAATCATGGGCTTTCCTGGTGAATGCCTGCCCCCATTTCATAATTTCATAAATTATCAATTCATTCCTTGTGGGTTTTTAATAGCAATAGCTCCCAAGAGTGAGTCATCCAAAATGGGGGTTGCATGTCCCACCATCCGGGAAGAACACTTAACTCCAACATCCCTGTAATACAGCTCCTAGGCTTCCTTGTAGCCTGTTCTTTAACGTGCTGCAGGGACTGAAATACTAGCCTAGTAGTAACTTCTGGCCACTTTGCACTATGCTCTTTCTTATTCTGCTGTCTACGAAATATTTTTTGACTAATACCTTCCTCCAACAGACAGGCACCACAGCTCAAATTCTTTTTATGATCTAGCCACAGGCTATTACTGCCACTGCTCAAAAACCTGTGGTAACCTATTTCCTTTTAGATATAATTAGAAACTCAGTCTGGCATTAGGGACTGTAGAGGATCCCAGAAGAGTATAGGACATGATCCCCATCTCTGAATACTTTCAAATCTAGCTGGGGAATTAAGAAGTAGGAAAAAACTGGGGACAAGAAAATGCTAAACTTTATGGTGCTGCCTTTTAGAGCTATAGGTACTGAGTAAAGGGAGAAAGAGAGCAGTGTGAGCTAGTGTGGTCAAGTTGACATAAAATGCATCCTATGATTCCCCCTCCCCCACCCTTCACCTGCCCCACCCCTATGTTCTTCCTTTTGGATCCTGGCTAGCCCTGGACCTTTTTGTTCCTTAGTGCTCCGTCCCTATGTGTTCTTGAACTCTGTGCTGGCTCCCCCTCAGGGGTTTTTTGCCCCTTCTTGCCTCCCACCCTCCCTTCCTCCCTTCCACAAGTCAGGGCAAATTCCCATAATAAAAAAGCACTTTACTTGGAGGTTTGCATAAAGCAAGAACTGTCTGTACACGGTCCTGCTCTTGTATGAACAATATTTTTGCGCGCTGTCTCTCCTGTGAGCTCTCCGGCAGTAGGGGCTGTTTTTGTCTTTCTTCCTATCTCCGGAACTTAGCACAGTGCCTAGTGCATAGTAAATACTTACTAAGTGATTGTTGCCCAACTGGATGAACTGAATAAGCAGTTGGTAGGGGGTGGGGTAGAAGGAACATGGTGCCAAAGATGGAAAAGATAGGCACAGTTACTGCACAGTTTTCAACTAAGGTTCCACCAATAGATTGGAGAAATGTATATTTAAAGTCTCCCCTACTCCATTACCATTGATCCTTTCCTTATGCGATGACCCAGTTTTAAACTTTGGAAAAGAAAAGCGTGTTATAATGTTATAAGTATGTCATGTAGAGTAGAGTCATGAAGATCTGGGTTCAGATTCCACGACTGATATTAGTTGAGTGAACATGGGCAAGTCACCTGATCCTTCTGAGCCTCAGTTTCCCCATATATAAAAAAGGAATGATCAGACCATAAATTTAGAAGTCAATTATGATTGTTATCATTGTTGTTGTTATAAAAGTAAATGTCTCTGTAATCTCAGGTAAAGCTTCAATGGTTAATTATAATGACAATAAAGAAAGTAGCATAGTGGACACAGTGTAGTGAGCAGAAGGCCATCCTTGGAATTGTTTGTGACCTTGGTTCAAGTTCTGCTCCTGGATTCACACTATCAGGGTGACCAGGAAAAAGTCAGAGTGCCCTAGGCAACTCTCAAAGATCAAAAATTGCCAGTGAGTCGTTGACCTGGCTAGTATTTCCACCCTGGGAATTCCTCACACCCAATGAAATCACTGGTCCAGACCAAAACAAAACAAAAAAACAAATCTAAAGTCAATAGCAGAAAGAAAGTAATTGTAACAAATTTGATCAAGTAATTGTTAACCTAAAGGTCTATACTAGAATCAGAGACATGAAATGGGAGTGGAGAGGAAGAACCTGGATATTAAACCAACTAATTGTAACCATTTGATTAAATAATGGTAATGATTATTATGTAAATCTGCTTAGATCTACAATTAGAAATGGGGAAATGAATATGAAGGGGAAGGACCTATGTATAACCAAGCATGAGGCTGTAATGACAGTGAAAGATGAACACTGGCCAAAGAAAATACTTTCTAGCAAAAACTCCTATTTGTATTAAGAACACCAGGAATAGTCAGAAAAATAAATGTCTGTCTCCAGGATACAGTTTGACTCAGATACATGCTCAGTTTGGGGAGTGAATGTTGCAGAGGCTGGCTCAATTGAAAAAACAAAAAAGATAAAAAAGAATTGGACGATACCATAGTGAAATGAAACTTCCTCAAAATTCCTTCTGCTTTAAGTCAGTTTAGAGACATTTATGGTTAGCTGCTTAGCCAACTCACTAGTGGAAATTATGGAGTGAGTGTGAACATGGAATAAACCAGTTGGATATTTTGAATTTGTATCTTGGAAAGCGTTGTATCTAGAAAGCATCGCCTCAGTCCTCTCCCACAAAAGTCTGGCGTAGCCTAATTCGGTGGAGAATGAAATGGGGGAGGGAGTGGGGAGGGGGAGGGGAGTCAAACAGGGGAGTAGGTTACCTTTAAGTGCTTCTGTTACTTACAGAACATACCTGCTGTAGTCTGAGGTAACATTTGTGAAATATGACCAGATAAGGATAATATAAATATTGATAGAGCACTTGTCACAGAATGCAGATGCACTATATTATTTGAGGTTCCCAGCATCCCTTAGAAGTAGGTATCATCACTTCCATTTAACAGATGAGGAAATGGAAGTTCAGAGATTTTATGTGACAAAAAAGATCTCCTCCCTGCTGCCTGCTAAGAATCAGGTTAAAACTTTGAAATTTTCATTTTCAAGGGTTAAGATATAGCCTCAGACAATCGTGCCTCTAGATCCCAGAGTCAGAACAAGGCGGGTTCTACGTGATTTAGTCCAACACCCTCCTTTTCAGAGTAAGGATGGAGGCCCAGAGAGGTTGCCGTGTATTTACGGGTAAATAAGCAGCAGAAAAAAACAAAATCAAAGCTGGTCCTTGGAGTTCAAATCTAGCATTCTTTCCATTGTCCCACACTCCCAAATACATTAACATTGAGAACCCCTTTCATGACCCCAACACAGAATAATAATTGTACTCTTAAAATTAGCTGATTAAGAAAACACAAGATGATCAAAGCTACTAGCGTTTCAGTAACACGTTAATATGCATTTGTGTTTTTATTGAGCACAACAGCAATTAAATATATTTGGAAAATGGCAACACATGCATAAAAATGATACTATTTATTCCATTTACAGATGATAAGCCTGTTTATTATATTGTATCATGCTACAGATTTTCTTGAAGTTAACGAAGATTCAAATCACAATGTGTGGTGCTAGTCAGTCTTAGTAAGCACCTACTATGTGGCAGGCAATAGGTTAAGGATTGGGGATACAAAGAAAGGCAAAAACATTCCCTTGCTCTCAAGGAACTCCCAGTCTAATGGTGGAGACAACATACAGACAACTAGGTACAAACAAAATACAGAGGAGATAAACTGGGGGGTAATCTCAAAAAGAAGGCACTAAGATTAGGGAAAAGCTTCTTGCAGAAAGCAGGACTTTAGCTGAGACATGAAGGAAGCCAGAGCCACTAGGAGGTAGAGATGAGGAAAGAGAACATGCCAGTGAAAATAAGATGCGATTTTTTTTTTCTCTTCCAAGATCATGGACCCCTTGAAACCTTTCCACAGACCGCTTGGGGGCTCAGAGATCCCAAATTATGAAGCGCTGATATAAATCAAAGTTATGAGAGTCCAATAGGCTTAGGAGTTGGGATCTTAGGGTTTTTAAAAAGGAGAAGGGGTTGGGGGAGAGAATTCAACTCTAAGCCAGGTGTTAAACTTCTGGAGAGGAGGAAGAGTGTCCCGAAAGTGCATAGATCAGGAGATAAGGAGTGAACTTTAAAGGTGAGAGGTGATTGCTGAGTGACAGTGGCAAAAGGAGGGTCTCAAAGCAGCTTTGGGAAGCAAGAAGCATATCGGAAGATATGAGAAGAGGGAAAAACTATGCTTTAAGTGAGCACCAGAAATGGAAGGAATGTGAGAGGAAAGCCTTAGGATAAGAGGAAATTTTTCTGCTGTTCCACAAGGCAGTGGAAAGGGAGGGCAGAGAAGGATAGGAATTGGGGAGGGCTAGTTTGCTATTGTGGGATGGGTGATCTGACAAAGGTCTTTGATACTGTCAGTCATGAGGGCTTATGGAAAATTATGGCAAAATTTGGTTGTCCGGAGAAATTCACCAGCATTGTACATCAGTTTCATGATGGCATGCTTGCATGTATTCTGGATGGATAATGGATGATACCAATTACATTTTTTACATAATTATAACTTTGAATAGTTCAAATTTGAATATGTGACCGCTTCATGGTATTTATTATAAACACTACATATAGTAGCTATATATCTAGCCCTATACAAGATTGCTTATGAAACTTTTCCTTACTTCCATTGGGGCCAAGCCTTACTGATGTTTGAAATTCTTTGAGCACCCCAGTAAATTTAAGCTTTTTGAAGACAGGAATTGTTGTCTCTCCTTTTATGTTTATCTCAAACATTTAGGAGAGTGTCTTGCACATAACTCTTAATAAATGTTTGTTGAATTGAGTTGAACCAGAGTCCTGGTTGTTCTGGCATAGCAGTCTTTCGTGGACCTAAGCACGGATGAAACTTTCACACATGACTTATATAGTATAAACACATTCAATGATCCTGTGACTATAGGCCAAACTCATAACACTGCCTGGTGACCCAACCAAAACAGTTGTCAACAAGACTTTACAGTAGGTAAAGTTTTTGAATCTTGGGAAATGGTTTCATTTTTGTTTTCCTCAATGACTTCAGAATAAGAGAATGCAAAAAAAAAAAAAAACCAACCCAAAAAACAAAAAACCTCCAAAAAACAAAAAACCCAAACCCTAAAACAAAACAAAAAACCAAATCCCTAAAACACACAAAAAAGCAAGCTGCTCACTTGACACTGGGGCTTCTCTGGATTTAACAGAAATTTTGCCCTACTTAGCTCTTTCCAGACTCTTCAACTGAGCCCTGAAATCAAATCGTGCAAGGGATAGAGTGTTGGTCCTAGATTGGGGAAGACCTGGGTTCAAATGTGACCTCAGACACTTTCTAGCTGTATGACCCTAGGCAAGTCATTTAACCTTTGCCTCAGCTGCTCAACTATAAAATGGGAATAATAAGCTTGCAGGGTTGTTGTGAGAATTGAATGAGATAATATTAGTAAAAAGCTCTTAGCACAGTGCCTAGCACATAGTAGGTGCTTCTTTCCTTCGTTATGCCTATACTTGTTGCCATGACGGCTGGGCAATTCCACATGCTCTCTTTGTCAGAGAACAAAAAATCAGTGGAGGGTGCTTTATACATTTCCTATATGATATTTTTCATACTTCTTGTAAGTCTTTCCTGGTCAGGTGCCTCAGTGAACCTGAAACTTAGTAGCTTACAGGAAAAGCTACTTAGATTTTGAAAAAACATGAGATTAAGTTTGCTGAAAATTACTATTCAAATCACATTTCACCCCCATTAAAAGTTCAAATTCATTTGTGGTGGTTTCAACAAAAACCTCTGTTCCCTCCCCTGTAGAATGGTAGGAAGCTTTCTGGGGATTGTTGGGGCAGCGAGGAAATTTTGGAAGAAGGCAGAGTCAGCACCTAAACCTCTCTGTTACACCTGTCGTAAGGCCTCAATTGGGTATCAGCTTAATACCGTAGATCAGGCCTGGAGGCCGCAGGTTCCCCACCCCTGCCATAGATAATGTCAATCTCCTTCTCTGAACAGTTCACAGAAGCTCCCCCCCCTCCCATTAGTAATTGGGAAATATTTAATGAAATATAAATATATTTTAAAAAATAAAATTCCCTTTTCTAAACAATTGCAATGTTACTTCCTTGTGGATCACATCCCCTTTCCTTTTCCTCATTTCTCTGTTATGCCTCATTCTTCGGACCATCAACTTCTATATGGGGTAGTGAGTCAAAAAGCAGCCGACAGTTAACAAGTGTTTATTAAGCTTATTAAATGTCAGCTATTGTGTAAATTCTGGGATGAGGACAGAAGTAAAAACAAAACAACACAAGCCAAAACAAACAGGGGTGAGGGTAGAAGCAATGCTCCCATGGTAGAAATTTCCCTGTGTCTTTTTGATTTTGTTCACCGGAGCTCTTGAGGAACAATAGAATGGAATTTCACCTCCTCTATTTCTCACTCTGTGGTGGAGATTTTGCTTAAATTAGAACTGGCTAAAATGGAAACCTCAGGACAGAAGAGGAATAGGCAGTTATAAGTGATTTGCAAACGAGAAAACTAGTTCTTGAGAGCTGAGGCAAAAAAAAAAAAAATAAGGCATAATGGTGAATGCCTTATGAAAACAGAGGACTGCCCACGCTGCCCTCTTCTGGCTGGAAAGAAGGTTCCTAACATTACTTAGAGTATCTACCTAATTGATACTTCAACAAAAATAATAACTAACATTTATATAGTATTTTAAGGTTAGCAAAGTGCTTTAAATACCATTATCTCATTCACTTCCCACAACAGCCCTTTAAGGTAAGAGCTATTATTATTCATAGTTGACATATGAAAAAACTGAAGCTGAGGGAAAGTAGCCCAGGGTCACACAACTAGTAAGGACCAATAAGGTTAAATCCTTTTACTGCAGAAAAACAAGTCATTCCTTTATGTAGACCTTCAAGTGGTTCACCCAGATGTTCACACTCAATAAATTCCTATAGTCATGGATTTAGAGTGGGAAAGGACCTTAGAAGTCATCTAGCCCCACCCCATCCTTTTACAGAGGAGAAGCTGAGGTTCAAAGAGGTTGTAACTTGCCCTTAGGTAGTAAGTAGCAGAGTTAGGATTCAAAGTCAGGTCTTCTTGTCTAAAATATTCTTTCCATTGTTCAAATAGCCCAGAAGATGAGGCAGAGAACCATATTCTTACCAGGAGACACAGACTGCCAAAGCCGTTTGCTACAACTTGGTCTTTATACACTGGTGATGCAAATAATTTATAGGATTAAATTATACATAGGTTAATTATCTTTGTGTAGGGAGAGACAGTGTAACTTAATGGATAGAAAACTGATCTCCTAGCCATGAAGACCTTGGGTCAAGTCTTTCTGTTGCATATTGGCTATGTAATCCCGGGCAAGTCACCCACCCTAGGGGCAGCTAGATGGTACAGTGGACACTGGACCCAGGCATTCATGAATCAGATTCAGTGCTGATGGAGTCTGACCTCTAGAGAAAGAGTGGTAGATTTGGGCTCAGGCTCCTTGAACTCTGGCTTTCTATGGCCACACCCCTGAGACCCAGGGAATATCACTTAAAGTTTAGGTTTGGCTCATGCCTACGATTCTAAAAAAGAGAGAGAGTTACAAAATCTATGTATAACATAAATCAGGCATAGGACAGCTATTTATTTCCTTCACAAAAAGCTGCGGAGCAGATTGGAGAGAGAAATCTAGAGGACAGGAGCACTCCTTTTAAAAATACTGAATGGGTGACTTTTCCTGCCTGAATAGCCATGGGTCAAGGTTGCCCTTGGCACTTTCCTTTCTGGATTGTAAAGCAATACATGGTTGCCTAAGGCAAGGGCTGTATCCAGTGTGCTATAACTTCCCGGTTTGGCTAGTGTGCTAGGAGCAGAGTCAAAATTTCCCTTGTATGGTGTGATGAATGAAAACCCTGAAAGACAGAGTTTCTGGGTAATTAATAATCAATTTATTAATTAGATTAACTAATAATAAAAAATTGACTGTCAGTAGTTTCTCTTAGTAACCAAAATATTTGAAGGGAGGTTCTGAATCACCCTAAATCACTTTTGAAAAGGAACTCTCCTGAAAAGTGAAACTTAATGAGGAGGTGGGTATGAAAGTCTTCAGCTTTTTCTGCTGAGAAGTAGTTTGATCATAAGACTGAGCAGCCTCAAGGCATCTAAACAAGGGAAGCCATTTCCATCTGGACCTCTCTAGCTAGTTTTCTATTTCTTGAGCTGGGTTGCCCTAAACTCTAATGGAGTCGATCTAGGAGGGCTGTTTCCCAGGCAAAAAAAACCCACCAGTCTGGTTTCTATTTATACTCTAAACAGAAATTTTGCCTCCCAGTTGGGTAGGGTACTGCCCAACCTAGTTAAGGAGCATATGTTTTGGGGGCTATCTATTAAGTAATCTCATCACACAGTCATGGCCTTTAGAGACTGACCAACCTTTTTAGGAGTGAGAGAAATGATTATTTCTCCCTCATATTAATAATCAATTATTAAATTAGAACCAGGATTTTTTCAGAAGCCTAGGTTGTTCAGTCTCTGAAGGACATTGCTGATATTGAGATTGAATTAATTTTCTCCTCCATCTTTTTCAGACCCCACCCAACCTTACAAGGAATTTAATCCAAGGCGGGGAAGCCCATGGTGCTCTACCCAGGTTTAGGTGGGGATAAATTCTTTGATTAGATTGCTCAAGGCTGGGCAATTTAGAAGTAAATGACATAATCCAAGTTACATTCTCCCAGCCCCTTATTAGAATAGGTCCACCTCTGTTACAATATTCATTGCCTCTCATTGATTGGTAACCAATCAGAGTTGATTGCCTGAGTAACACCCATTCTTCCAAGGGCACATACACTCTGAGCCCACTGCCATGATTTGTCTCTGGCATTCCAGACTGTCGCTGACTCGTTTTATTTGTAATATGCTAGTATTATAAATAAAATGATTAATTATCCAGAAACTATGTCTCTTGAATTTTTAAAATGTCACAGGAGTTGGACCTTAACAGAAATAAAAGGAAAAGGGTGGATTACAAATTAGTAATTAGTTACTAATATGATAGTATAATATTAATTTCTCTCAATGGTCTGAGGACCTGTTCTTTGGGAGGCTCCGACCTCCTGAATTAGCCCAAAGAGCCCGGTCCTGGTCTGTACCTTAGGCCTGTCACCAGAGCACATTCTCCTCCCTTGTAGTCTGGCTCCTGCTGCATGCTTGCCCAATGGGACTAACTGGGCACAGGAATCCAGGGGGCCGAATGCAATCTACCCTCCTGATTTGTGAGCAACGAACTCCTGCTTCTAGATGAAGTCAGCATTGGGTAGTGTCCAGTACGTCCTTCCAGTTTGTACTCCTACTCAACACTCTTTCAAGGGCTCATCTTTTCTGAAGCATCCACCTGCTGCCTTCCCAGGGACCACCCAATATTTGCTGCCTTATCATTACAAATGGCAAGCATCCGGTGCTTGCCAGAAAGGACCAATTTAAATGTGTCCAAGTTTATTTCATGCTATGTACTGGCGAATACTATTCTTTTTTCTCCCTAGACCTGTGCCTCCCTCATATACCTGTTTTGTTTCTAACA